>NC_050576.1:10196646-10512896 GCF_011100635.1 Trichosurus vulpecula | reverse complement strand
GGTGTTTGTGTTGAGTCTAGCCACATTTCTGGCTTAGTAGGAACATTTGTTGTGAGATACGGTGGGAGAAATTTTATCGATTTCTTTCTATATAGCCAAAGGCTAAACATTTGTTTCCATATTACTTCACATTATCTTTGAATCACTGGATTTTAGAGCCGGGATAAGAGCTCACATTTCTAAGGCATTTGAAGATTTATAAAATTCATCCCTCTTAGACAACCTCTGAAATGGGTCATGGAAGTATTGTCATTCCCATTTCACCAAGGAGGAAACTGAGCCCCAAAGACGGTCAGTGACTTGAGTGAGAGTGCAGGGTTATGTATTGGAAGAGCTAGGTTGAAAATGTATATCTTTCTGACCCATCAGTCAGTGTTCTTTCTTCCATGCCATGCCAGGCAAAATGTAGTCTAGTAGGCAAATTCAGTTAGCCCTGGGAATGAAGAGTTGGCAAAATCATGGAATTTAGAGCTGGAAGATGACTTTGGTGGCCACTAGTCCAACCTATAACTGAACACAAATTCCCTCTACAATATATCTGACAGATGGTCATTTTGTATATACATGAAGATCCTCTGTGAGAGAGAACTCACTTCTTATAGAGGTGACACTTTCCACTTTGGAATAATCTTAATTGTTAAGAACTACAACTTCCACGTGTTGAATTCTGCCCTCCTGAGATAAGACCAATAAATCTAATCCATTTTCCACAAGAGAAACCTTCAATTACTTAGATACAGTTATAATTCCCTGCCCCCTCCCAATCTTTTTTTCTCTTAGGCAAAAATTCCCAGTTCATTCTCCTGATTCTAATGTGCCATGATGAAAGATTTTGTTATCTGTCTTTTTGGATGCTTCCTTTCCTGTGTGCCTGCACCATTTCTTGTAATTTCAGCAACCCTTGGTCTTGCTTCCTTACTGGCACTTTCTTAGCCTGGTAATGCCTTACAGTAAATCATCTTAGTTATCCAGGTTAAACATGCTGACTTCTTTGAAGCAATCCTGCTCTCACTCCTCTGGACTCTTTTGAGTTTATCAAAACCTTTCCTAAAATGTGGTGCCCAGAATTAGTTTAGTTTCTATCTTGACTTCTAAGTGAATTTGAAGACTCTATTTACCTTAATTCTATCAAATTAATGACTGAAAATAATTTTCTTTGTGTTGGCTATGTGCCAAGCATTATGATAAGTCGTCAGAATACAAATACAAGTGGGAGACATTTGCTGCCATCACAAAACTTGCATTCAAATGGAGATGACATTAGGGGAGGGATGGGAGTTATGGCCTGAGAAGTCACAGGGATGGGGAGTAGAACCATAGGCCAATCATCTACCTCCTTTTATAGAGGCAATTTTCATGTTGAACTAACTACCTCAAAAACATATGCTTGTTGAACATAGCCTAGTGGAAAGGGTGGTAGATTAAGGAAACTTAGGTTGGAATCTGGACTATGCTACTTAATTTCTCTGGGGCCCAATTTCTCTATCTGTAAAATAAAGATTCCTTTTAGCTCAAAAGTTTGTAATCCTATCCTGTCTCTTGTCCTCAACAGGTGGCATCTTATACTCCTGTGAATACTGCTTACAATATACAGTATTCTTTTAAGTTCTTCTCACCAGGAATGTTTTAAGGATATTTTTAAGGATATTCATATGAGATTTTTATTGGTCATATGATTTTATTGATAAAGGAAGATTTTAATGAAGAACTCCCTCTAACAATGTGTATCGATCTTTTCTCTTAGAAAATTGCCTGTAGGTAGTAACCTTTTGAAAACTATCTTAGACTAAATTCGAAGAGTACCTATCAATTGTCAACTAAGTGCTTTACATTCAGTTATTGACTGTGTGCATATCTATGAAGTCAACAATCAATCCATAAGCATTTGTTAAGTGCCTGTTATGTGCCAGGCACAATGCTGGGTACCAGGGATGCAAAGATCACCAAGAATGTCCTTGCACTCAAGGAACTTACCTTTGATTGAGGGACACAATATGCATATAAATTAGTATATATGAAATCAGTGCAAGGTAATTTGATGGGGATAGGTACTACTAGATGGAGGGGGTCAAGAAGTCATCATGGAGGAGGTGGTATTTGAGCTGAGCTTGAAGGAAACTATGAAGCCAACAGATTGAGGTGGAGAAGGAGGGCATTCTAGGCATGGGCAACCTGTGTAAAGGCATAAGTGAAGTAAAAGACGTGTTGTGGCTAAGGAATAGCAGGAAGGACAGTTTGGCTGGACCATAGAGTGCATGAGGGGAAGGGATGTAGCCTAAGATTCTGAAGGAAGTCTAAGGTAAGGGGGCCTTTTGTAACACAGAGGGACCTAGATTGAGAGTCAGTGAACTTGGGTGTGAAATCTGGTTCTTCTTTTTACTCTTTGTGTCACCTTGGGGCAAAGTCCCCATAACCTTCCCACCATGGAAGCTCCCTCCATCTTTGTAGCCTCTTTCTCCCATTCATGAGCTCCTCCTGGAACATCTATGTTTTTGAAAGGGCCAGGTCATCCATCCTTTATTCTTCTGCCTGCTCTACTTCTGACTCTCTAGAAATAGCCATCATGATCCAATAAGGATACCTTACCCTTCTACCCTCCACTTGTCAGTTCTCTTTTATGAATTGTTTTCCCAGGCTATGATGTAAGTTCCATGTGGGCAGAGATTGTTTTTTCTTTTTGTTTGTATTTGTATCCATAGCATTTAATCCAATGCCTGGAACATAATAAGAATTTAATAATTGTCTGATGGCCATTCCCTGGGATTCATTTCCTTTTATGTAAAAATAAAGTGGTCAGACTACATAATCTGTCATATCTCTTGCAAATCTAAATTCCGTGATCTTTCATGGTTCTTTTTGTTTCAGATAAAATTGAAACTTGGGAAACAACTGAAGAATGTTGTAGAATATATAGAATCAGAGGTGCAACTAGGTTGGGATGAATAGAACTCTGTTCTAGGGTGCCAAAGTAATCATAGCTCTTGTGCTCCTTTAGAGGCAGAGAAATGACTGAATTTAGCACTAAGCTGGCAAGAATCATTCATTAAAATAGTTAAAATAGAAAGCTACTACAAGTTAGACTTCCTCCCCCCATGTGGGCCAAACCCTATGTGAGCTATTTTCTGACACCTTGTTTCTAACTTCCCCAATAGGGACATTGAATTGCTTTGGGTTTTCTGCTATCCAATTGTATTTATTTTTAAAAGCTGATTTGAAGAGATGTTTCCTGTTGTTTGGCACCCCATATTTTGTACTTCTTGCCTGGGGCACCAAAACTGAAACTGACATTTCTTTATAGAATACAATTAAGTAGTATAGACAGCAATTCAACAAAAGAAAACAAACATTGACCGAGTGCTTACTGTTTTCAGAGAGCATTTCTTGGTATTTGGGGTCAAAGATTAGACAAAACATGGTCCCTGCCCTTATGAAGTTGACGTCTTGTTGAAAAGGTGGATAGGTACTATAAGAATGTGGAGCAGGTAAAGGTCGGTGTGAGCTGGAATGGTCAGGGGAGGTTTCATGGAAGAGCTGGACCTCAGTGGCTTGGTTGGATCTGGTGGAGAAGAGAAAGAGATTAAATGGATGGATGGGTAATGATAATAACAATATCCATAAAAATAAATATCAGTACTGCTAATATCTATTTTGTGCTATGTATTGTGCTTAGAGCTGGGAGTACCAATGCAATATCTTCCCTCAGGAAGATTATACTATTATGGTGGAGACACCTTAAAGGGGGGAGTAGTGGCCAGGAAAGAGAGTTTGGGTAAGGAGAGAGAGGATTCGCTATGCAACCATCTGTGCCTATACATGGGGTATCTAGGACATCTCAGCCTTAACAGCAGCTATGCATGATTGTTGAGAACCTCTAATTACTTTTGGATTCTTTTCTCCCTCCACATTTTATTAATTGCCAAATGCCTTTGTTTCTTCTTTTACAATGTCTCATAGTTATCACTTCCTTTCCATTTCACTGCCTCTACCCTGTTTTGGGCTTTCTCATGTTATACTGGAAATGCTTCAATAGCCTCTCACTAGTCTTTTAACCTATAATCTCTTCCCCTTTAATGCATTCTGAACTCTGCTGCTAAATTCATTCTTGCCAAACCTTACAGAATCATGCACCAAGTGTCTATGATGCATAATATATACTACATTATGTTATATAGAATCATTGACTTTAGAGTAAGGAGACCTAAATTCAGATCTCTCCTTGAATATTGATTACATGTATGACTTAGGTAGGTCACTTAATGTTTTGGGACCTCAGTTTGTTACTCCATTAAATGAAGGAATTGGACTACATGGAATCTACATGGGAAAGCTTTTTTAAAAAAAAATTGCAGTATTTGGATCTTTCACCTGTGCCCCTCATCCCTTGCCCTCCAGCCTTTTTTATGATCTGGCCCCATCAATTATTCCCTCCTCACCAATCTCATTTTCTCCCCTTTCAACTAGTTTCTTTCCTTCTGTTTCTAAATACTTCTCAAGTCTTCTTAGCTCTACCTCTCCAACCCAGATCTTAACCCTACTTCAACAAATCATAGTTCCCTCTCCTTCATTTACTCATCAATTGTTTTTGAAAAAAAAGTTGTCTAGGCTAGATGCCTTTACTCCTTACCATCCACTCTCTCTTCAGCACCTATAATCTACCCTCCATGACCACTACCAATCCTCAATTATCATGTCCCTTCTATGAGTTATAATGACTTTTACTACTAGAAATAATGATTTCTTCTTCTGTCAAAGTTGCGGTAACACAGAGCCCTACAAATGTGAAGGGCTAAAGCAATGTTTGTCAAAGCAATGGATGAAACATCAGAGAACGTGAGAGTTGGGAGGCATCTCTTTAGCTGTCTCTTCCTGCCTCTGATGAAGGCAGCTAGGTGGTACAGTTCAAATCCTATCTCAGACACTTACTACCAATATGAACCTGGGTTAGTCACTTTCACTCTCTGAGACTCAGTTTTCTTATCTATGAAGTGGGGTGGGGTAGTCTAGATGGTTCCCCAGGTCCCTTTCAGCTCTAAATTTATTGTAGACAATAAATAGCATAAGTTTAGGCTCTATGAAATCCAGCTCACCCACCTTTTTTTTCTACATTGACCTTTTACCATTACTTCTCACTTGCTCCTTTCTGCCCCTTACATCACAAATTGATAGAATAACAGGAGAAGCCCACTAAGTAGGCACTCACCTATTATGCCTATGGATAAGACCAGAGCCTAGGAAAGCCTAGGAAAGCCTAGGAAAGCATCAAAAGTTCAATAAACCTTTCCCGACACTGAAGCCAATGATTCTCTCCTTTTCTTTGCCCAGAGATGCTGCCTGCAGTCGAGATGCTTAGAGACAGATGTTGAAGAGGCAGCTTCCCTAACAACCTTACTGAGGAGGAAAGAGAAACTCACTTGTTCCAATGTGGTGCTTGGCTCTGCCTGCAAGAGCCCATAATGAATTTCAGTGTCCTCTGCTAGGCGGGAGAGCTGTCCCTTCATCTCTCTCCCAAGGCCTGGCTACAGCTAATGAATTTCTTGAGTCTGTAGGGATGGTTTCCATAGTGTCTCAAAGGTAAGCTCAATTCTAGTTTTTCTTTACATCTAATATTTTACAAAACCTCATTGGGGAGAATAATAAACAGCTGGCCAGCATTCAAATAGCATCTAGGTTTGCAAAGTGCTTTATTTTGGTGATCAAATGTTACCTCCCTCAATCCTCACAGCAGCCCTAGGAAGTACTTAATGTTATTAAACTGAAGAAACTGAGTTTGAGAGAGAGAGAGAAGATGACTTCTTCAGGGTCATCCAGGCAGGAAATAGTTTAGGCAGAGGTGGCCTTTGACCTTCCTGAGAAAAACCCCACCTCTGACTCCCCTCCGGCTACCTCATCTCCCATTGCCCTTTCCTCATGCCTAAGAATGATGTTCCCATCGCCCACAAAGCCGTAGAATTGGGGGTGGTGGTCAGAGGGGATGATGCCACCAGAAACCCGTTTGTATTTGGATCTCCAGAACTTGACACAATGATTAGAACATAGTGATGTTTTTACCTCCCTCCCTCCATTCTTCCTTCCTTCCTTCCTGTCTTCCTTCCTTCCTGTCTTTCTTCCTTCCTTCCTTCCCTCCTTCCTTCATTCTTTCATTCCTTCTTTCCTTCCTTCCTTCCCTCCCTCCCTTCCTCCATTCTTCCTTCCTTCCTTTCTTCCTTCCTTCCTTCCTTCCTTCCTTCCTTCCTTCCTTCCTTCCTTCCTTCCTTCCTTCCTCTATTCCTATAAAATAATTCCTTGGTTCATCAATTAGTTGAATTTTGAAACCCCAGGGATGAAGAGGGAAAAAAAAAACCTCATTGAGAGTATACAGAAGCTACATCACATGTACGGTTGTTAACTAGTTTATTAACTTGGAAAGGAAGAAGATGGTAATTGTCAACACCATGTTTTTTTTTTCCTTATATCCATCCTCAACTTACCTCTTTGCAACTTCCTCCTGGTGCATCTAATTTTGCCATCTGAAGCCAATTGTAGTCTGACCCCTCTTCCAATTGCTATCCCTTTGAATGTTGGAAGACAGCTGCCATGCTCCACTGAGTCCTCTGAGACATTCCATTGAGGCAGTTAGGTATTGCACTGTATAAATCACTTGGCCTGGAGTCAGGAAGACCAGAGTTCAAATACAGCCTCGGACACTGATTGGCTGTGTGATCCTGGGAAAGTCTTTTTCTCAGCCTCAGTTTTCTTAACTATAAAATGGGGATAATAAGCGAATAAGACCTCCTTACAATCTTGTTAGGAGGATCAAATGAAATAATCTCTATAAAGCACTTAGCATACCCCTGGAATATAGTAGGTACTATATAAATACTTTTTCCCTTCTCCCCCTACCTTCCAGACTAAATATTCCCAATACTCTTCAAACTGAGAGATACTGAGCCTGAAGCGTGAGAGAGAAATCATACCTTTGTCTTTGTATTTTCTTACTTGATCCACGTAGTTATCCTATGAGACACAGAAGGCAAGGTTTTTTTTTTTCTTATTGATTTTATGCACATGGACCCTTGGGCTCTGAGGATTTGTGACTTAGTTGCCTAAGATCTCCCAGGTAATTTTTGAGTGAGCTGCGATTAGACTTCAAGAATCCTGGTCCCCATATCTCTGCTCCTTATATTCCACCACGTTGGGTCTCCATCACTTAAGGTTCACATGTTTACTAGGACCTTTTAAGGGACCTTAAAGTTCGTCCAGTCCAATCTGACTATTTTCCAGATGAGAAGCCTGAGGGCAGAGAGTAAGTGACTCTTCTAGGATCATGTGGGTTGTAAGCCAAAGAATGAATCATAGATCTTGATTTGGAATAGACATGCAGGATCATTTAGTCTGATCCCTTCATTTTATAGTTGAGGAAACTGAGGCCCAGAGAATCTAAATGACTTACCCAAGACCATATGTGTAGTAAGCGGCATAGCCTGGATTTGAACCCAGACTCTCTGATTCCATAGCCATCCAATTTTCTATTGTACTACCTGCTTGCCAAGCTGCAGACCCTTTGTTAGAGCCCATATTCTTTAAGTTACAGTCAGCCTTTTCCTTCACTGCATCACAGTACCTGTATGAGGGGCCATATTTGTCAAAGAAAACTGCATTTAGACACCTATCCTTGAGGAATAGAGTGAAAGTGAGAGCAGAGCCCAGTTATCTGCTCTATAGAAAGAGTCTTTATGGTGTTCCCCTGCCTGTAAGTCTTACAAAGGCAAGAAGACATGTCAGTAGATCCAGAGGTCATTTGCTTAGAAGGGCATGTTGGGCAATTAGCTAGTCCCCTAGCCTGGTTGGCATTTGTCTCATTGATCCCCTGCTGTTTTGCAAATGTTTGCACTTGTGTAATGTTATTTACTTTCCTCATGTAACCTAAAAGCCAGTGTTCCCTGGGCAACGGTCTTTTTGAACAAGATGAGACAACTGTTTAGGATATTTGTATACTAATGTCTCCATCAAGCCAGTACTGCAGGTGTGGCTAAGACGATAATGACTTTGTCCCTTAGGCTATTATGGCCCTCTCTAATCTGTCCCTATGCCCCTTCTCCAATCTTGTGTTCCATTAGTCACCAACAGGCATTCTCTGCTCCCTTCAGGTTGGTCTCCACAGTCTCTACCCCCTATCCTCAACACTTAAGGCTTTTGCTTGTCTCTGAGTTCTAGTTTAGGATAATCTCTGTGCCTGGAAGGTTCCTACTCCTGCTTCTCCTGCTCAGGGAAAGTTATTGACTTTGAGGGTGCTGTGGGGTAGGAAGGAACAGAAAGGAGTATTTGACTGCACCTGATATAGGGGAAATTAGAAGCCAGACTGATATCCTCCTGGGTATAAAATCACCACGCGCCCACGAAAAATGGAGATTTTGGAACTGCATTCCTGGCTGTGTTGACCTCATACTGTCTCTGCTGTCCCTGTGCAGATTCTTCTTCCTGAACCCTGCCCCCCCCCCCAACTTTATCTCTAAATTTGTTTATCAAACTAGGTTAAGCCTGGTACTGATCCAAACAGCACCTCTCACCTCTGGCCCTTTGGCTCAATATATCGAGTCTTTGGTAATGGACCCCCGCCTCTATAAATCTGACCCTAGTTTCCCCCTGCTCCCGAGATGGAAAAATCGAGCCAGAAGCTCAGCAGCTGCTTGGCAATGTCCTACTGCAGGTCCCAAGCTTATTGCTTCCAACCTCCCACCATCTTCCCCAGATCTTACCCATGTGACATTTATTAAGCAATTAGTGAGGCACTTGATATGCGTTGTCCCCTTTGAGTCTCACAACAGCCTGTGGGGTAAATACGACAGCTTTTTTTTTTTCAATTTAACACATGAGGAAACTCAAAATGAAAAGTTAAGTGACATTAAGGATCACGCAGCTCACAAATGTCTAAAGCAGGATTCAAACCTACATCTTCCCGAGATCTAGTCCAGCCCTGTCCTCATTGCCACAGGCTGCTCTTCCTCATGCCTTTGTGAAATCTCCCTGAATAACTCAGGCTACCACTTATCTCTGGTTCTGTTCCCCCTGACCATCCCTAGCAATTATTTTAAGCCTTGGGTTACAATTGGATTTAACCCTTTATTATGACTTGCTTTTTAAATTTTTTTTCCCTCTGTTCATTTCATGTATCTTATCTTCCCAACAAGACAGTAAGCTCCAAATGTCTGTGAATGCGTCAGATGCAGAGGTTTGAACAGAGGTGCTTGAGATGTATCCATAGAATGGCTTCTTGGGGGAGGCAGAGAGGGCAGTCCCAAGTCCTGGCTTCAAGCTCCAGTGCCATTGCTGTGGTAAGTAGAGGCAGAGCTTGAAAGGACCTCATGGGTCATAGGTTCAGAGATTCAGAGCTGAAAGGAAACAAAGAAGCCATGGAATTGAACATCATTATTTTGCCAACTCAGAGAGGTAAGGAGATTTACTCATCATCCAATAGGGAGGATTTGAGCCAGGATTTGAACCCAAGTATCCTTCCCCCCAAATTATGTCTCCACCTTTCTACTGTGGCAACTATGGGAAAAGCAATTGACTTTTCCTGGCTGTTAAGTGGTAATGAGTAGAGCATGGGACACAGTGAGAAAGGCCTGAGTTCCAAACTTGACTGAGAAACTTGCTAGCTGTTGGACCCTGGGCAAATCACTTAACCTCTGTCTGCCTCAGTGTTTTCATCTGTAAAATGTGTGTGTGTGTGTGCGTGCACATGAATAATAGCACCTATATCACAAAGTTTTTGTTGGGGTCAAACTTGCTCTTCATCCATCATCTTCACCCCGTGTTATTCTTGAGCTGGTCTTTATGGTGGCACACGTACAGGCAAGAAGACTTGGGTTTAAATACAGATAATCCTAGTACTGATTACATGCATCATACTCCCACTGTTTGAACATGACTAAAAGGACAATCTTTTTCCTATTTTCTTACAATATACTTGTATTTTCTACCTTTAAAGTTTGTTTATGTGTATGTAAACCACTTCAATCACTTTACTTAACGGTATTAGATAAATGTGAGGTATTATTAATATTTTTTGCATTCATCGCAAAGCCTAGCAGAGAGCCTAGTATCTACTAACTGTTCAATAACATCTGTCAATGATGATGACATAGATGTCTTGTAATTTGACACTGTTTTTATGATTTAAATCTCAGAAAGGAGCATGGTGTATGGGGAAAGTCAGTCAAATTTGGAAACCAAAAGGGACCTGGATTTATATTTTAGCTGTGAGTGACCATGGGGAAGTCAGTCCCAGAAGCTGCCTTTCCTTATGGGGGTAAGATACCTCTAGAATCGGCCTCATGAGGACGCTGTGGGAATCAAGCGTGGCAAAAGCTGCCAAGCCCTTTGTGGTGCTGTCTAAAGGTCAGGTATTATCATGTTGAATGAGAACAGAATCTGTCTAATTCCCCAGGTGTTTAACAAAGAGGGAATTCTACATGTGCTTCAGCTTTGTAATTGATTGATTGATTGGTTGGTTCCATTCAACAAACATTTATTGAGCACTAGTTGTGTATTAGGCCCTTTGCCAGGTTCTGGAGGTACAGTGCCAAAAAGGAAATCATATCTAGAGCTTCCGTTCTACTGGGGCAGGATATTTACAGATTAATAAAGGTAACCTATGGCCCAATACTTCCGCCCACCTCCACTCCCTCCAAGGCTCTGGGGGCTGACTGCAAAGAGGCCTTTTCTCTCTTTGGCTTACTAAGCCCAATGAACATCACTCTTGGAAAATCTCCAAATATAACTTGTTTATAGCTCATTTCTAGATTTCCACAGATATAGGTGAAAGGCACCCATGTCAGCAAGCACTCAGGGTAACAATGTATATTTGGACAGTTTCTATTTCTTACTACAAAAATATCAAAGATATGAAGGACTTATAGAAGGAACCAAAGCAGGCACCATGAGCAGGTACCAAAATACAAGAGCTGCCACATAATGGTGAGTCGGTTTTCAGCCCATAGGCCCCATCTGAGAGCATTGACTCCCCTCCAAAGGAACGACATTTTTGGAGTTTTCCCATCATGGCACCCTTTCCTATCAGATCCATTGTTCCAATAATTCACCGAGGCAAGGTCAAGTTTTCTCTCCACAGGTCACTCCCCACCCTCCTCTATGTATCTTTCATCTTTTAGTTACAGGGGCCATGTGGACTAGCCCCTTCTTTCTCCAATCTTGGGATGCTATTTAGGAGCTAAGCAGGTAACAATCTTTTTTTTTCTTCAAGAAGAACAGTATCTGGGATTTGTGTGGGCAATCTGCTGTACATTTTAGAAAGTACAGCACCCAACATGTCAAATTTGGGAATCTTTAAACTTTAGGCTATTCACAAGGCTGGTGCTAAATAGGAAGTCTCCTTTCCTTGATGACATGGCATAGGGAAAAACAATTCTTGTCTCTTCCCTTTACTCATGTTCACACACACACACATACACACATATACACATTCATACAATACACATACACAGATACACTCTCACACATGTACACAGACTCATATACACATAAACGTACATATGCATACTCACACAGTACAATCTCACCCACATACATACTGACACAGGGATATACTCACACATGTACATGCTCACACACATACACACACACACCCACAAACATGCACATATACACATAATAAATAGGAGGCTGGTCTTCATGAATATTTTCTATCTTCTCAGTGCACGTAGACAAACATGTCTGCTCTGCCATGGGCTTCTGCCATGGGAAGGGGGAACTCAGTCAACCAGTCAAGTCCCCAGCTATTCCCAGGGCTGAGAAAATCCATTTTTAAGAACATTAGTGGTCATCCAGCCTTCACTTAAAACCTCTAATGAGAAGAACCCACTACCAACACAACGAATCCATTTGACTTTTACCTACAATTCTATAATTATTAGGAAAGGCATTTGTTGTTGTTGGCTTCTAATCAAGTTTCAATTTTCTTCTTTGTCACTTCTCCTCATTTTTTCTAGTTCTTTCCTCTGTGTTCAAATAAAACTAGTTTTACTGTCCTGGTTGCATTCATCTGGAGGCTCTCTGGCTTATTACTGTCCTACCAAACCCGTGATGTCCCCAGCTATGCACAATACCACCAAAGTGCTGTCTGGGGCAGAGTGCCAGAAGGACAGTCAACATTTTAATCCTGAAAACATGGCCTCTTGTACTGTACCCAAGGTGACATTGGTTCCACTGCCTCTCACATCTCATTGTGGATTTGCAACAAGGGTGCAGTTTACTTAAGCTGTTGGATTGTTTTCTGACAAACTGCAGTCTAAATGGACTACCCTTGCCCAATAAAACTTTTGGCATGTCATCTTCCAGTTCTGTCCACTTTCCCTGGCTGTTCTTCAGGCCTGGTATGCTCTAGGTCATCACCTTTGCTGCCTGGCTTCCCTTGCCTTTCTTCAAGACAGCTCAAATTTCAGGACCTACAGGCTCCGTCTCTACCCCTACCTTCTACTTTCCAGCCCAATGATGCTAGTACCTTCCCTATGAGGTTTGATATATCTTGTATGTGCAATTACATAAAATATGAGCTGCATGATAACAGGGGACTGGTTTTGCTTTTCTTTATACCTATTCCCAGTACTTAGCCTAATTCTGTACTCCAGATTAGGTATTTAACAATAAGACTTTATTGATTGACTGACTAAACCTGAGTATAAGACTTGCCGTTTGTTGTTATTGAATTGCATGATTCAGCCCAAGATAGCCTTAAGCAATTTCCGTCTTAGATTCCTGGCCTTCAGTCTCCTTCATTTGCCTTTGGAAATCTGGATATTCTGACTTCTTGCCTCTAAGCATGTGAAAGTCCAAGACTAGCTAGACCTTGACGGCAAGAGTGCTTGGGGTTGGAAAACCTCTCTGACATTTACTGGTTATGTGACTTTGACCAGGATTCTCATCTGTAAAATGGGGATAATAATGTTTATAATACCTACCTCACTGGGATTGTTGTGTCAAAGGTACTTTATAAATTTTAAGACATTTTAGAGACATAATATGCTTTTCTAATCAGTAGCACAGACCAAATTGAGTGGTGGGGAGGCTCATTTGACAACTCATTCCAAGGCAGGGTGGTTTCCATAGAGTTAAATGTAGCTATTGGAAGTCAGTGGAATTGGGTTGAGGAATAGAAAGAGGCCAGAAAGGTCAAAGCCTGGCAGGGATCTGGTACGATGGAGCTAGTCTGATTTTGGGTGTAGAAGACAGGGAAGGATAGAGAAAACAAAACAGGAGAAGCATCCAAAGGACTTTTCCACAGGCAAGCCAAGAGTTGAGACACAGGAAAATCAATACATGCTTTTGTGATTGCTGAGTTAGCTGGCATCCAGAGTTTCATGGTCATTGTGTGCTTGTTAGGGCTATATATTTATAAGCTCTATCTCATGCTCAGTCTCAGAATCACAGAGACAGTCAGCTCAGCACAGACATGGCCTCTCTCCTCCTGGTTGGTCTGCTTAATCCCAGCCCACTGAACCTGAATGTTGTGGCTGGCTTTGACCTTGGAGGTAAAAGCAAAGGAGGAAACAAGTATTTATTAATAACTTACTTTATGCCAAACACTCCTAAGATCTGGGGATACACATATAAGCAAAAAGAAAGGCATTTCCTACCTCTCAGGGCCTTCCATTCTAATGGGGGAAGATAACACTCAAAAAAGAACAAAAAAACAGGGTGAATGCTACTGGTGGGCACAGTTTTGAAGTCTGGAAGTCAGGTTCAAACAGGGTTGGGAGGGGAATGAAGGCTGGCTTGGGACCCTCCACAAAATGAAGCCTCTCCTTAGCTCGAAGCTAAGCTAAACCTTCTGCCCCTCCCTCCAAGCCTGATTTCCCCCAAGCTACTTCCAGCATGAAGTTTTATCCCAGAAAAATAATTTTCTCTCCTTCTTCCTTCCAGCTTCGAGTGTCTTGCTCTTAGTTCCCCTCTCGTTGGTTAACTCGATAAGCAGTACTTGATAAATGCTCTGCACACAGTGGGTTCTTATTAAATGTTCACTGGTTAAGGGAATGAATGATTTCTCCCTAGAGCTAATGGGCACTGGGTTCCTAAGCCTGCTCTTGGACAAGGGCTCCAACCACTTCCCAATTTCAGGACTGAACAAGACCCATAGCCCTCTTCTCCAGGATTGGTTATCCAGGATTATAGGAAATGAAGAGGAAAAAGCCCTTGGATGAGCAGTGTATTTAAAAGAGTTCATTTTCCTAGAATAAACCTTCATTTAATAAACTCCTATGACTCCTTCTCACCTGTAGGACCAAATACAGGTTCCTCCATTTAGCTTTTTAAGTCTTTCCCAGCGTCCCTTTCCAAACTCATTGGACATTGCTCCCCTTCCCACACTCTCTGGTCCAGTTGCTTCCAGAAGATGCTCCATTTCCTATCTTCACACCTTTACCCAGGATTCTGCCCCACACTTCGAATGCACCTCCACTTGCCACCTCACTCCTATTGGAATCCCTTGTTTCCTCCATAAATCTTCTTACTCAACATTTTCTACAAATACCTTCTATTTATTTTGTACAAAATTGGTCATGAAAATGTTGACTTCCGTGATAGAATGTAAGCTTTTTGAAGGCAGAGACTTTATGTCCACAGAGCTTATCACAGTGTCTGGCATGTTGCAAGCCCTTAGTAAGATAACTAGCTTATACAGGGGGTGGTTTGTTGGACTTTGAGGCTGGAAGACATGAATTCAAATTGGGTCTCAGGCATTTACTACCTGTACAAGTCACTTAAACCAGAGGTTAAACATGCACAGGGTGAGTCTCAAACCAGATCAAGATATAATTGGGAAATATTTAACAAAATAAATAAAATCATAATAAAACACAGATAATGTTAATTTATGTTTTTTTTTTCTAAGTCAACGTGTAGCCTGTGGGCTTGTTTCTATTTTAATCTGACATCACTGACTTCAATTTTCTCAGGCTTAATTTCCTCTTCTATAAAATGGTAACAGTAGTGATAGCACTTGCATCACCAGATTGCTGTGAGGATAAAATATTGATAATATGTGTAAATACTTCACAAACCTTTCTATGTGAGTGATCAGTTTTCTAATTATACATGCTTCTTGATCGGTTGATAGCACAATACCAGTGTATCACTTGGGAATATAAATCTTAACCTGGGAGGGATTTTAAGGGTAGGCTTGAACAAACCCCCTTCTTTTTTTTTTTTAAGTAAGCTGAGGCCAAGAGATGTTAAGTGACTCATACGAGGTCATTCGTGAAGCCACGGAGTTGGGATTCATGCCCGGATGCCTTACAGTGTAGGAGTTTAGGATGGAAGGAGCATTTCAGACCATCCAGTTCAATCCTTTTTTTTATCTATAAATAAGGAAATATGGACTGGAGAGGCCAGGTCATGAAACATAAAGCTCATTAGTGGCAGAGGCAAGCCAAGTCTCAGGAAAGGGACGGATCCTGGGAAGTTGGGAAATCCACTGCTCTCTGAAGCAGATGGCACTTACAAGGGTTTGGCTAGAGAAGACTCAGGCACAGCCTAGTAGCTCTTTTCAAGGACACGAAGGGCTGCCAGCAAGAAGAGGAATTGCCTTTTTTCTTCCTGGTCCTTGTTGAAAGAACTAAGAACAATCAATGGGAGCTGGGAGGAGGCAGAGTTTGACCTGATATAAGGAATGACTTCCTATGAATTAAAGCTATCCAGAAAGAGAGTGGAATTGTTCTGAGTTGGGAGATCCCCCTTCACCTGACATCTTCAGTGGAGGCTGATGGTCAGTTATCAAGGTGACCGTTGGTCAGGTAGGAGTTAGAGTAGATGACCTCTGAGGGCCCTTCTTATTTTAAGGTTCTAAGACGTAGCTTCTATTCAGTAGGAATGCTCTCAAATGGAAAGCTGGACGTAAGGATCCTTGTGGACTGCAACTTGACTGTGATAAGCAGATATTGACATTATCTATGTTCTGGTGTATATCTGTTTGTTTTGTTAGATATTTCCCAATTATATTTTAAATAGATTCGGGAAGCACTGGGAAGTGTTTTGGTCACAATGTGGTCTGTGGGGCAGCATGTTTGACACTTCTTTTTTATTAGTTTTTTTACTAACTAATTATTTTATTTTTAGTTTTAGTTTACAACACTCAATTCCTCGAGTTTTTGAGTTTCAAATTTTCTCCCCTTCCTTCTCCTCCCCCCTCCCCATCCAAGACTCCATGCAATCCCATATAGGCTCCACATATACCTTCACACTAAACATATTTTTACAATACATGTTTGACACTTATGGCCAAAGGCATTATCCTGAGACTCCAGGTGTGGAGGCAGGAAGAGGCAGAAACTTTTGAGGACAGTGAGTAAAGTCAACTGTCTGGAAGATTCTTAGCCCTGGTCTGCTCACCTGGGGATCCATGGGATGACCCTGCTACAAGGTGCCTCTTCTCTCCTCTTGGTCAGGTTCAGTCCTTGAAGCCTAAAATGGGAACCAGAGAGGGGCACTAAGAGGTAATCTAGACTAACCTCCTTCATTTTTGAGGTGAGGAAGTGGGGGCCCCAAAACTTGGACAGCCTTGGCACAAAAGAGTTGGTGGCAGTCAAGGCACATCTAGCCCAATAGAGTCCAAACTTTCCCAGACTGGAAGAAGGCTGGACACAATGGTGCATCTAGAGGTGCAGCAAGGTACTGCCTGCTGCCTTCAGCTTAGCATCCATGTCGTGTGTGGCATTCCAAGGGACCTCAGCTGAGGGTAGAGGTGGGAATCCCTGGCCTTCAGCCTTCAGAGGGCTCTTTGCTGCATTGACAAAGGTCAAGGACAGGTGCCTAGAGCAACTTTCATGCTTGTGAGCAATGGATTGTGGGCAAGATTCAGCTTAGGCAGCAGGCACAGCAGTGATGTATTCTGTGTTCTCCCTCGGAGAGGAGCTCCTTTCTCCCCACTCACTCCCTGCTCTGAGGTAAACATTCCCACTTTTGACAGATGTTCTAATTCAGCAATTAGCAGCCCCAGTGACATGCAGAAATTACCAGTTACTAAAGCCCCACTTAGCCAAACGGGAGGCATAGAGTATTTTTACATATAGCCAACAGCCGCCTGCCTCACACTGGGGGTCTCTGAAACACAGGCAAGTGCCGGGCGTTTCTTGTGTCTCTCTCTTTCTCTCTCTCTCTCTCTGTCTCTCTGTCTCTCTGTCTCTCTCTCTCTCTCTCTCTCTCTCTCTCTCTGTGTGTGTGTGATCACTAACTGTATTTTATTTTTAAAATTTCTAAAAATGTGCCTATCACAAGAGCATCTGAATGCATAGGAGGGAGAAAGCAGAATGTGATGTAGTGAGGAACAGAACAGGATAAAAACCTCTCCTTTTCCTAGCCATCCTTAATTATTTGTTAGTAGGCCCTGACCCCACAGGTCAGCCTTGAAAGGGAATCTGAAACAGTTGGGATTCAGCACCCCTCCCCCCAAGTCTTCCTTGATTTTTTATTTATTTCTTTGTTTGCAGGGGGCAAGCCAGGGCAATTGGGGTTAAATGACTTGCCCAAGGTCACACAGCTAGTGTGTCAAGTGTCTGAGGTCAGATTTGAACTCAGGTCCTCCTGACTCCAGGGCCTGCTGTCCTTACTGCATCACCAGCTGCCCCACAAGTCTTCCTTCAACATCTCCAGATGCTTTCCTATAAACCCTGCCTCTCCAAGTAGTTAGTCTGGTGGAGAAAAACAAAAACAACCTGGGGTTTTAGTGACAGGGAGCTCAGTGTGATCCAATCATTTGATATGGCATTAAAAAGAAAAAAAAAGGTAATGAGATTCTAGGCTGAAACCTGAGTCAGCATTATGAGATTGCTGGAGCACTTGGAATAAGGGAGAACTAGGAAGGTGTGACCCTGGATAAGTCACTTAGAAATCTCCAAACTTCTCTATCTGTAAAACATTATAATAGTAGCAACCCATCTGACAGGGTTATTCTGAGGATCAAAGGATATGATATTGTTGGGGTATAGAATCTGGGAGCACCCTTGAATTCTCCTGGAAAGTTCTTTTCAGCTTTCCCTTAGGGTACATGTTGACTATAGGCCTCGTGCCGGTATTTAGCCTTAGATGGAGTTAACCACCTGCTTTGGACTGCATTCCCAAGCCACCCTACTCCGAGAAGAGCTGGTCTCGGTGCTCCAGGGCCGCTACGGGCTTCACACCGTCCACGGGCTGACTTTCGGGTGAGCCCCTGACTTGGTCACGTGTCAGACTCGGCAAACGCCTCATCAAGTGGGAAGATTCAAGAAGAGTTCAAGTGGGCTCCCAGATTCTCAACCTCATCAATATGATATGATACATTTATTCACACACACCACTTTGCAAACCTTTCAGGTGCTATATAAGTGTGGGTTATTGTGTTAATATTCAATCAGTAAGTCAATAAGCATTGATTAAGTGCTTACTGTGTGCCTGGCACTGTATTAAACCTGGGTTACAAAGAAAAGCAAAACCACTATGTGCCTTTGAGGAGCTCCCAGTCTAATGGGAAGATACCATGCAAACAACAACGCACAAAGAAGGCAGATACAGGATAAATGGGAGATCACCAATGGAGGGGAGGCATGGAATGAAGGAGGCTTGGGAAGCATTTCCTGTAGAAGGTAGGCTTTTTGCTGGGACTTGAAGAAACCAGAGAAAGCAATTGGTGAGCTGAGGAAAGAGAAAATTGTAGGCAATGAGGCTTATCAGAGAAATAAGACAGTTCCACTATCCTGGCCAGACCAAATTTGGATTATCATCTTTGCCTTTGGGTGTTAAGTTTTAGGAAGGGCATTGATAAACTGGAAGGTGTCCAGATGTAGGTAAACAGGACGGTGAAAGGTCTTGAGTTCATGACGTATGGGGATTAATTGAATGGAGATACTTAGGTGGGAAAAGAAAAGCTTTAGGGAGACAAGATGGTAGCCTTCTCATTGAAAGGCTTGAAGGGCTGGCATATGGAAGAGGAACCAGTTTGATTCTAGTTAGCTTCATAGAGTAGGACTGGGAGCAATGTCTGCAAGTTATGCCCCATCAGATTAAGGTTAGATATTAAGAAAAGCTTCCTAAAAGCTAGAGCTCCCCTAGAGTAGGCAGGAGCAGGGCAAGTAAAGGTCCAGGGCCTGGCTTCATCCTCCAGGACAGGCCAGATTACCTTTCCAGCCATGGGTAGAACTAGGCGGTCCTTCAAACTGTGAGAATCCATCATCCTTATTGGGGGCAGGAATGGGCCTTGGGATTTCCTTGGTGATTCAGTCAGATGAGATTTGCCTTCTGTGGCCTCAATATCTTATCACTTTTACTTCTCTGAATGGTTCCGCAAAAGGTCCCTAAGGTGCCCCTGGGCTTAAAGATTCCTTTCCCTTCTCCACTGCCCTCAGGACAGATCTCAACTTTCATACACTTGAGCTCACCTACACCTCAGGGTGACTATCTCCAATGTCTATTTGCATTTTAATTCAGCACAATAAACAGTTCAATAAATTGATCTCTTAAGTGCCTATTGTTCTTTAAGAGAACACCTAGGGAACATAAAAGAAATAAGAAAAGGGCAGGGCTCTCAAGCTGTTTATAAGCCAATGGGAGCCTGAAGGGGAGGGCAGAAATCACATGATTTTTGATAAAAACAGAGAAGGAACTAGAGTGGGGAGAATGAAATTTTACCCAGGGCTTCAATGTCAGGCGGGGCAAGCTTTCTCTCAGAAAAGTCATGTGACATAGCAAGCTCGTAATCAATTTACTTTGTCTGTCAGTGTCTCTGTGTCTCTCTCCTGGACCCTTACCAAGTAAAACTACAAGTTTTTTTTTTCCTTTTTGTGGCGAGGTTGTTGGCCCCTCCTTGCCATATGACCAACCCCCTTTGCCTCCTCTTGAAAAGTTACCCTTTCTATCCACACCTGAGATGGAAGTATTGTCATTTGAGTTGCCCCTACCCTAACTGAATCTATCTGGTGCACCAGAATGGTTAGTTATAGCTCTGGATGCTTTTCTTCCTACACCCATCCATCTTCCACAATCTGCCAAAGTGATTTTCTTTGCATCCAAATCCGACCATATTACTTTTCTATTCAATAAACTCCAGTGACTTCCTATTGCTTTTAGAAGAAAACACAAACCCCTGTTTGACTTTTAAAGTCCTTCCGAAGCTGGTCACATCATGTTTTTCTAGCGTCATAATCAGCTTCCTTTCCAAATTATATTTTCCAGGCAAATTGACTTTCTTTCTCTTCTTCATACATTCTGTTCCATCTCTCTTTCCCTGCCTTTGCATTGGCTATCCCCACATCTGGAAAGTCCTTCCTCCTTACTTAAACAAAGGAGAGGCTTAGTCAGAATGTGGTGAGAACCTAGAGAAGTGAGAGGTAACTTTCACCAGGACAGAGAAGTGGGAGGGGGAGACTTCTTTGAGGAAGCGCAATCCAATTTGAATCTTGAAGAAAGAGAGGGGATTCGGGAGGTGGAGATGAGGGAGGGAGGATGCCTTACTGGCCTAAGGAACCCTGGGAAGGGAAGCACATAGATGGGCATGGGCACAGTGAAAACAGGGGATGGAGAGGAAGGCACTCAGCTTGGCAGGAGTGCAGAATATTGTAAGGTGTATTGGTGGTGGCGGAAGGCAGAGAAGGGGGCATCAGCATGTCTTCAGGGTAGAAGACTCACAGTGAAGATTTTAAGAATTAGCTCTCTCAGAGCAGAAGAAAAGGATCTATCAGATCTAGCATTGGGACCTTAAGGACCATCCTTTTATAGCTGAGGAAACCAAGGCTTAGACATTCATAACTTGTCCAGGGTCCCAGAGGCAGCAAGTGAAAGAGCTGAGATTCCAGTTCACATCCCCTGACATTCCTTTTACCAACCTCTTTCTACTTCATCATGGAATTCCTCAAGGGTCTGTCCAGGTGTGGGACACTCACACGTGTGTGAATGGGAGGGGGCAGTGGAAACCTGAGGTCACACAGCTGCTGCCTTGCTGATTTGTCCTTGATTCCCTATGGTCTCTGCCTTAGTGGTGGACATATAGTTTGTTAGTTACACAGTAAGTATTTGTTCACTTGAATTCACTTGAGTTGGGTTGTACTGGATGGGATTGCAGCTGAGGAGCTGAATCCTGATTCTGTTCTGAGCTCACCAGATGCTGAGGGTGCACTAGAACGGAGGGGCCCTACTGGCTGTATGCCTTGCCAATGGCAGGTAGGTCCTTAGACCATCTCAAAAGCACTATCCTGGCTAGAAAGTCTAGGAAGAAACTATTCTTCCTAGAATAACAGAGAAGATGTGAGACAAAGCCTGGGACAACCCCGTAACTGAACTGACTCCATGAGCAAAGCGGCCAAGAGGAAATGACAGGAAATGGAAAAAAAAAAAAAAGAGCCCTGACCCTGTAATGTGGGCTGGCCTAGAGCAGATAGTGAAGGAGGGCAGGTTCTCTGAGTGGGTCTCATTTCATTTCCTCCAGGAGCAACTACTCTGCTCTACTGGTTTGTGTTTCCTGTTCTTCTCTCCCTCTTCCCTTGTGTCCTCCCCTGTCCTTCATGCTTACTGATATTGCTATGATGACAATGATGATGACAGCAATGAAAATGCACTAACAGCAAAGAATGTTTATAGAGTCCCTACTATGTGCCAGATGCTGTGCTCAGCGCTTTGTAATTGTTATCTCCTTTGATCCTCCCAACAACCCTGGGAGGTAAGTACTGTTATTATCCCCATTTTACAGATGAGGAAACTGGGGTAGAGATTGAGTGACTTGCCTAGGATCACGTAGCTAATGTGTCTCAGGTTAGGTATGAATCTGATCTTCCTGACTCAGGGCCCACTGCTCTATCCACTGTACCACCTTGCTGCCAAAAAGATGATTAAGAGAAAATTAAAAAAAAAAGGTTTAATAAATAATTAAGGAGAGGGAATGTGGGGTAGTAGATAGAGAAGATGCCTTGCAGCAAGAGAGACCTTAGTTCCAGTCCTACTTCTGATACAGTCTGGTTCTATGACCCTGGGTAAGTCACATAGCTTCTCAGGTAATCAACTCTCTAAGATTATAAATTACAGAGAAGGTTCCCAACTATGTTTGTAGAAGGAATTCCTCTTTGGAAGCCTGGTACACTAACGAAATCACATTCTGTGAAAGAAGAACAAAGAAAAAGATAAAGAAGAGAAGGAGGAGAAAGAGGAGAAGGAAGAGGAGAAGAAGAAGGAGATAGAGAAGGAGGAGGAGAAGAAGAAGTGAAATAAGTATTTTTAAGTGAAAGTAAATTCAGTTAATAAAGCCTTAAGGTGATGGGAAAGCCGCCAGTAAGAAAGCAATTAAGGTTTAATAATAGAATGACAAAAGTGCTATTGACATTTGAGTGAGGGTGGCTCAGATTAAGCCTTGGGGATAACTGCCTCTTCAACATCCTTCTAAATCCTAATGTGCCTCTAGGCTCTTGGTATAGTTTAATGTAAACTCCTTGAGAATACCTCTTTGTCTGAAAACTGGGAGAGCAGGAACTCTATCTTTGCTGATTCCCAGGCACACCTGATAAACATTTATTGAAAGAATGAATGGATAAGGACATTATGCTATAATAGTGACCACTTTGCCCCAGAGAAGAGAAGAAAAGATGTTTCCTCCCTTGTTTCCTTTGAGAAGAGAGAAACTGTATGACTGTGTGCATAGCACGTAATAGTTTGGTGGGAATGGTTTTCATTGTTTCAAGGATCACTCATGAGGTGGGTAGGTGATGAAAATGTTGGCAGAGTCAAAACTGATTGATTAAAAAATGTCCCTTTTAAAGAGAATCAATGGGCAATACTCCCCTATAATATTGCACTTGAATGTGATACTTTCCTTAATACAAGAAGAAGGCAGACCACCCACTGAATATAGCTTCCAGGTTTTCTTTTTTTCTTATTAGGAACTGCCTGAGACCACATAGCTAGTAAGTGATGGACCTGGAATTTGCCTTAGATCTTCTGTCCTCAGTAGAAGCTACAGGATGAGCTGCTGGTAGTAGAGAAGGGATGGCTATATTGGAGAAGAAGATTATATTCTAGGCACGATATTATATTGAGTCAGGAATATCCATCTGACAGCTGAGTGGAACATGGATTAGAGAGGGAAGAAACTGGATGTGAGGAGAACAATTAGGGAGGAATTTCTGCAGTGTGGTGAGAGAGGTGATGTGAACTTGACCTAGAATGGTGGGGCTCTGTGAGTGGAGAGAAGGGTTAGCATATAATATATGTTGTGGTGGTAGAATCAATGGGAGATTAGATTGAGGGTCGAGTGGGAATCCAGAAGGAAGCCTAGAGGAGGAGCACAAAACCCAGCACACTCAAGGTTACCGGGAGTCTTCACTGCCCTTTTATAATCTATCTGACTAATCCTTTCCAGTTGAGACAGTGAGTCCAGAGGGGATGCTGCAATTATATTCACATCGTGTTTTAAGGTTTGCAAAGCACTGTCTCCATAACAGTCCCATGGGATCCATGGCATAAGAATCACTGATCCCATTTGACAGAAGAAAAACTGAGTTTATAGGAAAAGCTAATATTTATATGGCACCTTAGGGTGTCAAGTCCTACATTTCTTATCCTGTATGAACCTCACCATAACCCTGAAAGGTAGGCAGGACAGGTGTTAATATAGAAGGCATTATTATATCCATTTGGCAGGTGAGGAAAGTCCAAGAGATCACAGAATAATAGAAATGTAAATTTAGAGCTGAATTTTAGAGATGTCATTTAGTCCAACCCTTTCATTTTGAAGATGAGGAAACAGGCCTGGAGAAGTTGGGACATGCTGAGGATCACAGAGTTTGAGGCTACATTATCTAAAATGGAAATTCAAGGTGAGAATCAACCCAACTTCCTCATTGTAGGGCCTATGCTCATTCCTCTATACTGAAGAGGAGGAGAAGATGCCTTTTCTCGTGCCGCCTTCAAAAGTACCTGAATAATCAGCTCCAATCCAAATAGGATTCATTTTCTGACTGGCTACATGGCTGCCATTTGCCAGCTCCTGACTGCCATACAACTCAGGATAGCTTTAAATATTCACCATGTTTAGTGTTGATTACTGAATAAAGTGGCAATTATGTTTTCATGGCATAATTTATATGTTTAGCAGGAACAGTGCTAATAGTACATTGTGTCTGTCCACTGTCTAAAACCCCACCTGTTTATAGATAATGCTTTTGGCAAAAGCTGGAGGCTGCAATTGCTGGGGGCTTACAAGAGGGTGACGTTAACAGGCATTCCGTTATTGCATCCAACTTCCTGGGAAGAAGCCTAAGCTAGAGGAGGAATGGGGGTAAGTCACAGGAGCCACTGAGGCTGGCTCAGAAGACTCTGGCCTGGAGCCAAACTGTTCTGAAGGTGACAAGTCTCCTGGATCATCTATTGTGGGCAGTCATGGAGAGAGCTAGATGTCTCCAGGGTCACATTAGAACCCAGAGAATGTCAAAAGTCATAGAGCGATGGCAGTCAACCAATAGACATGGGTATGTCTATATCCATCTACATCTATCCATCCATGTATATGCTCATTTTTTGTATGACCATGGGACTCATACTCCAGTAAATCTACCACTGAGTTCTATACAACATACTGGGCACCTCCCTTTCTATGAGGACCCATTCTGCTGTAAAAAAGTTTCATGGACTTCCCCCATATGAGAGCTGATTAATAATATCTCCTCATTAAGAAAGTATATTCTGATTAAAAAAAAAAACTCTGAATTTATTAACTCTTTTAAGTGAATTTATGTCACACACGTATACACATATACATGCATATGTTTTACATATATACATATATTTATATATGTGTGTATGTATGTGTGTATATATAGATACAGCTGTAGTGGGTGGGAATTAGAATTAGGGAAGAGAGGAAGATTGTGAGCCAGGAACTGAACTCATTGAGGAAAGAAGGAGAGAATCCTTGAGGTCTGTACATAATAACTAAAGGACTCTTAATTGGCTGATATGTATGGATAGAATGAACCCCAAAGGGGAAGAGGTTAGTGAATGCTGATGGCAGAGGGAGAGGCTGGAAGTGTCAATGGGGAGTCAGGAGCATTCTGATCCCTCCACCATTACCAGTGAGTCCAGGAGTATGAGGGAAAGTGCAATCAGAGCTGGAAGGGGACCCACTGGCAATCAGAAGGGAGGCAAGTCTCAGTGAGGGCAAGAAAATGGCATGATTAGGAATGAAAAAGGTTTAAGATAAAAGCAAGTTTAGTACTTATGGGGGAAGCATTCCAAAGAGCATAATATAAGGGGTGTGTAGCTTTAAAGTGTGACATTTGGGGTGAGTGGGTTGAAGTGGATAGGAAAAAAAGGAGCAAGCAATGGGAAATGGAGAAGGGTTTTTGCCCAACATTTTGGGATTGGGACTCACTGGGATGGGGAGGGTATAATGAGGTGGGAATGTGTCCATCATTGAGGCTTGAGTTCAGGTGAGTTCTTATCATCGCTTGGGGCTTTGCTCAGGATGGGTTCATCCCAGGGCAGCAAGCAGTAGTTTCACTGGATAATAGGGAGGGACTGTGTGACCAGACAGAGGCAAGGAGACTAATGTGCAAGTGGAACTGTAAGAGACTGGGGAAAGAGAATAAATGGTCTGGGGAGGCTAGGACTCTCCCCTCCTCCCCTGCAATTTTCCATTTTTTAAGAATTTTAAAGCAAAAGTCAAGACAATCATCTGCTATGGGCATTTCAGGAGAAAATTTATTCCCTATACATATGGTTTGATTTCATGATTTCAAAAGTCCCTTCTAGTTCAAAATTGGACTATTCTTTGGGATATTCAATGCAGTCAAGTATTATCAGCTATTCACAACTTAGTAAGAATTCATCAATTTTGCTAGCAGGGAATTTGGTCTGGATCTATGATTTAATTAAAATAGCTGATTCTCATGGAGAAATTCCTTTTATTAATACAAATAAACAATTATTTGGTAATTTATATTATTGGAGAATTACCTGGGGGCATTGAGAAGCCAAGAGGGTAGTCTAGATTCAGTATGAAGCAAAGATGGGACTCCAATCTAGATCACAATGACTGAGTTCAGTATGTGATACATTATGCCACAGTGCTGCTCAAAACATTTCTCTTTAAAATCATATTCTTGATTTATAGAAGTTACTCCTCTCTCTCCTCTGCCTAGTGCCAAAGGCATCTTCCGAAATCCCAAGTCTTACCACATCATGCCCAGACTCAATAAACTTCAGTGGTTGCCTATTACCTCCAGGCTCAAATACAAAAGCCTCTGTTTGGATTTTAAAGTCTTCCCTAATCTGGCCCCTCCCAAGCTTTCCATGTACTCCATGATCTTCCTCTCCATGTACTCCACGATACAGGGACACTGGCCTCCTTGTAGCTTCTGGAATAAAACAATTATCTCACAGCTTCCAGCATTTTTGCTGGCTGTCCTCCATGCCTGCAATGCCCTCCCTCCTCACATCTGTCTCCTGGCTTCCTTTGTTTCCTTCAAAAGACATCAAAATTCCCATCCTCTGTGAGAGAGAGGCCTTTCCTGACTTCCCTTTACACCTCTGCAGATATACATTGCTAATGCTTCCTTCTGATAGCATCTTCTATATGTTTAGATAGATAGATAGATAGATAGATAGATAGATAGATAGATAGATACGGGTATATTTATATCTATCCATCTAGATCTATTTGTCTTTTTTTTTGGCATGACCATGTGACTCGTCCTCCCATAAATCCACCCTTAGGTCCTATCCAACATACTGGCTGCTGTGCTTTCTATTTCTTGAAATTGTGGAGTTCCTGCCAGACCACACAGGTCTCCCATCATTTATCTCTCTTTCACTGTCTGACCATGGCATCTGTTTTTCTTGTCATGAATTTTCCTGATGGCATCCTTTTCATTGATTTCCTTGCATAATTTCTCATTTGTAATGTTGCATCCTGCTCATGCCCACCTTTTCACTGCCTCTTGGGTAACCCTTAACCTCAAATATTCACAAATTGTGGCATAATTTGACTCACAACCAAGCAACATCACTGGTAGAATTTTGATAACAAAAAGATGCTTTGTGTCAAAGGTGGAGGAGGGGAGGCAGGCACTATGGGTGTGAAACATTCCATGCAATATCACAATTTTTTAACATTCTGGTAAGTTTTATGGAACTTCCCTCCCCATCCTACTTTATTATTCTTTGTTATAAGAGATAGCTCTTTGGGAGGGAAAGAGAAGAAGGAAATGTTAGGAAATTGTATTGATGTAAAGTTAAAATATAGCAATAAAAATTATTTAAAGAAAGCAAAACAAAAGAGATAAGCCTTTTTCATTTCTGAGAGATTCCTCTGAGAGCATTGTAAGTAGCACATTATTTCACAAGGGCTTTCCAGCCTGCTTTACTTGTCTTGTTCAATTGTGGGGTCAACTCATTGTCCACTGGCAGAATGTGTCCTCTGTACTGATGGATGAACTTGATCATCTAAAACTGCATGTTACCATCTGGAAAATCAGAGTTCTTCATCTGCCTAAGGGTTCTTATGCATATGATTAGGCCAAACTTCCCTGAGGTGTTATCATTTAGGAGGTTTTGCAATATTCCAGGCCTTCATGTGGCCAGTTCCATGTCAGCCACACCCAGGAACAACAGGAGACCCTCAATCCATGGGGAATCGTTTTGTTCCCCAAATTTGGGCTTTTTACTAGTCATCCCTTAGGATAGCATCAAATAACTCTGTGCCAGAGGCAGGCACACATCTCTCCCCTTTTTATGTCTTACTTGATATAATAGAGTGAAAGTTCAAAGTAACTTTTATTGTTAATAGATTTCAAAGAATTACACCTTGAACAACTCTCTTTTGTGCGAAGGCAAAAATATCCCAATGTTTCCTGAGTAGGAAGGAGCACCAAAATGGGCCAAAAGTCCCTCTGCCAGTGGTGTGCTTGAAAATTTCAAATGGGAGGCTAAAGCAGCTGCAGTGGAAAAAGCAATGGCCCTGGAGTCTAAAGCTCAAGGAGCAAATCTCACCTGTGACCCATGTGGCTTTGGGCAAGTCACTTAACCTCAGTGGGCCTCAGTTTCTTTATCTGTACAATGAGGAGATTGTACCCAATGATACTTAAAGTTCCCTTTAGCCTTAGATCTATGATCCTATAATCCATTGGAATATAACCTCCTTGAGGACACCCCAAAGGCTCAGTGTAGTTCCTGGCACATAGTAAAGGCTTTTTGATTCATAACTGACCAAACCTTCTTTTTGATGTGACTCGATTGTGAGCATGAGCTTGTATAAGTTCCCTCATTGTAAAGAGGTCTGGGTGAAATGTCTTTGTCTAAGAATACATGATGATGTCAAATATATTTTTTGTCATTAATAGAGAGAGCTATAGCTGGCCAAACTATGAGTCTCTGCTCATTTCAAATTTGCCAGTGGCCTCCCATTATCAGACAGAACAAAAGTGTTTATGTGGATGAAAATGATGACTAAAGGCCAGAGAAGAGACAGGAGGCAACAGAGTTCTCTAAGGAGATTTATTGGGAAAGTAATTACTGGAGGAAGCAAAAAGAGACACTGGCTTACATCATCTTTAGAATCATAGAATATTAGAACTGGTAAGGATCTGGTGCAAGGTCACATAGTTGGCTAATGGTAGAGATGGAACTTGATCCAATCCAAATCTTGTTATTCCTAACTTCGTGTTCTTTGTTCTATGCCCACATCTGTCATGATGACTCTGTGGCTGCTCCCTACTTGAATGCGGATGGCAGCACCTATTTAATGTAGCTGCCTGTTTAGAGAACTGGTAAAGCTGCAAAAGTCATCCTCCTACAGCGAAAGGGAAAAAGACCTTCTACAAACATAGCCTCAGTATTGGACAACAGGTGCCCTGGCCATCACCAGATCTATACCTGAAGACCTCCAGGCTTATAGGATCTCTCAGAGCTTTCGCTTGACTGAAAGAATCTTTGGGAACTCAGGGTCAGTTCCATATCATGATGAAGCATCAGGGGATTTTACTGGAGATTCCACAATATTAGAGTGGATTAAACAGGACAAGTTCAAGGTGAGATTTGTATCCATGTGACCATTGGAAAGTCATGCCTCTAGTCCATAGTCTCATAACCTGTAAACTGAGAGCATTTAGACAGTAGATAATTAGGAGTTTTTCATCTGTGGCCCAACAGGGGTTGGGTTGGTTCTTGAACTTATATGGGAAAAATTAAATCTTTATTTCAATATAATTGGTTTCCTTTATAATCCTATGTACTTTATTTTATTCATTTAAAAACATTATTTTGTAAAGGAGTCCATAGGCTTCACCAGACTGCCAAGAGGTCCATAACATGAGTGCCTTTCAGCTTTAGGGTTTTATGAATACAATAATCATAAATGACATTCTTATAATGCCTGGAAAGTTGGTCAAGCACTTTGCATACATCACTGAGCAGTGACTACTCTCTTGTTGGCAGGTCATACTGATGCGAGTTTTATTTAGGAGCTGGCCAACCAGGCAGACCATTTTCTTTCTTCCATTTAAGGGATCAAGATATATACTAAGCATTGATTAAACAGAAAGAAAAAATACGTGGAAGAAGGCAGGATATCTGTTATGTTTATACTTTTCTTGAGTTTCTAAATTGAGATACAATAGAGTTGGAGTAGCAAAAGGAGTACAAAGGTGGTTACTGATAAGACGAATGACAAAGGTCACAGATTAAACCAGCTTTATCAATTACTTTGTGTTAAAAGGAAAGGAAACAGTTTTAAAATGCAAATCCCTCACCTATATTGGCTTCCTATATCCTGAACCTCCAACACGACTTTGGAAAGTACAGTAAATCATGTAGCTATTACTATACACATTTTTATTTGTTTACTTATCTATCTATCTTTCTTTCTTTTTGATAAATAGTATTTTATTTTTTCTAATCACATATAGAGATAGTTTTCAACATTCATTTTTTATAAGATTTTGAGTTTCAATTTTTTTCTTACTCCCTCCCTTCCCCTTCCCTGCCCCCCCATGGCAAGCAATCTGATATAGGTTATACATGTGTAGTCATGTAAACATACTTCCACATTAGTCACTATCCACATTTTATACATGAAGAAAATGATGTTCAAAGGAACAATAGAGGTGAGAATGTATTGACCAGTCCTCAGGTATTTTGGTCTGGGTGGTCTTACTCCAAAAAAAGCTGGTCACCCAGCTAATAAGTCCAATAAGATCATTTGAAATCAAATAGTCCTGCCTCCATGTCCAGAGCTTTGTGAACAAACTATCATGTTGCTTTTCCATTATAAGTATGACATTGAACAACAGTTATAGAATGTTTAAGTTCTAAGAGTCTGAGGTGATTACTGATATAACTCATAGCTATAAAGAATCCCCACCATAATAAGTCTGACCAATGGTCATTTTACCTCTGCTCTACTACCTTCCATGAGAGGAAAGCTGCCACATCCTGAAGCAGTCCATTCCACTTTTGGGTAGCTATAATTCTGGGGGAGCACCCTCCCTTCTGTTCCCCAGCAATGAGCTTAAATTTTCCCATTTAGAACTTTCACCTATAGCTGTTCTGTACCCTCAGACCAAAGGGAATGAGTCCAATCCCTTTTTTCACATCACAAACCTTTTAATATTTATTTTATTTACTCTATTAAACTAGAAATGTATTAATACCAGAAAGTCTAGGCATGGGAGTTGCATCACTTGATGCAAGGATTTTAAATTTTTTAAAAATAATTTTACATAATTTCTCCTCTCTGTGCAAGTGTATTTTTACATACAAAAATACAAGTAGATATTTTAATTTTAACCTTAAAATAAAAATTTTCCTTTTCTTCTCTCTGACGTTCACTGAACACATTGACTGGCACATAACAGGTACTTAAAGTGTTTATTGATTGATGGATGGTATGTGAAATTGTACTGTGTCCATTGATTCAGCTTGGTCCTTTGAGATACTCCGAAATTATATACCAACCCCTAGTTCAGACTCTAGGATTACAAAGACAAAGATTAGAAAAGTCCCTACCCTGGGGGAGCTTCTATCTGCAGGAGACATTTTCATGTAAAGATTTATATAAAACAGGTTTTAAAAATAAATACAAGGGAAATGGTCCAAGGAGCCCATATTTTGGGGTACAGAAAGGTTTTCTTTAAAAAAAAAACTCCATTAAAGAAACATAGGATTCTTAGAGATGCAGGTGAGGTGGTAATAAATGTCCTCCAGGCCTGGAAGACAGCCACACCCAAGGAACAAAGATAGGAGGAGATGATATGCTGTGGAAGAGGAAATGTAAGGATGATGACTGATGGTCATGTGTATCAAGGGATAAAAAGGTGGAAAATAAAAGCATTTGAGGCAAGGTTGACTTTGGCTTTCAAAACCAAATACGAGGATTTATATTTAATCTTAGATTTGATAGGGGCCATTGTTATTGAACCAGGGAGAGGCATAGTCAGCTCTCCACCTGGGGACCATTTGGCAGGCAAGGGAGGGATGGTTAGGAGTGAACAGAGAGGGGAATCAAGTTGAGGTAAGAGGTTGCAAGGTCCTGAACTTAGGTAGTGGATGGAGAGAAGGGAGTACATGGGGAAAACTAACCAAACCTAAAATACTTGATAATTTTGGGTTTGTGGAGTGATCTAACATATATAATGAGCTTGGGTGACTTGGAGGATAGTCGTGTGCTTGATAGAAATAGGGAAGTTGGGAAAAGGAGCATGTTAGTGTGAAAAGAAAAGGTCCCTGGCATTTTCCTGAGATGCTACTTTGCTCTTATGATGGAAAGAATTCACTCTTTTTTTAATTTACAGATTTTTAATAGTTTCTTTTATAATGGTGGTATCCTTACTTCTTTAAAAGGTGTTGTGATTTGCTTATGCCCATCATCAACCTCCTTGTGGCCCTTTGATGGATCCTTAACCATAAGTCTCTACAGACTGTAGTATCTTGTGACTCACAACAAGGCATCCCTGGGGGGAAAAATGTTAGTGTTAAAAAGATAGGTCTATGTTTGAGGGAGAAGCTTGGGGTCATTCCAAGCCCTCTCCAATTTCCCCAAGACAATCCAATCTTCTGTGTGCCTTTTGGTCAAATCTGGGCCCAGTGCATTACCCATTTGTGTCAATCACATCTGTATGTTTTGATAGATGAGTTCCATAGATAGCCTCATCCAACTATTTACTATAAGGCCTTGTCCTTAGAGCTGAAAGGGACCTCAGAGGCCAACTGGTATAGCCCTCTTATTTTTCAAATGAGGAAACTGTGGCACAGGTATGTGAAGTGACCTGTCCAAAGTTATATAAAATATAGATGTCAGATGCAGATTTTGCACTGAGACCGTCTTATTAAAGAAACTGGGCTTCTGCTGCTGTACCACAGGGACTCCTCATCATGCTTTGAACAACAGCTGTTCTTCATTCGCTTGGTCTCCTGGCAGGGATTATTGGCCAAAACTTTTGAACATATAGATATAGATTGATATATGTAGATAGAGATAGACATGTATGCATGTATGTATTGTGTATGTATGTATGCACGTATGCATGTATGTAAGAAGCTCCACTACAAATAGTCATGTCCAGAATACATTGGCCACTATTTGGAGCCCCTTGTGTATTTGTCCTTTGTGCTTGAACTCCCTCCATGACAGTGGTGAACACTGGTGACTGTTCATTTCCCCATTTTATGCCCTGACTTGAAACAGAAACAGGCTTGTGTAATGAAATCATCATTGCTCTTGTACCTTTTTCAGTATTGGATAGGTTTGGGATATATTCACGGGGGACACTTTATTGGAGGGAATCTTTAAAGGCAGCGTTGGTCGTGCTCTGTAAATCAAATGCTTTTTATAAGTAACCAACAAACACTAAATACAATGCGATCTTGTAGTTTTCTATGCTTTATAGTCAATTGCATAATAGTAAAGAGGGTTTTCACTTGTAATAACCTGGTGGTTCCCTTCTAATAACCTAATAAAGCTTTTGTCAAAGTATATGTAGATTATTCTCATAAAAATTCTTCATTGATGGGAAAGTATCTGTTTCGATTAATCATTATTTTGTTGGCTATTCCCTTGGTTGCCTTCTCTGAGTGATAAAGGGGTTTGAGATTCACTCCCCTCGCCCCCATACCTTTGATGTTATTTCTTCTTTCAGACACTTTGGAAATTGACTCCTCAGTGCCCTATAATTCTTGTCATCTCTGACACAGCCCTCCCCATATGCCCTTGGTCTAGTCCAGCTATTATTCCAATCGTCTGTTTCTTTGCTGACATGTCCATTTCCCCGGTAGCAATCAATGTAATATTCGTGATGTTTAGGGCTGAATGTGGTAGCTCCACTTTGTCCTTGATAATGAAAAAATAATCTTTAGAAATACAAACATACTTATAGATCTTTCGTGTCTTTTCTGTGCTCATCATCTTCCTTCCCATTTCATTCTTAATCATCCTAGGGATGATGGATGAGTGGGGTGTCCTGTCAAGTTCCCTTTGGATTGATTTTTACTTTCTATCATTTGTTGTTTTATAAAGTGACATTTCTCATGATCAACCACTATCTTTTCCTGTAAAGTACTATATGTAAGTTCATATTCTAAACAAGTCTTGCCTTTGGTTGCCTTATGTTTCTGGTTGACAGGGAGGTCAATTGTTTCCTGGGTGTCTTCTAGTCTTGGCCTCCTTGTTATAGCAATTGTTATGCATTGGTTAAACTGTATGAAATTGTTGTAATCAATGTAAACTCTCTTCTCTCCCATGTGTTTCCCATTTGTGTGTGTGTGTGTGTGTGTGTGTGTGTATGTGTGTGTGTGATTTGCTTATATAGATGATATTGGAGTTGTTTGAATTAAATATTGTTTTTTTGTTGGCTTTCATCTATTTTATTGTTAATTTTATTCTTCCCTCTCCATGTTGTTTCTTTTTTACCTCAAAGAAAGAACTCAGGATACGCAGGCTTCCAAATACTCCACAAACCTTTGGCTTCTCTTGTTCCTTAGTTCTAAACCATATTTTCCAATACTGATGGTTATATTTCATTATTCTGACTTTTGCAAAGGAGTCACTACCACACCACCACCCCCCTCCTTTTTTGGGGAAAGGGGTAATATGTTCCTTATATGTATATGTATATACATATAAATATATATATATATATATATATATATATATATATAAATTTACATGTGACTTTGTAGACACATACACATACCTAGACACATAGACACGTACATACATATTTTCTCCTCCAATAGAAAGCAAGATCCTGGAGGGCAGAGATTGTTTTGGATTTTGTCTTTGTATTCCCCATGCCTAACCCAGGCTCTGGCACATACCAGACACTTAATAAACTCTTATTGATCCATTTACTTGATTGGAATGTCCTTGTCAATTGCACATTTAAATTTCTCCACTCCCTTGTCTTATACAGATACAGTTGTGGCACAAGGTACAATTATTTTCTTAGTGGTCCTTTCGCATATACTTATCATAAGCAATTCAATGTGAGATAGCCAAATATCTCTTGTCTCTTGTTGCCTTAATAAAATCTTGATAAAACCAATTCTGCCAGCTCCTTCATTTGTTGCTCCAAGGGGAGCCTGTGAGTCATCTTTTCATTTAGTTTCAACTTCCTTTGGTCTTCTGTTTTCTTTTATGGCAAGAATGTTAAAATTCACAAAATTTAGTACTTCCATTCAACCATTGAACAAAGACGTCACATTTAGAATACTGAAGACAACTTCTGTGATTTTTGTGGACTAAAAAGACTGTGATTTTGTAGCTATATTTTCTTCCCTCCCCTTCCCACATCTCTGCCACCATCATTGCAGAATTACAATGAGAACACATAGCCCAAAGGTGATTTTTGTAAGCATTTATCCCCAGGTGACCAGACAACTGGTAGAGTAGCTAGACTTGTCCTTGGAAAGCATTCACACTGCTTCTGGGACCATGTTTGAACTCCTTTTAGGGTGGGAGAACCTGCCATATCTCATGCTCTAGGTGCATAGCCTTCAAGAACCCAGGATCACCCTCATGGACCAACAAAGCTTTACAGGAGGTCTTTGTGGAGGACAAATTAACCCTCCTAAAAAGTGTAGGGACTAAATGATCTCACAGTATATCTATCCCATTTGCTTTTCTTCTCATACAACACTCATCCCTAGACCCTGTGCCTTTGTGCCATCTATCCCTTATGCCTGTAGGGCTCTCCCTCCTTACATCTTCCTCTTAGGCTCCCTGGCTGCCTTCAAGACTCTGCTCAAATCCCACCTTTTACAGGAAGCTTTTCATAGCCTCTTCATGCTTCTAGTACCTTCCCTCCGAGATTACCTCTTTTCTTCTCTGGACAAATCTTGTGTGTATCTGGTCCTTCCCATCTTGTCTCCTCCAATAGAAGGTGAGATTCTTGAGGCTAAGGACCATGGTTTTTCCTTTTTTTCTATCCTTAGAGCTTACTGCAATGCCTGCTACATAGGAAGGACTTAATGCTTTTAATTTTTTTCTGAATTTAAGAAACAAAGCAAGCATTTCCATAGTGTAGTAGAATATTAAAAAAGACAATTACACATGAAACCGCAAGTCTATTATGTACAACTTGGTATTCCTTTTAAAGTTGTCATGTAATTTTATTTCCCCCCTTTTTTCCTCCCCTCTCCTCCACCCCAGAGATGGCTATCATTAGACATAAATATCTATATGTATCTAAAATCATTCTACACACACTTCTATTAATCAGTTCTTTCTCTGGATACAGATAGGGTCTTCCTTTATAGGTCTTTCGTGGTTAATTTGGATGTTTATAATAGTCAAAATGACTTAGTCACTCAAAGTTATTCTTAAAACAATTTCACTATTACTGTATGCAGCATTCTCTTTTACTCATTTTGCTCTTCATTTTTTCATGCAAGTCTATCCATGTTTTTCTAAGATCGCTGAGTTCAGAATTTAATATAGACAATAGTATTCTATCTTTTTATTGAGAATTGATGGACACATGGTAAAAAGGCCAAAAACTTTCATAAGTACTTGGGTAGTAAGCAGACATCACTTAGTAACAATAAAGGCTTATAACAGATATACTCCATTGAATTTGTCTAACGTAACTGAAAGAGTCACAGATGGAGCCAATGAGACAGCTCAGATCCAACAGTGTGATCCAAACACTGTCCACAGGAGACTTCTGAATGAATTTGACCAATGAGATGATGACTGAGGATTGCTGAACAGATGGTTGGGTCTTGAATGTTTGTTTATGGAAATAGCAGAGTTGATGATGAAAATTCAGAACCAAGTCATGGCCATCAGAAATTAAAGAATGTTTATTCTTAGGAATCCTGGACTTAAAGTTCAATGAAGAGTATGCAAGGAGAGAACAGAAATGGTGACACACAATACTGGAGACTGTAAAAAAAAAATAGTGCCTACCAAATACCTACCGAGCAAGACATGTCCTGGTGGCCAGAATTAAAAATCAGAAGATTATCTTTCAGGGATTGATGGATGGCAAGTCCATGCTAAAAATGCACATTTCCAATATCCAGAAGAACTTGGCTAAATAACTGTATTAGAATCATCAGTACGCTAGTAAGTATTTAACAATCAGCTCTCTGAAAAAAAAATGTATGCACAAGACACTTTAAAATTTAATCTGCAATGTTAGCATTTCCTCCATTGCTTTATTAAATCTAGACAATTAAAAAAAACCACAAATCAGCCCTGATTTGCAGCATTTGTAGCTTTCCAAAGTCCATATGCTCATAGTGAAAATTTAACAGTTGGCTCCCCAGAGCAGGTATGAGCTGGCTCCAGCACATTCCTGATAGGGACTCAAACATAATCGCATGCCTAATAGTTGCCTACAATTGTTTAGATACAACTCACAATAATGAAAACTTAAAACAATATTTTTTAATAGCTGTCATGCCAAAGTATCCTAATCTCCAAACCATAAGTCACTTGGAGTGGAAAGATTTTATGATACAGAGATCTACCTGAGATTAAAGTCCTATGAGATACATGTTGCTTCCATTGATGTATCTGCTACTGGAGGTATAGCTTCTTAATGTTATTATTCAAAAATAAAAAGTAGTTATTTTATATATCTGCAATAGTCCAAGAAATTATTAAATATACAGTAGGGACAGTGATTTTTCTAAGGACTGTTTTAATCTGAAACTCATGAAAAAATGAAACCAAAATAATAATTTTAACAGCTAAAATGCTGTATTAAGGAGAGCCGTAATACTAACCTGGAGGGCGGTTGGTGCAGTGGATAGAATGCTGAGCTTGGGGTCAGGAGGACCAGAGTTCAAATCCATTCTCACATACTTACCAGCTGTGTGACCCTGTGCAAGTCACTTACCCCTGTTTGCCTCAGTTTCCCCATCTGTAAAATGAGCTGGAGAAGGAAATGGCAAACCGCTCAGTATCTCTGCCAAAAAAAGAAAAAAAACCAAATGGAGTCATGAAGAGTCTGATGCGACAAATCCACTAACATTAGTAAACCCTGCGTCTCAGTTTCTTTGATGGTTAATTGAAGATAATAGAACCTGCCTCCCATGATTGTTGTGAGGATCAGATAAGATAATATTTGCAAAGTGTTCATTTCGGTTTCTGCCACATAGTAGGTGCTTAATGAAATCTTCTTTTTCGTTCCTATGATAGGAATCATTTTTTAAAAAGAGTATTTATGAAGATTTGTGAAATACTTGACCTACATTATCTCACTTGAGCCTCACAACCCCGCAGTGGGTTAGGTGTTGTTATGACCCCCATTTTACAGATGGCAACACCAAGGAACAGAGAAATTAAGTGCTCCAGGGTCATTTGGTTGTGTGATGTTGTGACTTCATCTTATCAGTCAGTTGCTTCTCAATTTCCATAGCAGCAGGAGAGCTTCCAAAATGGGAAATCTGAGTTTCTCTAATAGAGCATGAAATGATTCAAGAGAAAAATAGATCAAGATACCTGATGACAAAAGTGCTGAAATCTGGGAGAGACCATGTGAGCTGAATAAGCCTAGTCCTTTGGGTCTACTTAGAAAAGGGGGACTTTCTTCGGAGAAATTCCTGTTGCTATTAAAAAGTCTCTTTATACTTATATAGAAAATTGTGGCTTGTGCATTAGTAACAGGAAAGAAAGGGAAAAAAAATGAATCCAGAAAGAGCCATTTCAATGCTGTTGATTGACTTCAGATGTTGAAATAACTCAGTGACTTCCTGTACTGCCTAGTTGGGACTGTGATTTAAGGGTGTTGATGTGCTTTGTCAAACACTGCTATGGAAAAAAGGACCCCAAACCCCAAACTAAAAATCTAGGATGTCAGGAGGCAAAGGGACAGGCCTGGAGGCCTTGGAGCTCAAAGCTTGCTAGGGAAGAGCAGGGTCTGATTTCCCTCAGGCTCTTTGGGGAAGGTTTCCTGTGAGTGGTTATCACAGCTAATCAACTGGGTTTGGAATCAGGAGATTCCTTGGCTTCAGTGAACACAAGATGAGCCCTGCCAGGATTAGTTATATTTATTTTAAAAAGCAGTTGGAAAAATGATGAATCTTAAGCTTTTTCTCTGCTACCCCAGCAGGTAGGAAGCCTGCATTTTAAAAGCCTCCCACTGCTTAGACAATGGCAAGGCCTCCTGACTTGATTTGAGTCTTCACCATCCTAGCGGGTCAGTAATTAATGGCGTTTCCAACTATTCCATGGGCCTGACTAATAGCCTTGTATGAATATTTGACTATTTGTCATGTCTGATCTCCTGCCTCCATCCCATGAAAATTTTGTGGACTGTGCTTTGTCTATAAACAGGGAGGGAATGAGGTGTGAGTATAAATGGCTTCTTAAGCTGGAATGAGAGAGCAGACACAGAAGGCTGTAACGTCTGTAGCTGTAACCTGAAAGGAAGTTCAGAATTGCTCAGAGACTGGTGAACTGGCTAGAGCAGCTGAAGACAGGCCTGTGAACAGTGCTGAAGCCCTCTTCCTTTTCCTTATTTTCAATATTGCAGCTGGGTAGTGTAGCAGCTAGAGCACTGGACTTGGAGTCAGGAGAAACCTGTGTTCAAATCCTGTCTGAGACACTTACTAGCTGTATGATCCATGGCAAGACACTTAACCTTTGCTTGCCTTAGTTTCTTCATCTGTAAAGTGGGGATATTAGTAGGAATTACCTCCCAGGGTTGTTGTGAGGATAGTATTTGTAAAGTATTTTGCAAACCTTAAGGCACTATATTAATATTAGCCATCATCATCATCACCATCTCTAGTATAACTAGTATTACTATTGTCACGAGTACTATCCTTCTTTCTTCCAATGCCCTGACTTGATCTTCAGATGCTACAACCCAATTGGGTCACCGAAGAAGATAATATCTGTAAAGTGCTTAACTCAGTGTTGGCACATAGTAGGTGCTATATAAATTGCATTGCCAAGGCTGGGAAGAGAGAATAGATATAGACACAGATATGGATATAGATACAGATATTGATAGAGAGATAGAAATAGAGATAGCCATATAGCCAGATAGATAGATAGAAATAATAGATAGAGATAGATAGATAGACATGGACAGATAGATAGACAGACAGACAGATATAGATAGATAGATAGACAGATAGATAGATAGATAGATAGACAGATAGATAGATAGATAGATATGGACTTGCCGTAACTAAGAAAGTGACACATTAGGCTGGTTGCTTAACCTATCTGGGTTTCAATGTCCCTGTCATAAAATATCCCCTGGTGCTCCTCTCATCTACTTCCTTTGTCACTGGAAGGAAAGGTCCCTCAAAGGCAGATTCTATGGCTTCCTTCAGGTTCTAGTTGTAGACCTGAGGGCTTGGCGATGATTTCCTTGGGGAAATATTGTCCACAAGTTCCCAATGGTGTCCTTCCTCTCAAGATAATGGATGATATCAACTAGCTGGTCAGCCAATTAGCTTTTAGCTGTAATAATAAGACCAGTTGGCACAAATCCTTTCCCCCCAAAATCTGTGACACTTTCCCACAAAAAAAAACACTGGGACCAGGACGAAAGTGGGATCAAGCTTAGAAAGGAGACATTCTGGGTCACAGCTCTTAGTTGCTAGAAGTGCCTTTCTACCTTTTTGGCGGGGGGGGGAGGGGCGGGAGGTGGGGTGCCAATGAAGTTTCCCTTAGGCATGGGGAAGCATTGATGCCAGGCTCCTTTTAGGGCCTTGATGCTGTTTTTCTTCAGTATATATAACTTGTCCCTGACTCCCAATGTAGACAACAGGTCAGGTGCTCTGACAATACTGCTAGTACTAGAATACTGATGAAAATGTCCAAATCCTTTTTTTTTTCTATTAAAAAGATCTTTGAATACAAGGGAAGGGAGGGAGGGGACAGACCACAGCCAAGGCCAAGACCAGTATTTTTCTTCCACCAATCTCCCCTCTACCCATCAAGCAATTCCTTCTCAGGGCCTTGGCCAGAAATATTCTTTCCTGGATCACTATTTGCTTAAATCCCCAATGAAATTCAGTTTAATGTGTTTTTCCCCCCACAAGTCCCATAACATGTGATTGAATTCCTCAGTCCATTGAAATACTCTTCCTGTTGCACCTAGTTGAAATGCCTTTGATTTCCTGATTAATTAATTTACTAGGAGATGTCCAAGTCTTGTTCAAAACCAGTTCAGCCCTATGATTTATTGACTTAATTGAGATGAGTTCTAATCTGAAAAAGCTGCTGATGCTAAAAGGGAGGAACAATTTTTTGGTTGATTAAAAATACCACCCCATTCATACTATAAAACTTACTGGACTAGATTATGCCTAAGGTATCTACCAGATCTACAACTCTGTAAATTCATGAGCCTGAGAATAGCAGGGACATCACTAAGGGGAGGGAGAAGATAAACATGTGTAAAAACAGACTTGAAATTTGAGGGCTAAAAAGGACATTAGAAATCATCTTAAGGGCAACTAGGTGGCACAGTGAGTAGAGCACTGGTCTTAGAGTCAGGAGGACCTGAGTTCAAATCCGGCCTCAGACACTTGGCACATTTACTAGCTGTGTGACTTTGGGCAAGTCACTTAACCCCAATTGCCCTGCCTTACCCCCCTGCAAAAAAAAAAAAAAAGAGAGAAGAGAGATCATCTTCATTTAACCACTTCACACATGAGTGAACCAAGGCCAGGAGAGTTTAAGTGACTTATATAAGATCATACAATTAGTTGGGGGAAGAATATAAGCTAGATCATTAGTAAATAGAACAATCTGATTCTAACAATCTGTGGCCAATCAGGTTTCATGATACTGTAGCACATCCCTGTTTTGACCATGAGGCGGAATCAGAGACTTCTCAGTTCTCTGGACACCCTTCACTTCCCTTTGTCTTCATACCAGTCTGGAATCAAAGCCCCTTCTGAGACCCTCTGTGCTTCACACCCCCAAAAGAAACCATCTGCTTAACACTGGCATGACCCCTGAACTAACCTGGCTGAGGATTAGAGGGGAGCACCTCAAACATGGTTCACCCCTTTCTACTGAGCCAGGTCTCAGGACTCTGCTAACCCCAGGCTTCACAAAGAGGCAGATCCAGAGACTGTCATTCTGACTTGTCGCAAAAGACATACTCACCTCACCCTAGCACTTGGCACACAGTCTGGCACATGGTAGGTGCTTAATAAATTCTTGTTGCCTCGACTTTCCCACCTCTTACCCAGTGAGAGGTAACAAAATCAACACCACCATTGTAGCAGAACTACCATTAGGTGGCAGCATGGCTTGGTGCACAGACAGACTTGGGTTGGCCTCCTACCTCTGAGACTTACCAGCTATGTGACTCAACTTCTCAGGGCTTGTGACAGAGGTCTTAAACTCAGTTAGAAAAGTGTCCCTGTGGTTGCACATTTGCTTGTAAAACCACACACTACCTGTGACATACTGTATTTTTATTCTGTTTTCAGCATATCCCAATTACATGTTAATGTGATTCAAGCCTCCTTCTGGAGTTTTGGGCCTGTTTGCAGCCTCAAGGCCAGGAGTTTGACATGACAGAGAATGTAACAACATGAACTGGTAAAGCAGGTTTCCTCGTACAAGTAAACCATTGCCATGCTGGCTAGACCTACCATTGCCACTGGGTTCGACTGATAGTCCATTAACTTTGGTTCCACTTAGAATCCCTGCAATTCAGAGTCTTAGACCAAAGTCCCTATCCCAGGCTACCAAACCCTACTCTCTACACCCGTTCATATCATCCTTATCCCTCCCATATCCTTATCTCACTCTATCCCAGTCAGTTAAGTGATATACAGATGGAGTGGGTGCCAGACTTGGAGACAGAAAGACCTGAGTTCACGTACTAGATGAGAGACCCTAGGCAAAGCTAGCTAACTGACCTGTCCCAGGCTCATCTTCTTTATCAGTAAAATGGGGATAATAGGAGCAGTTATTTCACCTGCTTGTTGTCAGGATCAAATGAAGGAACAGATGGAAAGTCCTTCATAAACCTTCAAATGCTATATCGACTTTATTGTTCCAGTGGTGGTTATCCGAATAATCTGCTGTGTCCTCAACAACCCCATTTGATCCTTAATAGACTGTCCCAGTTAGACCTGTGCCCTCCCTCTGCAAACTTGTATTAAGTTTTTATATTTTAGTGCTTATCTTTATATTCAGGTGACATTAGCAGCTTGGCAGTAAACTCTAGTCAGGGAATCAACCCAGACCACACTATCTAAGAATACTTTCCCCTCTGTATGTGTATGAAAGTGAGCCCAAGGCTTTTAGAATGGACTCTAGACCTGTTTCTGTGCTTTCAAAACTAAATTCCCCTGGACAGATAAAAATTGGCACACTGAAAGGTGAAACATAAATTTCCATGTGGAATTAACAGTATTTCAGCAGACTCCTCTGTAGCCCAGCCCACACCACCCAGCACCTGAGGCTGTCGGAGAGGAGTCTTGTAGGCATTTAAAAAGGAAAGTGGCGATGTCAATCAAGGTAACTTGCATCCATCAAGAATAAATCATGCCAGACTAAACTAATTCCTTTTGAGATTAAATTAAGACAACGTAACTCACAGTTGAGGAGAATGTCATGGATATGACATGATAGGACATGATCGGTTGGTTGTTGTCCTTTGTTCTTGAAGAGGACCAAAATGACATTGCTATACAGAGTCAAGGTACACTGTGTTTGACTGTGGCTGATCAGACCAATATGAGCCTGGAAGGCCCACAGGTTGGGCACAAATGGTCCACGTGAACATACAGGACTTGATTTCATATGTGTGTGTGTGGCCACAGAAATACACATAGATACAAACACATATGTATGTATATACACATGCACACATATACAATACAATGATTACTCTTTGTAAAACACTTCGCAAAACTCAAGTTTATATAAATGCTAGCAGTCATCATCATCTTGAGAATGCAATATTGTACATGTTCATTTTCAAAAGATAAAATCTATTATGAGAGGTAGTGTACCCTAGTAGTCTCAGGTCCAAGTCTTAAGTTCCATCTTTGACCCTTACTGACCACATGATGTTGTGCCTTTTCTCTCTGTGTTTCAGGGACCTCTTTAAGAGTATAAGTTGAGGAAGGGGTGCTGTATTTGGTGAGGGAGTTTCCTCACTGGTAGTGAGATAGTCACAGACCTAGGCAAACAAACAAAACAATTTTCTAGAATGATTTTCATTCTGTAATTATATAGAGAAATGCAAAATTAGTTCTGAATTGAACTGCACAATATTATTATTCATACACATCATTGCAGTTAACATTGGTCCCCTATAGGCTCTAGAATAAATTATAAACTCGTCAGTTTTGCCTTCTATAAGCCGGCTCCAATCTACCTTTACCATCTTTTTTCCTATTACTCCTCTCTATGTTCATTATATCCCCAGTTAAACCGGACTGTTAGAATACAATGCTCTATTTTCCACTTCGTTGCATTTAAAAACAAAGTTTATTTTACTCCTCTCAATAAATAGGCATTCGTTCCTTTCTACTCCCACTTCAACGAAAAATAAAGAAGAACCCTTTTCACAAATATGCATAATCAATCAAAATAAATTCTCAAATTGGTCATTTAAACAAATGGCTCATTCTCTATCTTGAGTCTATCACTTCTTTATCATGTGATATGTAGCATGCTTAATTATCAGTTCTCTGGAATCATGGTTGGTCACTGTACTGATCATATGTTTTAAGTCTTTGAAAGTTGCTTCTTCTTAGAGTGGTGTCATTGTACAAATTGTTCTCCAGGTTTTGCCAACTAACCACTACATCAGTTAATATAAGTCTTCTTAGGTTTTTTTTGAATCCATCACTTTTGTATTTTTTATAGCATATTATTCCATGATATTCATATTTCTAACTTTATTCAATGATTCTCCAACTGATGACCACCTTTTAGTTTTCAGACCTTGACCACCACAGAAATAGCTCTTGTTGCATTTTTTGAAAGCCAACCCTATGCTTGTACTGCATGCTCTCATTAACGCCACCTCTATGATTTCTTGTCTAGTCAACAGTAGAATAGTAGAACCCAGGTTTAAATCCAAGCTCAACTACTTATTTATCTGTGTGACTTTAGTCAAGACACTTAATTTGTGCCTTAATTTTCCTTCTTTTTAAAACGATCTCCCAGGTCTTCTCCAACTTTAAAGATGACAATTCTGAGTTATTTGCTATTTTCTTCACCAATACAACTGAAGAACTGCAAGTTGAAGAAGCGATTCAGATTTTTCTGATTGCAAAGAGAAAAAAGTGAAGCTTGATGTAGGAAAAAAGCGTTTCTAATAATCAGAACCATCCACAAGTAAAGCCTCTGGAGGTAGTGGATTCTCCCTCACTGAAAAGTTTCATTATCAGAATCATCAACAATAATTTACTAAGTAATACTATGGGTCAGTAACTGCTTTATGACAATGTTTATACCATGCATAGAAAACAAGGCAAAATAGATGGATAACCACTTGTCGGGTATGTTGTTGAATGGATGCTTACACAGGTATATATAGAGACCAGATTAGATGGTCTAGGCAGATACTGTGGTGTAATGCATAGGGCTTTGGACTTGGAGCCAATTAGGTATGGGATGGATAGAGCACTGGATCAGGGGTCAGGAAGATCTGGGTTGAAATCTGGCTTAAGATACTTATTAGGTATATGACCCCAGAGCAGTCATTTAAATACTCTCTTTTTCAGGTTCCTCATCCATAAAGTGGGGATAATGCTAGCATCTACCTTCCAGCGTTGTTTTAAAAGATGATATTTAGAACTGAGTGCTGGACTAGGAGTCAAGAAGATCAGGATTCAAATCCTGTCTTGGGTGCTGACTCTGTATGATTGACCCTGGGAAAAACACATGATCTCTCACCGTTCTAGATCTCACTGACCTAGGCAGCTCCTGAGGACTCCAGGTTGCAGAAAAGGTGCTGACGTGTTTGCTACATGAAGTTTCCTCATGGGGAATTCTGAATACCAAGGAAATCACAGGTGTACATTCTATCCTTTGAAATGATTTAAAATGTAAGTGTAAAATAGAAAGAGTAAGTTAGAGGGTCGTAGATCTGGAAGGCATATTGGTTAATGGTAATTATGAAAAGGATGTTGATGATGATGACGACGATAATGAATAGTTGGTATTTACATAGCACTTTAAGATTGTCCAGGCATTTTACAAGGTTATCCTCACCACAGCCCTGGGAGGTAGGTGTTACCATCATCTACATTTTATGGGTGAGAAAACAGACAGAACCTCCCAGGTTAATTCAGTTCCATTAAAACATTCATCAGGCAGCAACTGTACACCAGACAGTGTGCTAGGCACTCGATGGCAAAGGATCACTGACATTTACATACCGCTTTAATGTTTACAAAGCACTTTTACATCATTTGCATCTCTTGACAAGTCTGTACTTATGTATAATACTACAACTATTCATTATCTCCATTTTCTATGTTTCTACTCATTTCAGTTAAAAAAAAAATTCTCCTGAGCTGTTTAATAAGGTAGACCTCAGGGATAATGTTTTAAAATACCTTCATTCCATGTATATGTGTGTGTGTGTGTGTATGTGTGTGTGTGTGCATGTGTGCGTGCATGTGTGTGTGTGTGCATCTACGTTTTTAATTCTTCCCTAGGTCTGACTGATCTAAAGCCATAAGTGAGGCTGAGAAAGTCTATTTCCCTTCAGAAGTTCTCCCCTCCCACTACTTCCTCCCTCTATACACCCACCCCTCCAGTCCCTGGCATGTTTCCATGGTAACTGTCACAATACATACACCACTGAATTGTTTTGCTAACCTGGAGATTTCACATTCTTAATGCCAGTGAAACTGCATTTGATAACTCTTGTGGCTGAGTCGTGAAAGATAATTTTTATAGGATAAAAATGCAATAGTTTCATGCCGCTACACTCCATTTCAGTATTATCAAGAGCTTATTTTTTTTATAGTATCCAAGAATTTAAGCTGAAGATGGAACTTGGAAACCATCCATCTCTTAGGCAATATGCATTGTAAAATGGTGACACTCTTTCCAGGCTGATTCCCATCACTTTAAAAGGCATAGGCATTATGCGACAGGGAGTCTGGCAAAAGGGTTTGGAAAACTATCTTCAAGATAACCAACTGACAACATGACATCCATCAGGTACAGAAGCTTGGAACTGGAAAGACCTTGACAGACCAACAAAGTCAACCCCCTCATTATACAGATAAGGATAATGAGCCCTAGAAAGATCACATGACTTATCCAAGGCCATACAGGGAGTAACGCCAGAAGCTGATATTGTTCTCTTTCTCTTTTAATCCCCAATATGATCAAGAGACACTGAAATGGGCTTGATTTTACTCACTGTGTGTCAACTCAATGAAATGACCTATCTTACATCTGTGTATGATTCCATGTACACCACCACACCAGGGCTTTAAAAGTAAATTCAGGGCATAGTGCTTATCCTCCAAAAGCTTACAGTATCATTCTAGAAATAAAATTGGCCAATAGGACACAGGACAATATGAAGGAGTGGGATTCAGCTGCAATATACATGTGCCATAAAAGAATTCCAGTAAAATGGAATCTGAATGGAATGTAAGTTTTTTGAGGACAAGGACCATTTCTTCTATGTTTTTGTATCCCAAGTGTTGGCATATAGCGGTCATTTAATTAATGCTTGTTCAATTGAATTAAGTTTCTATAAAGATGCAGAAAAAGGAGAAATTTCTGAGGGCCCTGTTAATTAGATAAGGACTCATAGAGGAGAGGTGACTTGGCCTAAACCTTGCAGAGTCAGAGCTCACATTTATTCCTTGCAACAAGCCTATTAAGTAGGTAAAGCAGTTATTTCCATCTTACCAATGAGGAAACCAATCCTCAGAAAGGTCATATGTATCAATAGTTTCATACTGTCAAAGTAGGAATAAACTTTTAGAAATTTCATAATTTAAATCACACCAGGGTTCAGTGGAAAGAGGAGTCACTGGTTTTAGAGTCAAAAGACTTACCGGATTTCCCCATGGGTAAGACACACCCCTTTTCGAAAAATCTGGGGTCTAAAAACTGGGTGCGTCTTATACAGTGGTTGTAGATTTTTTTTTACTTGCATTTCCTGCTTTTTAGTGCTCGTCTTTGCGCTCATTGTTTTGCATTTTTACCATTATATTAGGTTACCTTTTGCTATGTTCTGTCCAAAAATGGCTCAGAACAGATTTTCATACAGTGCCGAATTCAAGTTAAAAGTGTTCCAGTTTGCAAAACCAAATGGAAATTGTGCTGCTGAACGTAAGTTTGGTCCTCCTCCAACTGAGAAAACAATCCAGGACTGGCTATGGGAAGAAGAAACTCTACCGAAAACGCCAGGGCAAAAGAAGGCTGTGGGAGGCAAGTCAGCAAAATGGCCTGATTTAGAGAAGGAATTGAAGATCTGGATTGAAGAGCAAAGGGCAATTGGAATTCCTGTGTCCACAAAGATGGTTCAGCATGAGGCAAGAAGAATTGCTGATGAAAAAGAAGTTACTGATTTCAAAGGAGGACACAATCGGTGCTTCAGGTTCATGAAATGGAATGGACTAAGCATGCATATATGCACCAGACTTGCCCAAAAGATGCCTGAAAGCAATGAGCAGATGAATAAAACTTGAGTTCAATAACTTTATGTAATTCATTTTGTTTTCTAATTTCGGGCCCCAAAATTAAGGTGCGTCTTATACATGGGGAAATAGGGTAGATTCAAATCTGGACTCTGACACATCACTTAACCATTCTGAGCTTCAGTGTCCTCATCTGAAAAGTAAGAGGGTTGGACTTACTGGTATCCAAGGTGCCTTCTAGCTCTAAATACATGATTCTATGATGTCATTTAACATCTCTGACCCTCAGTTTCTTCATGTGAGAAATGAGGGGTTTGACCTAGTTGATCTCAAGGTCCTTTCCAGCTCAAAATTTGCAATGCTGTGAAAATATAAGCCTGACCCCTTTCATATAACCAATGGAAAACATCAACATTAAATAGAAACACATTTATGTAATGACAGTGATACTGGTTTAAGATGAGATTCATTACTTCAGTTCCTGTGCATTCTATCTAATAAGTATTGTCTTCTTAAGAATTCAACCTTTTGGAGTGCCAGGAAGTCTATTGACTATATTTTCAAGTCTAACTGCCGTTGAACTACTTTACCTACTCTTAAGAAAGCTAAGCTGCCTAGTTGTAAGTGAACCCACCCTTGGCTAAGGTCCCAGGACTCAGAAGTGGGGGAGCCCACATTTGATCCAGGGTTTTCAATTCCTGGGCTTGCCTCCCTAGCAGTGATCAGAAGCAATGGAATTCTTGGGTGTGGAGGACAGGGAGAGCAAAGTTGTTGATACCAAATTAACCTAGTATGTGGGGAGGAGAGATTCAGAGAAGAGAACTATAAGATAAAAGAACCATCCTTGTATCCCTTTGTGGTAGGTGGATTATGGTGATCAGAGAAGACAGTCTCTATGAACTATGGGATGCTCCTTGAACTTGGAAATGAAGCTTTATGAATACAAGTTATTATTATACCCCAGCTCCTCTGAGACAAAGGAAGATGCTTAATAAGAACTCTGTGTAGGAGTTAGCTTTAAAAAAAAAAAAAGAGCCCCAAGGAAGAAGATTTTATGCATTTGTGATAGGTAATGGCAGATATCCAGACAGGAATCTTAAAGCCTCTTTAACCAAAGAATTTCCAGACATGTGCTTCCTAGACCATGTTCCAGTAGCCTGTGGTGAAAGATGCAGACATAGCACAGGGTCCTAAAAGACTGTAGTAGAAGACTGGGCCCTATGAACATACTCAAGGATCATCATTTACATTTAAGCTAAAGGAAATGTGTGCATGTGTTTTGCAAGGGGAGATGGATTATTGTTCCCTGGTGTGAGGCCTATTAGCATCCCAGAGAGGATTTAGATCTCCAGAGGCTAGCTGCATGGCAGCCCAGTTTCCCCAAAGCTACCAATTTTTGAGATGAAGATACAGTCATGGCAGACTGGTCCATTCACATCCAAATAGAGATATTCCCATTACCTCCAGTTAAAATCATAGGAACACAGGATATTGAAACCAAGAGGAAGTTTAGGGATGCTCACCTCCAAGATCCTCTTTTTGCACACAAAGATATTGTGGCCTAGGGATCTCTAAGGTTCTTTCCATCTCTAAATCCTGTGGCATCAAGCCACTTGACTTGCTTAATTAGATTTTTAAACTCTGTGTAAAATGGCCAAATCATATTTCCTGCTATGGCTTCTTCTGCATGAAGGACAGAGCTCTATTCATTTGCTAATTCTCCAATGAATTTGTAATCTCAACAATGCACCTTCCAACAAAACCTATCACATGACTGCCTTTCCTGCCTAACTCTTGGCCATGTCCTCAGGTAATTCCTTCCCTGAGGGGGTCCATCCAACATGCTAGTGTCCTTCCTCTAGTCTCTTGATACCATGCTGTGTTCGTCCTATTTTTCTCAAAGAGGGTTATGATATCAGGGAAATGATGACATGACTTGCGGTTGACTTTGATTTGAGTGAGGGAGGGCTGTGCAAGGTCACCATGGAGATGGCCTAGGATGCCACAGGAAACCCTGGCTATTTCAGGCTAAGGTCTTTTCAGGTTCTCACTTTGAGCGAGGTAATGTCCATTCAGTGAATAGCAGATGCCAGTGAAACACTCAAGTGATCTGGCAGTTATCTTGCAGTCTCCCAATAAGACCCAGCCATCTCCCCACCCTAAACCACCACCCTCAATTATCCACCAACATTTTAAAGTATCTGCTATGCCCCAGGCACTGTGATAAGGCTAGGGATGCAGAAAGAAGCAAAATACAGTCCCTGCCCTTAAGAACCTTACAATTTAATGGAGACAACATGCAGACAAATATATACAAAAGAGATTCTCTTGCACCTCTCTCTCTCTCCTCTCTCTCTCTCCCTCTCTCCTTCCCTCATTCTCTCCCCCCTCCTCCCTCCCTCCCTCTCTCTCTTTCTCTAATATATATATGTATGTGTATGTGTATATATATAATTGTATACATATATGTATATATAAAATATATATGTATGTATGTGTATGTGTATATATGTATATAAATATAAATTTCATATATATGTATATATATACATATATATATATATATATAGAGAGAGAGAGAGAGAGAGAGAGAGAGAGAGAGGGAGGGAGAAAGAGAGAGAGGGAGGGAGGGAGAGAGAGAGAGAGAGAGAGAGAGAGAGAGAGAGAGAGAGAGAGAGAAATATTAACAGACTGAAGGCACTAGAATTAAAAAAAGTTCTAGAAAAAGCTTCCTGTAAAAGATGGATTTTGGCTGGGAATTAAAGGAAGGCAGGGAAGGCAGTAGGCAAAGTTGAGGAGGAAGAGCATTACAGGAATAGGGAACAGCCATGGAAAATGTTTATGGCCAAGAGGTGGAGCCTTGTTCATGGAACTAAGAAGTATCATTACATCAAAAATGTGTGATAGGGAATAAGGTATAAGAGAACTGGAAAGATAGGCAGGGACTAGCTTATGAAGGGCTCTGAGGTCCAAGCAGAGCTTTTGTATTTGATCCTGGGAGTGCTTGGTTTATTTAGTAGGAGAGTGATATACTCCTGCATTTTTCTGATGACATCTTTGCACGACAACTAATCTGACAATGCAGGAGACATTTAATATTAGACAAATATGCTATTAAATAAATATTTGGTGAACTGAACTGTTGAATAGCCCAAGGGCAGACAGATAGTGGCATAGCCAGGATTAAAACTCAAACGCCTTAGCCTCAGTTTCTCATCTGTAATGTCCAGTAGGACTAGATGAAGTTTCAGTTCCCTCTCCTCTCAAGATCTATGACCTAAAATTTTATAATCCCTTAATTCTTTCCGGTGGCTCCTGAGTTTATGGTTGTTTCTAATATGTTTTAACTACACCAAGCTTTTTTGGGTGGTAAAGCTTTAAAAGAGAAAATTTTTAAATTATTTGCTAAAGTGATTAAAGGCTGTAACAACAATGCTTTTTGCCACTACTGCAGCTGTGCAAGGCCAATAACACCAGCACACAGGAGGGCTGCTAGCACAGGTTCTTTGATCTGCTTTTCTAAGGAAAGCAACTTTAAGGGGTTTATAATCTCACTTTAATTAAACATACAGATATCACTCACTTAGTTCAGAGGAAATAGTCAGCACCCTGAACTTTGGAGAAAATACAAACAGAAATTGCAAACAGAGAAAATATAAACAGATCAACAGACAGGTTTTGTCTGACCTTAGCAATACATGTATAGTTACCAGAGAGACAAGCACCAATATCTGGGTTTTCAAAGCCGGGGGGAGGGGGGTCCTTGATGGCTACCTAGAGTCTCCACACCAGTACTCTTCTAATGAGTGTGCCCTCAAAAGCAAAATGCCAACCCCAGAGCATATAGAGTCCATTTAGGGCCCTGGGGCTTAGTGCCTACTTAGCAAAAGGGTGTGGGAAAGATCTTTAATCACTGGTGCCATATCATATGTATTGTTTCCAACCAATGACTCTTGATTTAAACAAAGCCAAGACTCAAAAGCACTTGATGGCCTTAAGTACTGAGAAGCACTCCAAAACAAAAGACAACAAAAAAGTCCCACCCTGCTTGTTATCACAAAGGCCAATGCCCAGAGCTAAGCCATGAGATGCCCTAAAAATAGGAGTCACATTCATTTAGCCCAATAAACAATATTTGTTCAGTCTAATGCAACTCAACATGCACCTATTAATTGGTTACTTCTGCAAGGATATGGAAGCAGGAGAAGAATATTGAGTATCAGGAACAGAAACTTAGACATTTTTGTTGGCATGAAGAAAATGTGTGCAGGGTCTCAACAGCATGCAAATCTAGAAAGTAAGCTAGAACAAATTGTCTGGGCTCTACATGTTGAGCTGAATTGTTTGTGGTTTTTGTTGCCCTTTGCTTAGGGAGTCACAAGACAGGATATCAAAGATTTCTGTAATCAGAATTTTGTACTGGCAAATTCATAGAAGCTCAGAGCTGGACAGGTCCTCAAACACCATATGGTCCAGACAAATAGCTAACCAGGAATCCCCCATTACAGTATCAATATCCCATTACTACATCAACTAATCAATAGACAAGCATTATTAAGGACTTAGTACATGCCACACTCTGTGCTAGGCACTGTGGTTTGCAATGACAAAGTGAAACAGTCTCTGCCCTCACAGGGCTTACATTCATGAGGGGGACAACAGGTACATATATAAGTGTCTATACAATTTGCATTTGGGTCCCAGACTTCTCATTTCATTATGTGATCTTCATGATGAGAAAAAAAAAAAAACCTTTCTATCAATGCATCATAACCCATTCTTTAACTTAGAATCTCAGAGAATTGTCTGGATCACCAAGAGGTTTAATAATTTCTTAATGGTCACAGAGCCTACATTTGTCAAAGATAGCACTGGAACCCACACCTTCCTGACTGAAATGTTGGTTTTATTCATTGCACTGTACTTTCTCATATATACATATAAAATAAATATAATTTAATTTTTTTTGATGGAACTAAAAAAGGACCCATATACAAGGTCACATTTGAGTTGAGCTTTGAAGAGAATTAAGGATTCTAGTCAGTGGAAGGAGAGAAGGTCTCACAGGCAGGGAGGTTAGCCAGTGCAAGGGCATGGAAGGAAGAGAGAATGTTCTAGGTGAGGAACAGCCAGGATGCCAATTTAACAAAACTAGAGCGTATGATGGGATGTAACGTATGATACTCCTGACAAGATAGATTGGGGCCAGTTACAGAAGACTTTAAATGCCAAATTGTGGATTCTATATTTGATCCTAGGGACAAGAGAGAGACCCTAGAGTTCTGAACAAATAGTGATCCAGTCTTTGTGCTGGAAGAAGAGGAGATTCAAAGAACTGTGGGCGAGATAGCTATCTTCAAGTAGTTGATGATGTTCACATAAGAGGGATCAGTCTTGTTCTTCTTTTGCCCCAAAGGGAAGAACTGCAATGTTATATCTGTAAAGAAAACAATTTTAACTCAGTGTAAGGAAAAAAAGAAAACAACAATTTCCTAACAATTTTTTGAGCTGAGCCAAAGTAGGATGAGCTGCCTTGCGAGATAATGATTTTTCCATCACTGGACGTCTTCAGACAAAGACTGGGTATCTCCTTGTCAGTTATGTTGTCGAGGGGATCTCTGGTTAAGCATCTGATTTGACTTGGAGATCCTTGTCAGCTCCAAGGGTCTTTGATTTAGTGCATCATGATTCTAACCACCACAGAAAAACTCCATTCGATTCTGCCATATATAGTTCTCCAATTGTTTTCTTTCTAGCAAGAAGGATAGTTTCTTGATGGGACAAATCGAAGTCAAGTGGCAACCCTCCACATGCTTGGAAAGTATCATCAGTCCCTCCAAGTCTTCTTTTCTCCAGGCTAATGATCTTTAGTTCCTTGCATGAACCCTCATGTTACAGACTCAAGGATCTTCACCATCTTAGACACTTAATCCCCCTTTTGGCTTATCAATTTCTTAAATTATGGCATCCAGAATAGGTAACCATAATCAAGGAACCAAGCATACAAATAATTAATGAATTTAGCTAACAATACCCATGTCCAATAAGTTTCCAAGTCTTGTTGACTCTACCTCTTCAATATCTCTTGTATCTGATCTTTCTTTCCTCCAATATAATCAACACCCAACTTCTAAGCAAGGCAAAATCCAATGGGACTGCCATCCCCATATCACCTGATGCTATATCTTTCAACGTTCGCAATAAATGTTGAAGCTGCAAGGGACCACAGAGGTCATCTAGCATTACTGTCTCATTTTACAGTTGAGGAAAACAAAAGCCCAAAGAGGATGAGTATGATCTCTGGTACAAACAATAAATGTTATGGCAAGTCAAGTCAGAAAGTAACCAAGATGAGCAAGATGCACTCCAATGGAAGAGGTGAGATAGGGTCTTAGCTTTAGAAGTGGAAGGGATGTGAGAAGCTGTCTAGTTCAATCCCCTCATTTCACACATGGGCAACTTAAGGTGAAGTGACTGGCACAGAGTCACACATCTAGTACATTTCTGAAGCAGGATTTAAAGTTGGTATCCCTAACTCCAAAACCTTCTCTGCATGCCACTATAACTGTAGATGATCTGTGGAGGTTAAACAGATCTTTTTTCTTTCTTCTGAAAGAAAGAAATGGGGTGTGTGTGCTGGACATAAAGGTACTGTAAAACATTGTACTAGATACCCAGCCTGTAAAATGGATGTCCATTGGGTTAGGTGGCTTTGTAGCACAACGGGCAAAGTGTTGGACTTGGAGTCAGGAATAATTAGATTCAAATGCTGCCTCAGACATTTGCCAGCTTCACGATCCTGGAAAACTCACTTCCTCTGTCTACTCCTCAGTTTCCTCGTCTGCAAAGTTAGGGGTTAGACTCAATGATTTTCCAGCACTAAATCTATGCTCCAATGATTCTTTAAGTCCTAGCTCCTCCATGAGTTCATGAGGTCTGTGATCGTGAGCAGGCCTCTTTAACCTCTCTTTGCTCCAGTTTCCTCATCTGTAAAAATGGAAATGACAGTAATACTTATCTCCCAGGGCCATTATGAGGATCACATGATCTAATATGTGTAAAGTGCTTCCAAACCTTAAAGCACTATACAAATGAGAATTATTATCATTATCATTATTATTATTGGTTAGTACACGTACATTCTTCCATTTAAAAATGTCTATGGGATAGGATGGGGTTACCATCTCCTGGGTGGCAGCATAATGAAGGCAAGGCATCGAACTGCTGAACTCACACCAAAGGCCTTTGTTCCTATGACAGCTATTCCACCATCCTCTTAACTGCTCTGTGCCTTAGTTTATCCAACTTTGAATGGGTACTCCTATGGGTGCCTCCAACTGGTAGTGGTAGGGACAAAATGAGAGGATGAAGTTAATGAGCTTGAGTGAGAAAGAAATCAGCTTTTTGAGTTTTCTAGGGCAGGGGAGAAAGGGGGAGAAAGGGCGCTGTTTGCCTTCCTCAGTAAATCCTGACTCCCCTCTCTCCTGGCTGCCTGCAGGGCTCAAACTTACTAAGGGAAGTTTGTTCCAAGCTGTATCAGCTTGGTAAATGTTAAAGGATGCTTCTGTTCATGGAGTAAGCATAACTAAATATTGAAAGGAAGGACAAAGAGATGAAGCGAGAGCCTTGAAGGCAGGTGTCATGTCATGGAGTTTGCTTGTTGGTTTGTTGTTTTCGTTTGAATGTTTCAGTTCCTAGCATGCAGCAGAGACCATTGCATACAGGAGATAATAAACATCTGTCAACTGACAAATGGACGATGGAACCATGGAGAAGAATGGGCAGTCACTGCTGCTGGAGGAAGTTTACCTCTTAGTGGAGATGATCACTGACCCAAGGAAGCTTCTAGCTTTTCTTCTAGTCCCAGGAGTTTGGAATCTCAACTTAAGGGGCTAGCCTGAGGCAGAGGGAGTACATTAGGGGAAAGGTGACCTTGCGAGTTGTTTCAACAATCCAGCTAGCATCTTCTGTGGGGGTGTAAGATCCATCAACAGCCAGCACCCAGAAAGCTGCCAACAGCACAGGTTCTTTTGATCTGCTTAACTAAGAAAAGCAAGGTGAAGGGGTTGACAAGCTTACTTTAATTCAGCATACAGACAGCATTCACTTAGTTCAGGGGAGAAGGCCAGCACCCTGAACTTCAGAGCAAATACAAACCAATTACAAACATTGACAGACAGACAAAATACAATTCATAGTTACCAACATCTAGGTTCAGTTTGGGAGCTCAGAACAAGGGCTGGCCCAGAGTCCTGTGCACCACCATGGCTATGGTTAAGAGCTCCAGAGAAGAGAAAGCCAACCCCTGGTTTTATATCTTTTTCAGCATCAGGCGTGAGTCACACACACGTGACACCCACGTGACCTAAAATCATCACAAAGAGGTGACTTAAACCCATGTGGTCTAAGAGCCTCTGATGTCCCAAACCTATCACTCAAACTTGTGTGTAAACTAGGCCCTCCCCTGAGTTAGCCCCACCTTGGGGCCCACCTTAGTTACCAATCCACACCCACATAGGTTTTACACCTAATAGGGGTTTGGGCCTGGGGCTTAGCACCTAGTAAGGCTCAATAAAATACACCGAATTACTCAAAGGAAACAAAAGCCAACTAAGTGCTAAGAGCCCATTTTGCTTACCAGCACAGAGTCAAGTGGGGAGGCTGAAGTAACTGAGAATTCTCCAAGGAAGTAAACGAGGCACATGATGGAGGCATAATCTGCTCTCCTCTGCAGCAGGTGACATTTTGTACTTGCCCCTCTCCCCTACTGGCAAGGGTGTGAAAGAGATATGAGGTGGCAACACAATCAGACGTCTTCTTAATCTGAACCTGCGCCAATAACTAGGAGAGACAGAATAGAAGAGTGGTTAGATGCTAGAATTGGGATGAAGGTTTGAGTCCTGTCTCAGAACCCTACTAGCTGTGTGATCCAGAGCAAATTGCTTAGACCCTCAGCTTCCTCAGCTATAAAATGAATCATTATGAAAAAATCATAATAATACCATCTACCTTACAGAGTGGCTGTGAGGCCTCAACAGAGGTAGTGGGTGTAGAGCTCTGCCACTTGAATTAGCAGCGTGGCTCTGGGCAAGTCAATTACACTCTGTGATTCAGGTGCTTACCTGTAAATAAGGGAGTTGGCCTCAATGGCCTATGATCCCTTGTATCTGTAGATATATGATCCTATAAGTGTTTTGCAATGTGTAATTCATTATATAAATGCTATCTTTATTATGGTTGTTATTGACCACAGTGGTGAGAATAGACAAGTCCCCTGCAATCCATTCTGGAAGCATACTTAGAGCTTCTTGATTAACCCCTTTGTAGACCTGAACTCATCATGTGTTGAAGGTTTAGATGATTTTCTCTTGGATGTATGGCCTCCACTCCTGATTATGTTATGAAAATGTAGAATTAGAAGAAAACTTATAGATAATTAATGCCTTTTCCAGTACAAGGGTCTCATCTATGACACCCCTGATCAATGGCCATTAAGCTGTTGTCAGATCATCTCTGGTGACAGGGAACTCACAACAAAAACCAAGCATCTCTTTTGGCTTCAAACAGCTCCAAACGTTTACAGAATTCGTCCTTAGTCTGAGCTGGAATCTGCTACAGTAACTTCAACCCATTAATTGCAGCCTTGCCCGAGGGCCTGAGAGCACCAGGACAGAAGCACTAGGAACAATTCATATACACTAAGCTTCCACAGCCTTCTACAAAGTTTGCTGCTATTGTTTGGTTGGGTAAGATAGTGTTATCTCTTCTCTCTGAGCTCTGTTGGGTTGTGTGTTTAGAAGGGACAATGGAGATGTACAGGAAAGAGAGGTCACCCAGGGCAAGTGTATTGTGCTTTTGGGGGGCAGTTTCCACAATCTCTCTTCTCCCATGTGCTGGGGGACTGGATCCTGAGGCATCATCTTCCCAAGGCACAAGTATGATGAATAGCCTGGTGTTGACTGGCTGTTATCTACTCAAAGTAATTGGGACCTGGGAGATGATTGCTAAAATGAGAAGCAATGATGGAGCTCAGAATGCATTTAGAGGGATGTAGGCATTTTTTGCTTGTTCACTTCATGTACTTCAGCCAGGGCTCTGAATGATGCTCCTTGAAAGCAGCAACAGGATGATAATGGAGCGACAAAGCCACTGCCCTCTGATGCTGCGGAAAGAGAAGTTCAGAACACATGAAAGTCATGGGGTGTTGCAGTGCAAATAGTAATGGCCTGGGAGTCAGGAGACTTGGGTCTGCCTCTGTGTGACCTCAGGTAATCCTCTTAACCTCTCTGGACCTCAGTTTTCTTACTTGTAAAAAGAGTTGGGCTAGTGTAGCATTTTCTAAACTCTCCTGTTTGACGCTGTTGTTTCAAGTAATAGGAATAAGGAATAATTCCACTTAGCTGAAGTAGCAAGGCATCCTGGGGGAGAAGCAGGAGTCAGCACCTTTTGGGCGAGTCAAACTGCCATCTCCTCTTATATTCTGCTGGAGAATCCAGAAGCCCTCGAAAGGGCCAAAGATCTTAGCATTGTCAAATGGGTCAACATTAGAAGCAGATATGATATTATCAGTGGGAATGCCATTAAAGAAGATGCTTTACCATCTGTTTTGCTGCTGCTTCCAAAGGACCATGGGATGCTTTTATCGATTACCTGTGCCATCTCCCTACCAGGAGCAGGGACTGTGTTGGATTTTTGGTCTTCATCCCCAGTGCTTATTAGGTATGGTCCTTTGCACGTAGTAAGCTGTGAATAAATGCTTGTTCACTCATTCAAAATTTTAGGGGCAGTGATTGGAGATTGTGGTCTGGTAGAAGGAACACTGTCTGGGAGGTCAGAGGACATGGGTTCAAAATCTGTCTCTGTCTCTTACTACTTGTATGGTCTCAGAAAAGTCACTTAATATTCAAGGGTCTCAGTTTCTCCATCTGTAAAATAAGAGAGCTGGACTAGATGGTCTCTGAGGTTTGGATCAGTGATCCTAAGATATTTCTCCTCTAAAATCCTCAATACCTAATTATATGAAATGCTGCAATCTCCAATGAGCTGAGACTGAGGATTGTCCAAAGGGCAATAACAGATTGATTGGCACATGGTGGGCATGAATAGGCTACAACACTAGAAAAAATGAGTGGGAAACCAAACATGTCTTTGTGTCTTAAATTATTTAAATTATACTGGTTCTTTATCTTTCTTCCAGCCATCCTCTTTGCCACCCTTCCCTACCCCGCTCCCTCCCCAGCGGGACCATCCCCTGGAGAACTTAATCATTTGTTTAGGGACTCCCAGTCTCGAGCCTGATGTCCTGCTTGGCAAGAGCATCATGTAGCCTGCTTTATCTAAGCACCCTCATCAATGCTTCCCTTTACTCCCCGTGTAACAGATATAAAGTTTGGGAATGATAATCAATTAATATCACCATTGTTACTGTGTTAGTCTACTTCCTTATTGTCTTCACATTTTTTAAAATTTATATGCTCAGTGCTTAGCACAGTGCTTGATAAATGGCAAGCATTTAATTAATGCTTTGTCATATATCCATCCATCCATCCATCCATCCATCCGTCCATCTGTCTGTCCATCCATCTATCTATCCATCCATCCATCCATCCATCCATCCATCCATCCATCCATCCGTCCATCTGTCTGTCCATCCATCTATCTATCTATCCATCCATCCATCCATCCATCCATCCATCTATCCATTCATTCATCCATTCATCCATCCATCCATCCATCCATCTGCCCATCCATCTATCTCTCCAGGAAAAGCACTACAAAAGATGTAACCAAAGAAGTTGTAACCAAGAAAAACAAACAAAAAAGCAAAGGTGATAGGTTAGTCATGTAGCATGAAGCGGGTGGCCCAAATTCTTCACTCATTTCCACACACCATTAAAAGAATGAGGTAGTGGTTCCCATCACACTGACAGACAGATTCCCTGTGGCATATTTCTGGAAGAATCTTATCAAGACTTCCACAGAATGTGCAGACTTAGATGGGTTCAACTCAATTCATCAAGCGTCCTAGCAGACACTGTGGTAGGCCCAGGGTATGAAAAGATGAGAATATGAATATCTGGCCTCAAGGAGCTTAAATTATATTGTTAAAAATGACGTATACACAGATCATTCAATGTATGCCTATACGCACATATATTAAACAGAGTAATTTCAAGGGGTTGAGGTCACTAACATTTAGTGTTAGTAATATTTAGTGTCACTAACATTTAACACTAAGGGAAGACCTCTTCTAGGATGTGACATTTGAGCTGATCCTTGCAGAGATTCCCAGAGTCAGAGGTGAGGAGGGAGAACATTTCATGTATAGAAGACGGAACAGGAAAAAGCAAGAAGTCGAGAGATGAACATTTACCAAGAAGATAAAGAACACCAGTTTGGCTGGACCTCAAAGTGTGTGAGGGGATTGTATTCTGAGCCACTGGAGGAAATACTCACGTAGAAGAAATCACATATCTATGAAGATATTATAGTATGCCTTATGAGCTGCATATCAAAATGCTAATTAAATGCAATAAATTTTGGTAGGCCATGTGGTGCAGTGGAAAGAATGCTGAATTTGGCAGTATGAGAATTGAATTCAAATCTCAGGTCTTATACTGACCACCTATTGTAGACGTGATCAGGTCAATGATGCATTCTCTGTATATCACTTCCCATGTCTACGAAAAGGAGTTTGGACTAGAAGACGACTGAGATCTTGGTCTATAATTTATGGATTTCAAACACACTTGATTTCCTCCATTTTGATCCCAAATTCCCACACCTCTAGCTCCCCATATTCCCAAAACAGTATGCATTTCAACCAGAAATGTATCATTTTACTAAACTGAGTTGCAAACTGATATCTAAGTTTCCTTCCAGCTCTGAAATTATTGATTTCAAAATGCTCCTGAATTTGTATGATTCAATATAGGCTAGTGGAATGAAGTCCACACTATCCCTTATATTTACCACTTTCTCTCCACTCACATAGTCATGGCCTCCATATCTACAAAACCTTCCAACTGCAGACCATTATCCACAGAGCTGCTCCTAAATTGAAATTTTCAAAGCCCAGATCTTGCTCTCAAGTTACCCAGCTCAAGAAGTTTCAGTGGCTCCTTGTGTCCCCTAGAATAAAATATAGACACCATAGGTTAGAACTTAAAGCTTTACACAGTCTGGATACAAATGATCTTTCTAGAACACTTTTGCATCATCACCTCTTACACACTGTGTATTCAGAGCAAACTGTCTTATTTGTTCTTCTCTTTGTATACGCCATTCAATCCCCGCCCCCCCCCCCCCCCCCATTCCAGGTATGTGCACTGGCTGTCCTCTATCCCTGGAACGCTCTATCTTTTTCTTATATACTTCTTGGAATCCTTAGCCTCCTTCAATGTTCAGCAAATGTGCATCTTCCTACAAAAATCTTTCCTCATCCCTTCAATTGGTAATTCTCTAACCAACCTTTGAAATTAATTCAAATTTACTTGGACTATATTTTTAACTTACTTGCGTAAATAGTTGCTTCCTTTACAATGCAAACTCCTTGAGAATAGGGGATGTTGTATTTATATTTCTCCGTGCCTAGAACAGTCTCTCACACACAGTTGTTGGTTAATAAAATACTTTTGAATGGTTGAACTGACCTTTCCTTATTTTTCTAAAGTCTAGGCTGGTTAGTTCAGTTGGCTAGAGCATAGAGCGAATAATGCCAGAAGATGATTCAAACTCCATCTGCTCCAGTCAGCTCTACCAGGAGAAATACTCTGTTGGTGCCCACAGAATACACTTAGATTTCAGGGAAACACATCATCTCCAAGTTGGAAAGGACTTCAGGGCCCATTCAATATATGTGTGTGTATTCCTATCTCTCTGTGTCCCTGTCTCTCTGTCATCTCTGTCTCTCTGTGTCTCTGTGTCTCTCTGTGTCTGTCTCTCTATCTCTCTTTCCATCTCTCAGTCTCTATCTCTCTGTTTGTCCTTCTTTCTCTTTGTTTCTCCTCCTATACGGGAGGTACTGGGTTCTCCTTTCTCAGAGGTCCTCAGACAAATTCTGGATTACTATTCAATGCATAAGGGGGTTAAAACATATTTTTTTAGAATGGCTATAGTATAATGGACTCCTCTGAGTTCAAATATGGCCTTAGAATCTTGCTAGATATGTGACCCTGGTCAAGTCACTTCACCCTTTTTGTCTCAGTTTCCTCATCTGTAAAACAAGCTGAAGAAAGAAATGGCAAAGCCCTCCAGTATCTTTGCTAAGAAAACACCAAATGGGGTCATGGAAGAGCCAGACATGACTGAAATGACTGAACAAGAAAGCATACACACACACTTATATGGATATACTTACATCTCTCGTATATGTGTATATGTATACATATATTCCTAGACTATATATTTTACACACACACACACACCAGCTAAATCAGGAGAGTAGTCCAGGCACCTGAGAGCAACTGAACCCCTGAATTTGAGTCTTGCCTTTGCTTTCCTGGCCCTCAGCAGGCCCTCCAAGGTCTGTGCCCAGGAAGCCCCCTCTCTCTGAGTCTAAAGAAAGCAGTGCAGGCCAGGGTCCCATTGGGATCCCAGCAGCTCACCAGGAGGCTCTCATGGAGGAGAGGAGAAGACCTACCTTGCATGACCTCAAATAATGACAGTATCCTTAGTGGGGAGGCCTACAAGATACTGAAATCTCCCCTTCCCCACTTCTTTTTTCCTTTCCTAAGAAGGAACCAATTAAAGGAACAGGGGCCAGAACATCTTTTTGGTAGGAACATTATTCAAGACACCTGAAAAGGTCTTCTGACTCAGAAAGGGAAATTGTTTGGCTGTTTGCAGGAGTTATTGTCAAAGTGTTGGCTGGAACTAAGTTTTTCCCTGGCAGCCAGACTGCTTCCGAAGCCATATCATGTTAAGCATACATCTATAAACAGACAAGCCATAAACATTCCGTTGCATACCTTAGCACAGAAAGCCAAGCTGGGAGAGAAGAGAACCTTCGGGGCTTGCTCTTTTAGAAAAGCAGCAGCATCATGTATCTTAAAGAAAAACCACAAACCCTAGATCTCAAAACAGGACCCTTGGCTTCCAGGCTTGTTCCCACCATCAATTGTGTGACTTTGGACAAGTCATTTCTCCTCATTTGGCTCCATATGGCCTCTCAATTCTCTTTAAGCTCTGAAATGCTATGATTCTAGAAATTCTTCTTTTCCACCTTATTTCTCACTCTTCTTAGCTAGCCTCAGCATCTCATTTAAGGCAATCCTCTCAACTGATCATCAGAGAACTATCTTTTACCCCCACTAGGCAATCAGAATTTCAGATGTCTTAGAATTGTAAGTAAAGTCTGGGATTGAGAGGAGCCAGTGCTGTGTAATTAAGGGTAGCTTTAATCCTGATTTAGGATTTAAAAAACTCTCTCTCTCTCTCTCTCTCTCTCTCTCTCTCTCTCTCTCTCTCTCTCTCTCTCTCTCTCTCATCTCTCTCCTCTCTGTCTCTCTGTCTCTGTCTCTCCTTCCTCTCCACATCTGTATCTCCCCATAGCCTTTTGATGAGGTTGCCTGTTGGTGCAGTAGAGAGAGCACTGGACCTATAGTAAGAAAGGCCTGAATTCTAATTTCTCCTTCAGATACTTTCTAGCTATATGACCTTGGACAAGTCACTTAGCTGCTGTCTGCCTCAGTTTCCTCAGCATTAAGATGTAGATAATAACAGGACCCCTCTCACAAGGTTGTTGTGGGGATCAAGTGAGACAATGTTTTTCAACCATTAGCAGAGTGCCTGGTACATGATGCGTGCTATATAAACATCTCTTCCCTTCCCCTTCTCACTCTCCCCACTCCAGATCGGTGATTTCATTAGCGTAGGAATTCCTCCCCACGTCTTCCACCAAGCAGATTAATCATGATTTTTTAAGTGACCTGCCCAGGTCACATAGTCATTATATGTCAGAAATGAGCCTTGAACCCAAGGTTCCCAACTCCAAAGGTACGCTATCAGCCATGCTAAGTGCTTGTACACCTCCATATTTTCCTAAATTTGTGATCTCCTCAATGTGTGTACCTTCCGACAATGGAGATTTTGACTCATTCATACGCTGGCCCACCTTGAGACACTCTTGTTTGTGGCTCTCCACAGCATCACCGCTAGGGCCTCAGCCAGAGCTCGGGGACGTGGGGAAGATGCCCCTGTGACTGAGGAGCCTTCATTCTCACAGTGGGCCTTTTCACTTTTCTCTCACTCGGTCCTTGGATGTGACCATTTCATTTGTGTTTTACTATTGGTTCCAATAATCATTTTCAATTCTTCAGGAGCTATCCAACAACCCTGATGAAATAGCATTTACTCCTCTCCCTCCAAACCCAACTGACTGATGGGAGCAAAGAGCCTGGCAAGAAGGTGAACATCTAGCTCTCTAGTCTTTGAATGATATTAAAAAGTAGTGTCCTGAGCCTTTGCTGACCATCCCTCCTCACTCCTGCCCCTCCCCTGCCCTCAAATACCTTGTGTGCTCTATAGATATTTATAAAATGTACATCCTATGTCCCTCAGTAGAATGTAAAGTCCTTGAGGGCAAGGGCTATGTCATTGTTGTTTTGTATTCCCATCAAGACGTGAATGGGGGTTGGGGAAATGCATTTCGCAGAAGAAGGAAGCCAGGAAGTGAGGGGAGAGCACACGCCACGCGCAGGGTGCTTAACTGCTTGCTAGGTGACTGATACAGGGTAGCATCTGTAGAATCTCTGTAGCCAGGGGTTTGCTGCTAAATATTTAACAACAGGCTCTCTGAAAAAAATGTCTATGAACATACTTTTAAGTTGAATCTGCTTTAGATAAGTTTTTTCCTATCACTTTCTTAAGCCTAGACAATCAACAAACAAGCCCTGATTTGTAGCTTTTGCTGATCTCTGAAGTGGAAAGGCTCATATTGAAAATTTAACAATAGCCTTTTGGTTAGAACAGACTCCAGCACACCACTGCATATGTAAGAGCAGAAAGCATTTTTAAAAATTAATCAATCACAGAAAGCAAGGGTTCAGCCATATTGACCAGACTAAGAAAAGGGCAACAACAGAGCTCTACAAAACCAAAAGCTTGTTTTTACTTAACAGAAGAAATGAGGGGAAACACAGGTTATTTACTGACATTTTTACTGTCCAACTCAAGACAGATGTGCACGATGGGAAGCCTACCCAAAGAGATGGCGTGAAAGAGAAATCTTTCTATATTGATTTGAGGAGCAAATTTGAGGGGGTGTCTTGGTGTAAGGGAACAGCTTGTTATTGTACCGAGTACTACCTTGATTTTGAGGCTCTTCCATTCAGTTCTGCTCCTCATTACCTAGGAAACCTTTAACATATCATCGGGCCCCTAAGGGACAAAGTTTCCTCATCCATAAAATTAGAGGGTTAGACCAACATTGCATGGATTTAGTGTGGGAAGGGACCTTAGCGGCCATCTACATTGTGTTCAATTCAGTAAATATTTGTTAAATGCCTACCATGTGCCAGGCATTGTACTGTGCTCTGGATGTACAAAGACAAAACCACCCCTGTCCTCAGGGAGCTTACATTCTAGTAGATAATCGCTCAGGTTTCTACAAGCTCCAAATTTGATAACCCATAGCCGAACTGTATCATTAACAACAATAAAAAACATAAAGATGAGAGGTTTGGATCTCCTGGCATACTAGCCTTCATCGAGTTCATAAAGGAAAAGCATCTCCTGTAGCAACTTCACATCACATATGACTACTGTGTGAAAGACACTCCTGAGATCACTTAGTTTGACCTCTTAATTTGGCAGAGGATGAAAATGAGGAGTTAAATGATTTACTTAGAGTCACACAGATTTTTGATCTTTTTTGTTGTGGCCAGAGGACAAAATGCTTCTTTCCCTTTAAATTCGCCTGTGCTTCCTGGAAGCCCCCATGCTTGTTGGTATGTGTTTTTGTAGAATAATATACTTTCAAATGATAAGGTCATCCTAGAGAGTCCCTCCCTCTAAGAGGGTCATCTCCTTCCACTCAGTTCATCTGTCACACTCTCCACTTCCCAGTGCAATAGTAGACTCCACCTCTGAGTGTGGACAGCAATGGATGAGTTTTGGCTTGTCTGCGACCAGGTTTCCACATCACCAGCCAGCTGCTGCCCTTCTGAACCATTATCCCCAGCCCACTCTTCTTGCTTCCTGATTTGTATTATCTCCTTGAAGGGAGGTTGCTTATTTGTATCCTCAGTGCTTAGTAAAGTGCCTGGCACACTTAATAAATGTTTGCTTCTCTCTCTCTCCCCCTCTCCCCCCGCCCCCCCCCTCCCTCTTTCTCTCTTTGTCTCTCTCTCTTTCTCTCTCTGTCTCTGTCTCTCTCCCCACCCCTAATATTTACTTGTTAATTTATGCATTCATTATTCTTTCATTCCCTCACTCAGTATTTCTGACTCCCAATAGAATACGCTTTTTTCTATACTGTGATGTCAAAGAATTTTAGCAATAATTTTCTCAAATCATAGCTAGTGCTAATAATCAGCCCAGGTCATATTTCCATCTGCTAACTCACCTCTGATAATCTGATGAGGGAGAACTTCTGGATCAAAGAAATTAAGACAAAATGTGCAAAAACTCTAGACTGACTTGGAATACTTTATCGAAATTTTTACCCACAGCCTGGTTTTTCTAAATCCATGGGCCACTGGTAACTCACATACCTTCCTTAAATAAAGCCTAACATCAATTGAATTGAATTCAAGAAACATTTGCTAAGGGCCTACTATGTTATAGGACTGTGATGTATGTGGGGATTCAAAAGCTCAAAATGAAGGCAGTCCCTTTTCTTAAGGAGCTTACTGGGCTTGAAACAAGGAGTAGGACAATGGTGAATCCTACTTTTCTACTGAGGTATTTACCTCCTCGGAGTACCTAGCACAGGTTTCTGGGAATTGTGGGAGCCCAGATAATTGAAGTATTAATGATATCATCTCCCAGTGCCAACAGTAGGATAATTGGTGAAATAAATCACCTCATCCATGGAGTACAATGAAGCCATGATCTGAAGGCATGTTATTCCTTTGAGAGATGAACATGTTTGTCTCAGAAAAATAACACGTCTTCTCGTGTCCCTGAGATGAGCACCTGGAAAGTGATGCAGACACCCCAGGAAATAGTCAATTGGCTAATAACCGAATTGTCCCTGGTGTGAGTGGAGAAAAACTCCATTTCTGGGAATCCCAGAGCTTCTTGTTTCCTTGGCAACTGCAGGTAATGCAGAGCCATGATGCGCCTGACTCCCTAAAGCCCTTTCCAAATCCTCTTCAAGGCTGGATGTTTACTCAATCACCCAGACCTCTGGAATTCCTGGTCCTTTAAGAGACTCAGACAACCTAGCCCTCTGTGAGGTCTCTGGGCAATAAGCGTGTCTTTGGATTTACTGATGAACTTCTCAAGAAACAAAGGTTTTAAAGACTAACGTGAACCACGCCCTTGAGAATTAGCTTTCCCTGTGCTGGTGAAGAGTGTTCTTAAAGCTGTGGGCTGACTTACTGAATAGCTCTGACTTGGATTCCACTAACTGATCTGAATCACGGAAATGGGCTACAGCCCTTCGAAGTGATTTTTGAGGATTTTAGTTAGGTAAGCAAGGGCGTCTAAACTGGGTCTTTCAACCTCTTTTAGGCTTGCGTTCCATACCTGTGAAGGCTATTCTCCATCTCCTACTGTATTCTAAGCGGGCTAAGAGCATTGAGTTTTGCCACAAGGCCAGATGTAGCTATGTTTCACTGCCCCCACACCGCCCTCTCCCTGACCAAGGTCACACATTTGGAGCCGCTAAGAACGTCTGAAGGCCGATTCAACCTTCTGTTTTTACTGATGAAGAAACGGAGACCTAATAATACAGTGTCATTTGCCTAAAGTGGCCCAAAGAGTAACCAACAGAGGCAGGATTTGAACCCAGGTCCTCTGACTGCAAAGCCAATGCTATTTCCTGTACCCTAATGCCCCTAAATTGAGAAAAGGAACAACGAGAATGTGTCGGCTCCTGCTCATTTACTAAAAGCGCTATGAATATTGGTTCATTTCATCCTCACGATGGCTTTGAGAAGGAAGTGCTCTTATCATCTCCATTTTGCAGGTGAGGAAACTGAAGCTGAGGGAGGCTGAGAGGGACCAAGTCACCCCGAGTCACACAGCTAGTCAGTGGAAATGGTGGGATTTGAACTCAAGTCTTCCAGATTCCAGGTCTATTCTTCTCTCTATTGGACTACCTCCAACAAACCTTTACTAAAAGCCCTCTGTAAAACACAGAGGCAGGATTATGGAGGAGGCAAAGGGAGAGCCTTGGCGTCAAGAAGACCCAGGTTTGTGTCCTGCCTCTAAAAGGTATTTGTATGAAGGCCCCATAATCTAACATCCTAGCTCCCCGGGCAGCCCCCTGAGAGCATTTTACCTATGTGATCTTGAGCAAGTCTTTCACTCACCTTCTCTGGACCTCAGCCTTCCCATCTGTAAAAGTAGGGGTTGGACTAGGTATTCTATCAAGTGCCTTCCAGATATCAATTTATGGCCATGAGCTACAGACAATTTACTAATCTGCATGGATACAGGATATTTCTGTGTTAGTCACTGCCTACACCAATCAAGTCACACATCCAGACACCTCCCTCAAAACAACAGATACAATAACAAACAAACTAACAAAACAACACTGTTAAGTTAACTAAATATGACACACAACTTAAGACACAGACACTGGCATGGTCAAACTTTTACTTGCAATATATCTTGGGATGGTATTATCGGTAAGATCTGGAATTTTAATTGTCCACAATCTCATCTCTTTTCTAATGTAGACTTCTCAAGCTTTCACCTTTATTCTGAATTCTACTCCTCTCCCTCCAGCTACCTCCAGGACATTTCCATACTTGTGTTATGCCAGGATCTCAAACTCAGTGTTCCCAAATCTGTTCTCAGTATCTCTTTTCCCCCTAACATGTTCCTTCTTTTTATTTTCTCTTTTTTTCAGTGACACCAACGTTGATGCAGTCTCTTCTTCATTTCCAAAATAAAAATCATGACACATAGGTCACAGAGTCGGGGAAGGTTCAAATGAGATGTAACCTATGGCTCAAAGGTCATTTTCATGAGTGTCTCCTTACTAGTAGAGATTGATTACTCAATGTTCTAAGACTGTGTGAAGGGCAGGGCTGGTGAGAGCTTGGAAGAGAAATCCTTGCCTGGCTTCCAGCTTAGAGAAGAAGGACACACAGTCATAGACTCTCTGTAGGGAGTTTTTTCCTCCAAAGGGAAAAGAAAGATGAAGGGAAGAAACCAACATGCATTGAATTCACCACCTTGATCACATCCGTATTCCCAGTTTACTACCCTAGGCTCTAGACTTTGGGTAATTTCCCAAGACTTGGAAATTCATTCATTCATTCTCTCTCTGTCTCTCTGTCTCTGTCTCTCTCTCTCTCTCTCTCTCTCTCTCTCTCTCTCTCTCTCTTTCATATTTATACTTCCTTGGATTTCTATTTTTAATACTGACTTGAATAAATGGATTTTTTTTTTCTATTTGCTACATGGAGTTCATTGCAGAATTGAAATTTGGTGGAAAAGGAGGTAAGCCTTGAATATATAGCTTTGGACACTGCTTCGCCCCTTTCCCATTGAGGGATACAGATCAGGAATGCAGCTGGAACCTAAGTATTTCCTTCTCACTCACTTAGGGGCAGAGAATATTCCAGCCCAATACCTCTTCTCTCAGAATGGCTAGCCTCTGGTCCTAACCTCTTCCTCCCCTTTCTGGCAGGACTCATAGTCTCCCTTGGAGAAGAATACTCTCAAGATACCTGCTCCAAACTCCCTGTGTGTCGTATCTAAATAGGTCCATGTCAACACACGCAACAAACACAGTACAACAAATACAGCACCACATGTCATGCAGAGATAATGTCTATGAAATTCTTTATAAACCGTATGCCACTATGTGCATTTATTCTATGTTTTTTTTAAAATTTGAAGATAATCTTCCTTTATTCTACTTCAAGGTGTTCCCTTTGAACTATTAAAATGATGTTCGTGCAGTGAAAAGGCTCATAATCGGGCTGTCACTGGGATTCAGTTCCCCATGCAGGATCCTTCAATGGACGATACTAAATTGGTTAATGGACCTGTTCAGCCTTATAGCTAATGAGGCTCTGAATTTTTTTTAATTTTTTGTCCCCCTCAAGCTATCTCTGAAATTTTGAAAAAAAAAAAAAGGGCAACTAACATGATTCTTCAATTCTTTTGGTACAGGCAATTGGGGAGAAGGGATTAGAGGTAGGATCTGCCAAGATATTTGGAGACACCCTGTTTCCTAGAGCTAAGGCCCAGAAGGTAGGCTATGCCCTGAGCTTGGCATAACAACAATCCTTTGCGCTCTTTAGGATCCCACCTGCTGGCAAAGTGTATTGCTTTGACCAGCACCAGGTGTTCACTGCCTGCTATTTTCCAGGGACCTGAGAACTGCCCATCACACTTCTTTACATGCTCATAGCCCCTGTTTCTCATGACAGCCTAGTGAACTAAACGATGTATTGCACTCCTGTTCCTGCCACACTAACTCTGGTTCTGTACCCCACTATGAGACAATCAACTTGAGGACTGTTTCTATAGAACCCAGGAACACCTGAATTATCCACACATGAACCTGCCCTGGGATTAGCTACTGAAGACCTAAGAATGATTATGACATGGATCAGCCCACTTGTGCTTTTATTATGTATATAAGACACTGTCTAGCACCAAAATGTTAAGTCCTTCTCAGAAGGGGCTTCCACTTGCAAGCAGTCTCTCACTTCGAAATTAAACTTCTGTTTGTATCTTGACTCTCCTGCCTCTGGCCTGCTTTGTGAAGTTCCAGCGACCCACAGGTTAGAGGTTGGTTCTGATCCACTTAACCAGATCAAGCAATCTGAAAACCAAATTCAATCTAGACTTATTCCATGCAGGAGAAGAATGCTAGGCAGTCAGAATACAAAGGCAAGATGAGAACAGTCTAGGCCCCAAAGAGCTTAACTTTTATTTTGCCTTGTGGGGATATAACATATAAACACATAAATAAATAACAAAGTAAATGGAGGAGACAGAGAGCGTTAGAAAAGTCAGGGGCTAGGAACTGGGAAAGATTTCATGGAGGAGATGATGCCTGAGGTGAGAATGAAGATCAAAGTACTAAGAGGCACGCTTCAGAATTCATCCAATCCCTCAGTCAATAAGCATTTATTTATTAAGTGATTGCTATATACCAGACACTTTGCTAAATGCTAGGAATACAAATACAGGGAAAATGAAAGACATTTCCTGTCCTCAAGGAACTTACATTCTAATAGGGAAGACAATACATAAAACAAAACTGAAGGGGGAAGAAGAGAAGGAGTGGCTGTCCTTAGCATGGTGGCATAATGGAGAAATCCCAGGGGATGCAGCCTAGTGGGGAATGAAGAGATGTCGGGCCTGGGTGTACTCCTTAAATGAAGGTTGTTGGAGGAGCCATCTAATCACACGGAGGGCTTTGGGGCTGGGCTGTGCATTCCAGGGCTGGAGCAATCCAGGATGAAAAAGTTGCTGGGACATGATGAGGGAAAAAAAGAAAAACAAAACATGTTGAGATCATAGAGTAGGCTTTGTGTGAATGCATAGAATGAATGATAAGTTCAGAAAAAAAGGTGGGAGAGCAGTTTGGCCAGACTGGAGAGGGCATGAAAAGGTTGCACATTGCAGGTGTTAGGAGCAGAGGCTACCCCCTCTTCCCCCCTCTCTGTGCCACACCTCCCCGTCCCACAATCTGATTATTATTGTATTACAAGATAAAATATTTCAGTATTATACAGTGGTATACATATATTTTATGCATTTCTGAGTTTCTAAACTTTTTCTGTGTTGCCTGCTGACCTTTGTGTGCTGTCTGTAGTTTTTGAAAACTCCCCTCAAATTCCCATTTCATTTCTGTTCTGACCCACAATATACTGGAACTACGATGGGAAAAATTGTGATGTGGAAGATATAATAAGACTTCCTCGGTAAAACACTATGTGATGCTGATGAGGGCACAGTCTCTGGGAACCCCTTGAACTCTCCTTGAATCTTGCCACTCGACCTGGCCTTGGCCTGAGGCTATAACCATTAAGCCCAAATGCCTACCTTGCCCAGTCCTCTATTGTCCAGCTGTTTCCCACCCTTAATCCTGTTTCCCATCCTTAATCCTGATCAAAATATCTATACCCTAGCTCTGTTACCCTAGCCCTTCATGGTCTGTCATTTCCATATAGCCTTCAGCTATTTCCCCCATGCTGGAGTCTGACCTCATCCTTAAGTCCCTCCCTAGACCCCTCTTCTGGTCACCCCAGACCACCCCTCAATCCCTCCCACAACCTTTGTGTATATAATCTCCATCTTGCCTCCATGGGGTTAGTCAGAACCAATCTAGCTCAGATGGGTCTGGCCCTTTTTCCTTACAGGCATCGCAAGGGGTGGGATCTCTCGGGGCAGGCTTATTTGGCTAACTCTTAATAAACTTTATCCTTTCCCTTGGCTGAGGAGGCTTGAGTCGAATTCTTTCGGCAGGACCCGGCGTGTCGGTACTTTGGGGTGTCGAGCACCTCTCACCCCAAACCCTCATCAATGCCAGGGAAATCCCTTAACTTCTGTGTGCCTCAGTTTCCTTAACTGCAAAATGGGGATAATGACACTTCCCACCCAGAGCTGTGAGCATTAAATGAGATGATATTTCTAAAGTGCTTAGCACAGTGACTGCCATAGAGTAGGTATGTAATACGTGCTTGTTACCCGCTTCTATATACCACCACCACCTGCTAGCTCCTTCCCACCTCAATTGTCTTGTATGTATTCTTGTATATAACAATATATGTGCTACCCCTCACCAAGTTACCTTCTGTTTATTCTATATATCTTGTATATTTATTTACATATCCCCCCTCCCTATTATAAAATGAGCTTCTTGAGGGCAGGAACTGTTTTTGCCTCTGTCTCTTTAAGTGCTTGGCATAGTTCCTGTATGCTAATAAGTGCCTAATATATGATGATTGCATTATATTATACTGTATATATTTATTTTGTCTAACCATTCTGTGCCTCAGTTTCCTTCTCTGTAAACTGAGGGAATTTGGTGTAATAGCCCCTTATAGCTCTAAATCCATGGCCTTGTACTATCTTTCCAGATAGACTATAAGCTTCTGGAAGGCAAGAAGTATTCCACTTTTGTCACAGTATCTCAAGTATTTAGCATACTAGGTCCATCATAAATGATTTCTACTTGCCTTTGACATGCCCCTGTGTCTCCTAGTAAATTCAAAGGTGACTCCTAGTTTTCTCTTCTGTTGGGGGGGGGGGAGTGGGTCAGTGAAGAAGGCTTTTGTTATTTCATTGGTGTAAGAACCCCCTCATACCCACCCCTCAGAAACTACCTTTGCCAATCATTTAACTAGTTTCATAAATGGTAGTTTGGAAAAGAGAGCACAGGCAATTGGGGGAGCAGGAGATAATGTACCTTAAAGAGAAGGAGGGACTCTCTGAGGCAGAGATAAGGAAGGAAGTGCAGTTCAGGCAGGTAAGACAGATAGGGAGGGCCCTCTGTGCCTAAGAGGTCAGAGAACTGTCCAGAGCACTGAGAAGTTAGGCAAATTGCATGAGGTCACAGTCAGTACCCATCAGAGGCAGAACTTGAACCCAGGTCTACCAGGTACAGCAGTCATTGCTCCCATCACTGTATCACCGTTGCCTCTAGACTCTCCTGTACACATTGGTTAATCCAACCACAGAGGCAAAGAATAGCTTAGTTTTTCTGGAAGTCAGCTCTAGGACAGCTAGATAAATTGGATATTCAGCAGGAGGCTGACATTACCAATGGACTGAGTTTGCAAAGCTATAGCTTGGCCTTGGATTTTGACATCCATTGGAATGAAAGAGAGGCCACTGAGAATGCAGATTTTATATTTGTGTATGTTCTTGTGGACAGGGAAATAATAATAATAAAAACGAATTGCCTGCACAATTTGGGAATGAACAGGGGAGGTGGAAAATAAATCAACTGAATGAGCTGGTGTTGACATGCAGTTTTATACCACAAACAGCCCTACCTTGACTTGTCTGAAAAGGGAAGTGGGGGAAAGACACACAATGATAGATAGATAGATACATAGATAGGTAAAAAAAAAAACCAAAAGCCTCAAAAAGCAAGCAAGATTTGCATAAGAATCATGGATTAAAAAGCCAAAAATAAAATGCAACCTGGTCCAAGGACATGAGAGCTGTGGTGGGCATAAACCATAAGACATTTACTCTTAGGTTGTGCTCCTAGCTTCCAGCCATCCAATCCAGTTCTCTGGGCCTCGGTTGGCTGCTTTGCTAAGGAAGCAAAGGCTTAATAGATGTGTTGAATTGGATGAAATATTCTTTGGTACATTGCAATAATAGTAAATTAATATTTGCTGTCTATATGCAGCAAACTCGTCTTTTGAACGATTAAAGACTAGATAGTGCTGAGTTAGGGGTATCATTTGGAGTGAAGATTGAGAAGGGAACTGTCTCCCCTAGTTACACTTGGGGGTGTCAGGTAGGGGTGTGCAGCAGCCACCTTATGCCAGCTAATGAGAACAATTGTTAAATTTTCAATGTGAGCTCTTACACTGTGGATCTCTGCAAACACCACAATTCAAGCCTAGATTTATTGACTGTCTAGACTTAAGAAAGTGATGGAGAAAATGGTGATAATATAGATTAAACTTAAAAGTGAGTCTGAGGTATTTGAGGTACAGATACACTTTTGGAGAGTCAGTTGTTAAACATTTACTGTTGTAAGAATAACCCCTTAGCTAACATTTGCCAATTTAACTCTTTCCACTAAATTACAGGCACCTAGAACGTATTTCCACCCAAAAGATTCCTTTTCATTTCAAAATGTGCATTGGCAATATGCTTGTATTGTTTCCTGTGAATAAATAACAAGAGGTGGCTGGTCAGAGAAGGAGCTTGACCTGTGAACACAATGCTAGTGAAAATTAAACATAGAGAGTATCAATTTGTCAGACTGCTTGCATCCATTATTTCTCCAAAGTGATTATTCACTTCTTTCCCCAAAAAAGGGGAAAAAATCTGCAGATGAAGATTATTACAAGAAAAATTAGGACATTAATTCATTGTTGGTGGAATTGTGCACTGATCTAATCATTTTGGAGAGCAATCTGGAATTATGCCCAAAGTTATAATACTGCCTATACCCTTTAGTCCAGCAGTACTACTGCTATATCTATTTCCAAAAATGATTAAGGAAAAAGGAAAGAGCCTATATGTTCTAGAATGTTTATAGCAGTTCTCTTTGTGGTGGCAAAGAACTGGAAATTACAGATGCCCATCGGTGGGGGAAGGGCTGAACAAGTTGTGGTGTATGATTGTGATGGAATACTACCATGCTATAAGAAATGATGAGTTCGATGATCTTAGAAAAAACCATGGATAGACTTGCACAAAACAACGAAGAGTGAAATACACAGAACCAAGAGAACATTGTATACAGTAAGAGCAATGTCGTTTTAAGAACAACTTTGAGCAAATAAATTATTTTGACTAATACTACAAAGGGTCGGTGAAGAAAGATGCTATTTGTATCCAGAGAAATAATTGACAAAAGAAGTACAGATAGAATAAATTTACATGTACATATACCTGTATATGTGCATATACATATATGTGTATATGTGTGCATGTGTGTGTACACACACACACACACACACACACACACACACACACACCTATTTGTGTCTAATAGTAGGCATCCCTAGGGTGAGGAGGAGGGAAGAAAGAAAGGGAAAAATTATTATATATTTAAAAGGGCTAGCACATTGTAAATAACAGATTTGAAGTTCCATGTGTAATCATCTTCTTTATCATACTATGTTATGGGATTGTTTGTTTTATTCCATAAATTAAACATTAAATAAATAGATTTTTTGAAAAAAAGAAGTTACTTTCAACTGCTGCCTCCCTGAGGGCAAGAGACATTGCTGAAAAGCACTCTATAAGTTGTTCATTCAATAAGTTTTCCCATTATTAGTTTCTGATATATTTCCATTTAATGAAACCATTATTATAAATAAATGTCAGAGTGTTTTCATTAGCGTATAAGTATCTTTCGCAAAACAACAAAAACAACTTAAAATTATGGATGATTGATGCAAGAAAAAAAATAATTCTGTTTCATCTCTCAGCACCAGCACGTCATGACCTTTTTGGCAAATCACCAATTTAGATGGATAGTCCTTTGTATAGTCCCAGGGTTCTTAACTGTTTTTTGCATCCCAGATGCCTTTGGCAGACTGCTGAAGACTAGGTACTTCTCAGAATATTTTTAAGTGCATAAAATATTTAGAATTGCAAAAAAAAGGCAATTATATTGAGAGAAAGATGTATTTCTTATTCAAATTTATGTATCATTGGAAATCTAGTCACAGACCGACCCCATGATGATTTGTGAAGGTTAGAATAGAAGCACTTGCCTAGTTCTTTGCCATATTGAGTCATCTTGCTTCATTAAGCAGATAAAAGCAGTAGGTTTAGGGTTTAGGCTTATGTTTTCATTGGTATAGGGAACTCCCAGAGGTGGACATTCTGTCTACCTGTGGAAGTCAACCTCTTGTCTGCAACTTTTAGTCTTAGGCAGTGGACTAGATACAGGGCTTAGCCTTTTTCCCACTCATGACCACTTTTCCAGGTAGCATTCATTGGTGTTGCATGGCATGGTGGCAAAGCGCACATGCTTTGTGTTCAGAACCAAGGCTGCAGTGAAGTTGAGTGATACAACAAGGGCGAGCACAATCACAAACACCTTAGATGCATTACACATTTGATTTTGAATTAATTTTTGGTCGTTGTGCATTTAGAAACCTTTTCCTGTTGCCAAATTTTTGTGACCCCATGTGGGGTCTCAGCCCATACTTTAAGAAGTGCTAGCCACTAGAATACAGAGAGGATAAGTGACTTGGGCAAGACCACATAGCCCAAAAGTCAACAGTGGAATTGGAATTCATATCTACATAGTGTGAAAATTGGCTTATTTTCTAGGCCCAAACTGAAATAAATGATTCCATGTTTGACTACTGATTGACTCACCTCCTTAACTAGGAAGTTCTTATGTACCCAACAGCTACTAGATCAGCTCCATTTAGGGCCATGAATGCAAGGTTAGCAGACTATAGGTTTAGCAAACATCATTAATCTATGTATGCAAGGTGAGCAAGCTTTCTTAATCACAGTGCCCTCATTGTTGGTGAGGGGAAGTGCAGGCCAGATCACTCACTGACTTCCCTAAAGTCCTCTTCCCATTCAGTCCTCATGAATCTCCTGAGCAGCACCAATCAGATAGAATGGCAAAAACCCAGGCTATCTGGGCTATCTCTCAGGGCACATGACCCAGACCCACTGTGTATCTGAATTAGGGTTGTCAAGCATGCCTATGTAGGACAAGAGCCACTCACTTACATGATTGTGACTAACAACCTGGCTGACTCATGATCATTCGAGTGCTTATATTCCTTCTTAGTACTTTCTCACCCCAAATCCCCTCACATCTGACTTCAAAGCTGGCTTGCTTCCCACCATGCCCTTCTGTTCTCAGCCATTAGGAACAAGTATTTATTGAGCTCTTCTATGTGCTAGGTAGTACTTGGGATATGATTTTCTGATCTACATGAGGCAATTATTTATGCAGGCAGCAACTTATAACAACAAAAATCTATGAAATACCCATTGTGTGCCAAAGTCTGTGCTAGATATTGGAGGGGATGCAACCTCACAGTTTTTATAGCTAACAGGGGCAGTAAGACATCAAGACAGACATTCAAAACATACAGTATCACATAACAGGTTCATTTGACAGTAATGAAATATCAACAAAGATTGTTTAATTTTTGTCTTTGGAAACCCACATCCAGTTCACTTAGTAGGTGCTTAATAATGGTTGAACTGATTACACCATAGAGAGTTACAAAATGAAGCATTATGAGAAGGCTTAGTGGGAAGGGCTGTCACCAGTTAGCATTTGGATAGTTAGCATTTCAAAAGTCAGAGTAAAGGAGGGCATTTCAGCATGGGTACCAATGTGAGCATCGGTGTGGTACATATTTAGGGGAGCAGAGAGGTTGGCTAGAGTGCAGAACTTGGCTCAAGATGGACAAATGTCCTTCTCGGTCCCTTCCTATTCTGAGGTTCACTGTGTCTGGCATAGATGACTACTTCTCTGCCTTTGTAAGTGATCGCCTACTTGATGGGCTCTGAATAGATAAAATCATTAGGATTTTCCTAAAAGCGGAGGAGAGAAAGAAATGAAACCTTGGGGTATACATGATGTTTAGTAGGGAATTTTCTGATATTGTAATGTATCAGTCACTCATCAGAAACTGGACATTATTAAGGGGAAAGAAAGCAAGGGTGAGAGAAGAGGGCTGTTGGAAAAGGAGGAAGAAGAATGAGCTTAAGCATAACATCCATTTTAGAAAATCATCCAATGGCTCCATTGTTCTAAAAAGGAATGGAGTGAAAAATACCCATTGTCTTGGTTTTTGCCTCCATGCAAAGTGTGGCAGTGATAATAATGGACATAAATACTATTTTCAGACTCCAAGTATAGGTTCTGAGCCCAACTGTGGGGTATAAGCTGAGCTTGCTCTTTAAGGACAGTTTGGAGAGGAATCTAGTTCAAGCTTGTTTGAGACCTTGTGGCTCAGCAAAATACTCAGTTCATTTGTGCCTTGAGTTAAATCTGAGATTTTCCTTCTTGATAGGTTAGTAAAACTTTATCAACATAGAAGGATGGAAAAGAGGCACTACCCAACTATAAAGAAACCTGGAAGTCATGCATTTCTTAATGCTTTAGTTTGAATTTTGAGCAGATCATGACCTTAGATAAACAGGGAAAGGATTTTTTTTTCAAATATTCCTAGAAGAGATAGGATGATAGAATGTTAGAGCTGGAAAGAAATTTATAAAGTTTCACTTCCCCATTTTATAAGTGAGGAAACTGAGAGCCCGAGGGGTTGTATAATTTGTGCAATTTTCCCCATGTTTTCTCATTCCTAATCCATATATGCTTCATATTTTATTTTGCTGCTATTATACCCAGGGAAATCCTTTCATAGATAATTGTTGATTATGTGATGGTAGATGTGAAAGAAAAAGCCTAAAATGACAGGAATTAGATCTCAGTCTCAAAATGATGCACCTAAAAAGGGATTTTTGCAGTTACATGATTTAGACTGATGAGCAAGCATGGCATATGGATGGAAAGAGAAATAATCACTTCCAAAGCACTCGGTTCCCTTCTGATCATTCCTGGAGAAATATTTCAAGTTGTGGGCACCCTATCTAAGAAGCCCAAGCAGAAGTTGGAGTGTTCGCAAAAGAGTCATAAAGATTATCAAAGGCAAGTAAGGGAAAAGGTTAAAAGAAGAGGAATCAGAAAAAAAAGAGAAGGCATTAAGGTGACTAAATAGAAGTGCAGAAATATTAAGGATTTGTTACAAGGAGGCTAGTTATCGTAGGGGAGAGAGAGAGACAGAGAGAGAGACAGAGAGAGAGAGACAGAGAGAGAGAGAGAGAACCTACTATTTGCTAGAAACAAGGATAGGTACCAGAGATAACAAGAATGACATGGTTTCTGCCCCTGCCCTTGGGATCTAATATTCAATTGAGAAGGAAAGCAGAAATCAATAAATACAAAAATATGCAAAGGAAATACAAAATGATGCTAAGAAGTGAGGGGATCCACAAAGACTTTGTGTGGCAGTTTGGCCCTGAGGGCTCAGAGCCTACTTAACAAAAGGGTGTGGGGCCTGAGGCCTCAGAATTAGTCATTGAAAGGGTGTGGGCCTGCCTTTAATCAGGCCTCTCCTTGTTGGCCCCACCTGAGGCCTATTCAATGGGAGGGCAAGATCTTTCACTTACAGATTGGTCTTACAATCTCAGGGCCCAGGGATGGATGAAGTTGTGGGAAGAGCAAATGCTTGTCCCTTTCAGTTCTCAACCTGTTATCTGAGGCAATGATCACTGTTCTAAAATTGGAACAAGCTCCTGAAACCATCTAATTCAACATCTCCATTTTGTAGGTAAGGAAACTGAGCCCCAGGGCTGCTCAGTGATTTGCTCAAAGCCAAAGATAGCAAGCATCATAGACCGAATTTAAACTCTAGAGCCAATGTTCTTCCCACTGGAGCACACTGACTTTCCAAAAAGAGAGATAACAGAGAAGGCAGTCAGGACAAATTCAACTAAAAAGGAAAGAGTGTCACTAATATCATTCAATATTGCGCAGGAAATCCTGGCAATAACAATAAGGGAAGAAAAAGAAGGAACAAGAATAGGGAATGGGGCAATAAAATGATCTCTTTTTGCAGATGATATTATGGAAAATCCCAAAGACTCGATGAAAAATTTAGTTGAAACAATAATTTTAGCAAAGTAGCAGGATATAAAATAAATCCACAAAATCATTAGCATATCACAAACAAAACCCTGCAAGAAGAGATAGTAAAAGATATTCCATTTGAAATAACTCTAGGTAGTACACAATACCTGAGAGTATGCCTGTCAAAACTAAAAACTTAAAAACAAAAAAAAAATCACAGGAACTATGTAAACTAAATGATATATAAAAATTTTTATGCAAATAAAATCAGATGTAAATAATTGGGGAAATATTAATTGTTCATGGGTAGGCAGGGCCAATATAATAAAAATGCAATTTTACCTAATTTATATATTCAATGCCATCTCAATTAAATTACAAAAGCTACTTTACTGAATTAGAAATAATAATATCAAAATTGATTTGGAAGAATAAAAAGTCAAGAATATCAAAGGAATTAATGCAAAGAATGTAAAGGAAGGAGGTTTAACAGTACCAGATGTTAAATTATATTATAAGTCAGTAATTATCAAAACTATCTGTACTGGCTAAGAAATAGAAATGGAGATCAATGGAGCAGAGTAAACATACAATTTACAGCACGAAATGAATATAACAGCCTTGTATTTGACAATTGTAAAGACTTGAGATTTGGGATAAAAAATTCATTATTTGGTAAAAAAAATTGTTGGGAAAACTGGAAAGTAGTATCACAGAAACTTGGTATAAACCAATAGCTTATACCATTACCAAGATAACGTCAAAATGGATACATGATCTAGGTATATGGTTATTACAAGAAAATTTGAAGAACATGGGACATATTACTTACCAGAATTATGGATGTATGAACAATTTATGAGTAAACAAGAGATAAAAACACAGTGAGGTATATGTGGATAATTTTGATTATATTAATTTTTAAGAGTTTTGTATAAATAAAACAAACATAATAAAAATCAGAAGGAAAGTAGAAAATTGGGGAAAATTTTTATACACAGTTTCTTAGACAATGGTCTTATATAAATTTATTAAGAACTTTGTCAAATCTATGAGTCATTTTCCAATTAATAAATGGAAGTTATGAATAGGCAGTTTTCTGATGAAGAAATCAAAACAATTTATAGACATATAAAATGTTCTAAATCATTATTAGAGAAATGCAAATTAAAACAACCTGGAGATATCATTTTACACCTATCAGATTGTCTATAATGATTAAAGAGGAAAATGACAAATGTCGGAGGGAATGGGGAAAATTGGGACACTAATGCATTGTTGGTGGAATTGTGATTGATCCAGCCATTTTAGACAGCAATCTGGAATTACACTCAAAGATTTATTAAGCTGCCTGTGCCCTTTGACTCAGTCATACTGTTACTACATCTACTTCCAAAGATGATCAAGGAAAAAAGGGGGGAAAAGAACCTTTATGTTTTAGAATGCTTATAGAAGCTCTCTTTGTGGTGGCAAAGAAATGGAAACTGTGGGAAGCCCATCCATTGGGGAACAATTCAATAAGTTGTAGTGTATGTGGTGTATGATTATGATGGAATCCTATAATCCTACAACAAATGATGAGTGTGATGATTTTAGGAAAAAAAAAAAACATGGATAGACTTGGACAAAATAATGAAGAGTGAAATGAGCAGAACTAAGAGAACATTGTATACAGTAAATCCAATATTGTTTGAAGGATGACTCTGAGAGAATAAGTTATTTTGACTGTTGTAAATACCCCAATTAACTATAAAGGGCATATGATGGAAGATGCTATCTGCATCCAGAAAAAAGAACTGATAAATAGAAGTATGTATAGAATGATTTTACATATAGTCTCTCTCTCTCTCTCTCTCTCTCTCTCTCTCTCTCTCTCTGTTTCTCTGTCTCTTTGTATCTCTGTCTATGTCTCTCTCTCTCATCTATCTATTTGTGTCTAATGGTAGCTGTCTCTATGGTGGGATGGGGAAGAAAAAGTTAAAAAAAGAAATTTACATGATAATTTTATTATATATTCAAAAGGAGTAGCAAGTTGTACATACTAGATTTTCAGTTTCATGTGCAGTCATCTTTTTACAAATTATACTGCTGTGAAAATGCTTGTTTTACTCCATAAATTAAAAATAAAACAAAAATAATAAATAAATAAATTTTAAAATAATTGGGAAGCACTTAACAAACTAAAGAATGTTACTACATGTTTTTGTTTCCTAAAAATGACTGGTTTAAATATCAATTTTTCATAAAAACTTTTAATTTTTTAATAATATTTTCCCAATTGCATGTATAAACAATTTTTAACATTTTTTTAAATTCTGAGTTCCAATTTCTCTTCCTTCCTCCCTCCCCTCCCCCACCCCAAGATGTTAAGCAATTTGGTATAGGTTATACATAGGCAATTATGCATAACATATTTCCATACTAGTCTTGTTGTGAAAAGAAATAGAGAACAACAAAAAACACATGAAAAAATAAAGTAAAAAATGATATTCTTCAATCTGTATTTAGATTCTCTTAATTCTTTCTCCGGAGGTAGATAAGATTTTTCATCATAAGTCCTTTGGGACTGTCTGGTATCATTGTATTACTGAGAATAGCTAAGTCATTCATACTTGGTCATATAATACTGTTGTCACTGTGTAAAATGTTCTCCTGTTTCTGCTCATTTTACTTTGTATTACTTCATGTAAGTCTTCCCAGATTTTTCTAAAATCATCTTGCTTGTGTTTAGAGAGGCACAAAACATCAGTGAAGAAAATAATATTAGAATTGGTCAAGTGTAAGTTAATGATTCCATGACACATTGGGAAATGATAAAACAAAGATGAAAGAAAGAAAAATAGAAGAAAATGTGAAATATCACAACAGAAAAACAACTGACCTGGAAAATAGATTGAGAAGGGATATTTTAAGAATTATGGGAGTACCTGAACACCATGACCAAAAAAAAAAAGAGTCTATACATCATACTTAAAGAAATTATGAAGAAAAACTGTGCATATATCATAGAACCAGAGGGCAAAATATAACTTAAAATAACCCACCAATCTCATCCTGTAAGAGAATCCAAAATGAAAGCTCTCAGTAAAATCATAGCCAAATTCCACCAGGTCAAGGAGAAAATATTGCAAGCAGCCAGGAAAAAAAAAACCAAAAAAAAAAACAGAACTTAAATACCATAAGGTCATAATCCAGATCAAACAAGATTTAGCAGTTGCTACCATGAAGAGGTGAAGGGCTTAGAACATAATATTTCAGAAGACAAAGTTGCTAAAACTTCAATGACCTACAATCAATGATTACTCAGCAAAACTGAATAGAATCATACAGGGGAAAGAATGAAAAACCATTCCAGTATCTTTGCCAAGAAAACCCCAAATGAGGTCAATACTGTGATACCATCATATCATTGCTTATTCTTATTCCTTCAATTTGATTTACTGGTCTTATTTCTATAGATAGCATTTTTAATATAAGATGAATAATAATTGTGACAATTGATCTTCTTGTTTCACCTCCAATATTGGAAGGACTTCTAGTTTATTGTCATAATTGCAATACAAATTAAACTAGCAAAAGATTATTGTATATAGCTAGAAAAAATAATAAATTAATTTGTAGGAACAAAAGCTAAAAAATATAAAGGAAATCAATGAAAAAAATCAAGAATGGCAGCCTAGTCATCCCAGATTTCGAACTATACTGTAAAGTGGTAACCACCAAAGCAATTTGGCATTTTATAACTAATACAGTGTTTGATCAATGGAATAGATGAGGTACACAAAATATACAAATAAGGGACCATAGTAACCTTGTGTTTGACAAACTCAAAGAGTCAAGAACTCACTATTGGATTCTTTTTAAAAACAGTGCTAAGAAAACTAGAAAGCAGTCTGGGAGATACTAATCAAGGTGTGATAGACCCTTCCCATCTAGGCTGTCTTGGGTTGGAGACTCGTTTCCCTCTATTACTTTGTGGGCTCTATAATTTGTTTAGAGTCATTTTTTCAGGTGTTTGGAGGGATTTGGGGGAGAGCTTAAGCAAGTCCCTGTTTTCAACCTGCTATCATCAAGGAGTCACAACCTTATGGGTACAACGGTAAGTGAACAAATATATATAAACAAGCTATATATGGAAAAATGGGAAATAATAAAAAGAGGGAAGATGCTAGAATTGAGGTTCAGAAAGACTTCCCGTACATAGAAGATGAGGTTCATTCTTATACTTTATTGTATAAGAATACTGGACAGGTAGGAGGGGACAGGTTAGGAAGGTCTTTAAATACCAAGCAGAAGGTTTTGTATTTGATTTTAGAGGCAATTGGGAGCCACTGCAACTTGTTGAGTATATTGGTGACATGGTGGGAAAGTTATTTTAGTAGCTGAATGGAGAATGGACTAGAGTGGGAAGAGGCTGGGGCATGCAGACTCATCAGTGATACTCCAGCTGTGAGATGAGAAAGATCTATGCCAGGTGCTCTTCACCTGCTGGCTATCCTTCAATTGACACCGAAGGCCATCCATTTTTGTAATACAGATAAGTGGTGTCTATGACATTTCCCTAAATTACCAATCCAATGATCATTTCCAGAAAGAAAAATGAGGCTAATGTGGCATGATTTGTGTATATGTGTCACGGACTTCCAAAGCCTCGTGACTACGCTCGGGGTTCCCCCCAAGCCCCAGGCCTCTGCCTAAGCAAAGGACCTGATCTCGCGGACAATGTACGGGGCGGGAGCCGAACAAGATGGTGAATGACTCCGTTTATTATTTCAGCAAGCAGCACATTTATACCTTTAGTGACGTAGGTACATTCTTTGGTTACTTGGATGAAAGACAGGTAAAGCTAATCCACCTGGGTCCTAGGACCACCCTGACTCCGCCTACTCTCCTCCCACACTACCCAAAGCTCCCTGCGGGCAGGCAGTCCAGGCAAAGACCGGAAACTCCACGTGGTCCGGAAGTTCCACATGCTCTGCCAGAGAGCCGGAAGTTCCACGTGGTCAGGCAGGTCCGACCTGGAATCGCTAGGGAGGCAACAAAGGCGAGACCCCTCCTCCTGGCTCCACCCACATCCCAAAGCCCTGAGTCTATCTCAGCAGGCCCCTGGGCCTGGAGGTCCGAGGAGGACAGGGCTTGGCTCTAACTCTGCCCGAATATGTACCTATGTATGTATATGTACACGCAGAAATATTATGTATGTTGTGAGATCTTATGCTATATTATCTATATGGTTTATTATTTAATATATCTATGTCTATATATTTACACATGACTTAAGTACAATAAATACAAGGCAGTTTGTGGGAAGAAGCACTAATAACTGGTGTGAAATAGGAATAATCTCATGTAGACAGTGGCACTTCTTCTAAGCTCTTAAGAAATTAATGATTTCCAGAGTTGGAGGAGAGGAAGGAGTGCATTCCAGGTGTGTGTGTGTGTGTGTTTGTGTGTGTGCGCGTGTGTGTGTGTGTGTATGTGCGCGCGCGAGTGTGTATCGTATAGCAGGGGGCTGCACAATGGTATTGAGGATGGAGTGGATTGTAGTGTGAACACCAAGGACAGTATTCCCAGACTAAAGTGTGAATGAAGGAGAAATGGACATAATAAGCCTGGAAAGTCAGTTTAGAAGCAGGTTTGGTGGTTCTTAAACGCCAAACGGAGCTAATTCATAACCACAGGAGTTTACTGAGCAGCACGATGACATAGTCAGGCTCTAGAAACAATAATTTGCCTGTATGGATGATGGATTTGAAAGGCTTGAGGAAGGGAAACCAATAAGGAACCTATTGAAATAGTGTATAGAAGAGGTAATAATTAAACATTTATTGCACGTGCTGTTTCACAGTCATTTTCTTTTTAAAAAATAAGATTTTATTTATTCCTATTTTTTAACATTACCGTAATTTTTTCCAGTACCCTTCTCCTCGCTCCCTCCATTCTCAGAGAGCCATGCCATAAAACAAACATAATTTTAAAGCCACCCCCTCAAAAAAAGAAAAAAAAAGTGCTAAAATCAACATAAGTTATCAATAGAACACAAAAGCTTTAAAATGTGTACAACATACACTTCTGAACCTCCCATGCCTACAAAGGGGTAGGGTGGGAATATCTTCTCAAATCTCTTATTTTGAGTTATGATAATCATGAAACATTTTTTTTATTTTTGTCATTGTTCTTTCCTTTTACATTGTTGTAGTTGTTGTGTCTGTTCTTTGTTTGGCTTTGCTTGTTTGTTTCTGTATCAGTTATAGATCTTTCCATGCTTTTCTATATTCATCAAAATCATTATTTCTTATGGCACAGTAACATTATATCCATGTTCAATACTTTGTTTAGCCATTCCTCAATTGATGAGTATCTACTTTGTTTCCAGTTCTTTTTTCATGATCACAAACAATACTTTCACAAATATTTTGCTGAATGTGGTGATTTCTTTCTTATTAATTGTTTTCTTGGGGTACGAGCCCAGTAATGGGGCCTCCAATTCACAGGAAATTGATATTTTACTCACTTTACTTGCATAATCCCAAATTGCTTTGCAAAATGGCTACACTGATTTACAGCTCCACAAAGAAAGTACTGGTGGACCTGACTATTCCAATCTTTTGCCACCTTTGCCAATTTATTGACTATGAGATAAAAACTTGGGGTGGTTTTCACTTGCGTATCTCATTTCATGATTTGGAGCATTTTTTCATATGGTTAGTAATACGTTTTATTTACTCTTTTGAGAACTCTTCATATCATTTGAGGAGATCACTATTGAGGAGATATTGAGGAAAGAGTTTTGTTTATACACACATATGTCTTTCTCACTAAACATAAGTTTTATAGATACATAATTATCTAAACACATATATGCACATGTTAATAGTTTATATATTTTGGATGTCAAACACTTATCAGAGAAATTTGGTACAAACTTTTCTTTTTTTCATTCAATTTCTTCCCTTCTTATCTTAGGTGAATTATTATTATTATGTGGTGTAAGGACTTTTCAGTTTTATGTAGTAAAAATTATCTATTGCATTTTTTTTTGTAATTGCCACTTTTCCTTGTTTGGTTAAGAACAAACCTCCTAAGCATAGCTCTAAGAGATAAATGTTCTCTTTCTCTTCTGATTTTTCATAGTATTGTTATTAATGTTAAAGTCACATGTTCATTTAGAATGCATTATATAATATGAGGAAACAAGGTGGTTCATTGGATATTGTGCTGGACATAGAGTCAGGAAGACTTTAGTTCCAATCCTCTTTTATACACTTAATAATTATGTGATCCTGAGCAAGTCATTTAACTTATTCCTTTCTCAGTTCTCTCTTTTGTAAAGGTGATAATAACACTCAAATCACAGGATTATAATGAGAACAAAAAAGAAATAATACTCATAAAGTACTTTACAAACCTTAAAGCTCTATTTAAATCCTAGCTATTAATAAAATATGGCATAAGAAGTTCATAGAATTCTAATTTTTGCCAGACTACTTTCTAGTTTGCCTAATGCTTTTGATAAAATCAGGTGTAGTTTCTAAAGCACTTTTATGTTTTCTGGTTTATCAAAATTTGGTCATTGAGTTCCATTGTTTCTCCCTTGTCAAATGTATTCCATTGATCTATGTATCTCTGTCTCTGTCTGTCTCTTTCTGTCTGTCTCTGTCTCTGTCTCTGTATGTCTCTGTGTCTCTCTCTCTCCATCTCTCTCTCTCTTTCTCTCCATCTCTCTCTCTCTCTCTCTCTCTCTCTCTCTCTCTCTCTCTCTCTGTGTCTCCCTGTCTCTCTGTCTCTGTCTCTGTCTCTCTCTCTCTGTCTCTCTGTCTCTCTCTCTCTCTCTGTCTCTCTCTCTCTCTCTCTCTCTCTCCCTCTCTCAGTCTCTCTCAATCTCTCTCTCTCTCTCTCTCTCTCTCTCTCTCTCTCTCTCTCTCTCTCTCTGTCTCTCTCTCTCCCTGTCTCTCTGTCTCTGTCTCTCTCTGTCTGTCTCTGTCTCTCTCTCCCTCTCGCCAATAACAGATGCTTTTGATGTTGGTTTATTTATAGCATAGTTTGAGGTCTGGATGTGCTATTCCACCTTCACTCCCTCCTCTTTCTATTATTTCCCTTGGTATTATACAATCTTTGATTTTTTCAAGTGAATTTAGTAATTATTTTGAATTCTGCAAAACATCCCTTTGATAACTTAATTGCATAGCATTGAATTGTTATATTAACTTTGGTAATATTCTCATTTATATTGTATTGGCAAGGCTTAGCTCTGAGTGCTGAATATTCCTCCAAATATTAAAGTTTACTTTATTTTTTAGGAAGACTGTAATTGAGTTTATATAAGTATTTTTGTCCTTTGTTAGATTGATTCCAAGATAGTTTGTGCATTTTATAATTATTTAAAATGATACTTCTTTTGCTATTATTGCCTCTTGGGGTTTCTTATTATTATATAGAAATACTTTTGATTTTGAGGGTCTTATCTGGTAGCCTACAACATCAATGAAGTTATTCTTTTTTGAAGTTAGTATTTTTGTTGATACCTTAGGGTTTTCTAAATAAACCATCACATCAGCAAGTAAGGATAGCTATATATCTTTTAAAAATCTTTATGTCTTTAATTTCTTTCTCTTCTTTTATTGTTATTGATAGTATTTTCAGAACTATATATAATAATAATAGTAGAGAGAGTGATAATTCTTTCTTTTTTCTGTATTAATTGGTAAAACTTCCAATGCATCCACATTGCTTATGATAATTGCTTTTGCTTTTAGATAGTTTTTTTATAATGTGAAAATTTCCCTTTATGCTCATTATACAGGTTTATTTTTAGTATGAGTCAGAAAGTCCTAAAATAATTATAGATGCTTAGATGGTTTTTTTAAATTTTATTTGAATAATTATGTTGATTTTAAAGTTTTGAACCAAACTTTCATACTTGACATAAATAAAATTTGCTCATGATGAATGATTTCTTGGATAACACACTAGAATCTGTTTGACGGAATTTTATTTAACATTTTTAAAATCAATATTCATTAATGATACTATTTTATAGTTCTGTGGTGTTTCCTTCTTTAGTTTAGGTATCAGGATAATATTTGTCTCCTAAAAATAATTTAGTAGCGTGCTTTCATTGTTAATTTTTGAGAATTTTTTTTGTAGCTGTGGAACTAATTTTTCTTTAAAAGTTTTTATACAATTCTCCTGTTAATGTCAGGAAATAAAGGCTTCTTTGCAGGTTTTAACAGCTGCTTCTCTTTACTTTTTCTGTGATTAGATTTTAAAGAGTTTTATTTGGTTTTCTGTTAATTTGTATGTCATATGCTTTTGAAGATATTCTATTTATTTGGTGTTTTTATTGTGGTAGCATGTAACTATATATGGTAGGTTCTGATAATTCTTTTTAAAATTCAATTTTGTTATGATTTCATTTAGTTCTTTTGATATTTCTTACTTGATTTTCTGCCATCTTATTCTTAATTTACTGATGGCTTATTAATTTTACTTGTCAATTTGAAGAAGCACCATTTAATTTTACCATTTCTGTAGCTTCTTGTTTCAAGGTTGTAAATTTCTCTTTTCATTTTAATGTCTCTTTCTTGTGTTTATTTATTGGCTTTCTAATTTTTAAATGCAAATTTAGTTCATTTGTAATCTCTTTTTCTATTTCTTAACAAGTCCACGAGCATATCTAGGTATGTATGTATGCATGCATGTATGTATGTATGTATGTATGTATGCATTCCCCTGAAGACTGATTTAACTGCATCCCAGGAATTTTAGTGTGTTGTTTCATTACTGATACTTTCTTTCACATAATTATTTTTTCTAAGATCTGTTTTTTGACCCACTCATTATTTAGGATTTCATTAGTAAACTCCTTTTGGGTCAGTCTTTTTTTGTTGATACCTGACTGGCTACTATTTTTATTCCATTATGGTCTGTGAAGGACATGTTTGCTCTTTCTTCTTTTTTACATTTGTTTGCAATATCTGTGTCATGGCATATGGTTAATTTCTGGAAAATGTCCATGTGGTGCAGAGATATATTTGTAATTTAAATAGTCAAACTTAAAAGAAGTCATAATTTTTTAGTGCACATTTCTCCAGTAATTTGTTCAGTTTATACTGTCTCTTTTGTTTATCTTCCTCTTAGGCTTACCCAGAACTGAGAGAGGAAAATTAGAATCTCCTGCCTTATAAGTCTCTATGTCTTTTTTTTTATTCAGGTAATTTTTACCTTATGAATTTCAACACCAAGGCATTTGAAGTGTGTAAATGTATGTTGGTATTGATTTGTTATGTATGGTTCCTTTTCACATAAGATAGTTTCCTTATGTATCTCTTTTATGTTGTGAATATTTGTTTTTGATTTGTTTGATAACATGATTATAAGTCTTCTTTTTTGGATTCACCTGATGCATTCCCCATAATTTACAATGGCTATATATAGCTGTGCTCTATAGAAATCAGAGAATCAATAAATTAATAAGAACTTATTATAAAGCAAACCTCCCTTCCAAATCATGATACTTCAAGTATTTGAAAAGAACCATTAGACTCTACAACAAAATATTCTCTTTTTAAATGAGGTTAACCATCCTTGGTTTCTTCTACTATTGCTGACTAAATCCAGACTAGGTGCTTCCACCAATCTTGATTCCAATGAGAGTAGTTCATATTGCATGATAAGAAGAATGTCAATGGTAAGAATAAATTATCCAAAATATACATTATCCAAGAAGAGAAGCAATTACAAAATATTGTTCTTTTTCATGAAAATAACATGGATCTTATGGACTCATGTTAATTCACACACACACACACACACACACACAAACACTAATTATATCTTATAAGGTATTAAACAGATATCTTAATTTAGCAGAAAAGTTTGCAGCAGCTGTACTTTTTTACATGCATATATCCCCTCCCACCCCATTCCATCCCTTCACCTCTAGATGAGAATGGTAATCATACCCAGCATCATAATTCCTAGAAAAAAGATTTCAATCAATTGCTCTATAACTATACTTCCCTATAGTTTCCTAGACCAACATGCCCCTCCTCTGACACTAATCCCCTAAATGCAATAGCTTCTTCTATTAGAATATTAGCTCCTTGAGGTCTGGGACTTTTTTGATTTTTTTTAACATATATCCCCAGTATATATATAAAAAAATCCCTGCCTAATTATAAGTATGTAATTCATGCTTTTTCATACATTCATTCATTCATGCATACATTCGTGCTGAGGATTATGGGTTATGACCCAGTATGAGACAATGGTTAAAAAAGTATGCCTTATTAGAAAGGAATATGGGAAATTTTTTAAAATGGTGGTACAATGTCATTATAGAAGAAAGGAAGTTAACGAGTACCTATGGCATGCCAGTCAATGTGTTAAGTGCTGTATAAATATTACCTCATCTGAGGAGACACAATATAAAAAATGTCAGACTACCTGAAAGTTATGATCCAAAAAAGAATCTGGATATAATATTAGAAGAAATTATTAAGGAAAATTGCCCTGAAGTTCTAGAATAAGAGGGTAAAGTAGAAATAGAAAAAAAAATCTACGTTTTACTGCTTGAAAGAGATCCTAAGAGGGGAACGTACAGAAATGTCACTGCCAAATTTCAAAACTCCCAGATTAAGGAGAAAATAGTGTAAGCAACAAGAAAAAAATTTAAATATTGAGGAAAATACAGTCAGGATTTCACAAGACTTAGCATCTTCTACTGTAAAAGACCATAGGTTATGGAACATTGTATTTCAAAAAGTGAAATAGCTGGTGTTGAATTTAAGAAATAATTTATGCAGCAAAGTTGAATATAATCCTGAATGAAAAAAATGGATATTTGATGGGCTAAAAAACTTTCTAACAAAAAGACCAGAACTCATTGGAAGAATAGATATAAAGGAACCAGAAGAAATATAAGGAAAATGTTAAAGACTAACTATAATGCACTCATTAAAGTCAAACTATTAATTATATATATGAAAATATTATCAACAATCTTAAAACCGTCCTAGTTACTAAGGTGGTTTGAAAGAAAGGTTGGGACTAAGTTGTGTGTGATAGAATGATTCTAAAAAAAACAAAGGGAACAATTATTTTATAATTGTTAAAATTATATTATAAAATTATATTACAAAAAATGGGGCATGAAAGGGAGAACTAATATAGAGGAAGCAAGTAAGGGTGGAGGGCTGGTGACGTTGGAACCTTACTCTCATCTGGGTTGAAGAGGAAACAATATCTACATCTGGAAGTGTATAAAATTTTACTGAACATGTACAGAAGTGAGAAAACTGGGATAGAAGGTTAGGGAAGTACTTATACTTTGCTTAGGTATGATATGATTGTTGTCCTCAACTATTTGAAAGGCAGGACCTGAAGTCAAGAAGACTCATCTTACTGAGTTCAAATCACTTACTCTTTGTGTGATCCTGGGAAAGTCACTTAACTTTGTTTGACTCAATTTCCTCATCTGTAAAATAATCTGGAGAAGGAAATGGCAAACCACTCCAGTATTTTTGCAAGAAAACCTCAAATGACGTCAGGAAGAGTCAGACATGACTGAAAAAATGACTGAACAAGATTAGGAAAGAGACATTCACCTATTTTTCTCTTTTGACATGGGAACAAGTGATGAACAGTGTTGTTGGGTAGATTTTAGATCACTTAGAGGAACAACTCCCTAACAAGACAAAGACAGAAAGTCAACAGTATGGAATTATAACTACAAAACAAAGCCCTATGTGAGGTCATGGGGGAGGGCAATTTTTAATTAAGAAAGACTTCATGGATAAGGTAGAATTTCAGTTGAGTCTATAAAATGGGCAGGAACTCAACAAATAAAGAGAGAGAGAGAGAGAGAGAGAGAGAGAGAGAGAGAGAGAGAGAGAGAGAGAGATACAGAGAGACAGAGACAGAGAGACAGAGAGTCAGAGACAGAGAGAAAGAGAGACATTATTCCAGGTATTGGTAAGACCTTGATCAATGGCAAAGAGGCAAGAAAGAGAACATAGCACAGTCCTGATTGACATCAGGGTCATAGAGTCCAGTACTCCTTTTTTTTTTTTGGAGGGGGGAAGTCAGGGCAACTGGAGTTAAGTGACTTGCTCAAGGTCACACAGCTAGTAAGTGTGTCAAGTGTCTGAGGTCAGATTTGAACTCAGTTCCTCCTGACTCCAGGGCTGGTGCTCTACTCACTGCACCACCTAGCTGCCCTGAGTTGACTGCTTTTGCTGGAACATAAGAGTGCAGGGGAAGGAGTTTCTAAGTCCAGACTAATCCTTTCCTACTATTCTTTCTAACATGCACCCAAACCACTGCCACTATCCATCTCAGCTCTCTAACAAGTTTGTTTTTGTTGGTTTTTTGCTTTTTTCTCCCCTAACTTGCCTCTTTTGCTTCCCCCTTCCTGACAAGTCTCCCTTGTATATATTCTTTTGGGAGTACTTTATACCCCTCCAAGAGACACTGAAAATCAGCTTAACAATAAGAAGTTTTGAAAATAAATTTTTTAAAATTGCACTTTTTGTCTGATGGGAAAATCTTCATCTTTGTAGATTTGTTGAAGGCCCAGAAGCTTATAAATGCTACACTTTCCAAAAGAAGATATTTGTGGGCAAATGAAGACATTCTGCCATCTTAATAGAGCCAGGCAAAGCTCTCATAGGCCCAGTGCAATAATCATTTGATAATTCTGGATTGTGTTGGAGATGCCACAAAAGCTCAAAAAATGCCTGGGGGAGCAGATGGTAAGAAAAAAAAAACAGAGGCAGAGCAAACATCCTGTTTCCTCTTTCTAAATTCAAGGAGAGGCCTGATTCTTTAGTGAATACAATCACTAGCCTGCATATGTGAAACTCTCTGATTTTCCCCTCTATGGTCTCATTTAAACCTTTAACTTTCCTAAATCTCTGTGTCTACTTCCTCCAAAAATTACCTTGTATATATTTTGTGTATAGCTATATTTTAGCATGTCTTTCTTCCCATTAGAATGTAAACACCTTGAGGGAAAGGACACTTTCACCTTTCTCTTTGTATCACCAGCATCCAGCAAAGTGGTATGCAAGAAGAATTTAATAAACTATTATTGCTTGGTTTCTGGGTTGTGTGACTGGCTGACATCAAGGACAAGAAGTCACAACCTTTCTCTTCCAAGATTCCTATTTTTTTTAAGTGAGGTGGACAGAGTACAGATCAGAGATTATATGTTTATACAGAAACTCACAGTGTGGAAATTTCCACTACTAGCTCTGTGACTTAAAGTCTTCTAGAGTTACCTAGAACACTAAGAGTTGAAATGATTTGTGAACATACAAAAATGGATTAATAAGTACTTAACATCCACCTTACTGTGTGTGTATGTCTGTGGTATGCACAATACATGTTCAAATTTATTCTTCATTATTCATATTTCTCCATCATTTTCTTATATCTAGGCCATCAACAAAGCAATATATCAAGCTCTGGTTTATAGTATTTCCTTATGTCCAGTGTATACATGCTTACACTGAAAATTTAATCATCATCTCTCTTAAGCTGATTTGAGCTGGCTCCAGCACACCTTTGGACTCACACAACTAGCATACAAAGGGTGCAGAAGGAAGGGAGAGATTAAAAGGGGTAAATAATCTCACATGAAGAGGTGAGAAAGACCTATTACAGTGGAGGGGAAGATGGGAGAGTGGGTGATGGGCATCACTTGAACCTTACTCTCATCAGTGTTGACTCAAAGAGGGAATAAAGTACATGATCATCTGGATGTAGAAATCTATCTTATCTGACAGGGAAGTAGGAGAGGAGGAGATTAAGTAAAAGGGGTGGGGACTGACTTAAGGGAGGGAAGATCAGGGGAAGTGGTGGACAGAAGCAAAACACAGGTGAGGTGGGAAAGGGTGAAAGGAGAGAGAGGACAAACAGGAGGAAGAATAAGATGGAGGGAAATATACAGGTAGTAATCATAACTGTGAATGTAAATGGGTTGAACTCTCCCATAAAATGGAAGTGAATGGTAGAGTAAATTAAAAAAATCAGAATTCTTCAATATGTTGCTTATAAGAGACACACTTGAAGCAGAAAGGCACACACACCGAGTAAAGGTAATGGGCTGTAGCAGAACCTATTATGCTTCAACTGAAGTAAAAAAAAAAAGCAGGAGCAGCAATCCTGATCCTAGACAAAGTGAAAGCAGAAATATACCTAGTAAAAAGGCACCACAGATAATAAAGCAATAAAATTAGAAGAACAAGGAATTGTCTGCCTGTTAGATCTGTGGGGAGTGGAAGAATTCATGACCAAACAACTAGTGTCTCTGACAAAGGCCTCATTTCTCAAATATATAGAGAATTGCATCAAAATTATGCAGATACAAGACATCCCCCAATTGATAAATGGTCAAAGATATGAATAGGCAGTTTTCAGATATATAAATCAAAGACATCTATAGGCATATAAAGAAGTGCTCTAAATCTCTTTTCATTAGTAAAATGCAAATTAAAATAATTCTGAAATACCACCTCACACCAATCAGATTGGCTAATATGACAAAACAGAAAAATGATTAATGTTGGAGAGGATGTGGGAAAATTGAGACACTAATTGGTGGAGTTGTGAACTGACTGAACCACTGTGGAGAACAATTCAGAACTATGCCCAAATGGCAACCAAACTGTGCATACCCATTGACTGAGCAATACCACTAATAGGTCTATATCCCAAGGAGATCATGAAAACAGGAAAAGGACCTACGTGTGCAAAAATATTTATAGCAGCCCTTTTCATGGTAGTGAAATATTGGAAATTGAGGGGATGCCTATCAATTGGGAAATGGCTGAACAATCTGCAGAATATGAATGCAATGGAATGCTATTGTACAATAAGAAATGATGAACAGGTAGATTTCAGAAAAACCTGGAAAGACTTGTACAAACTGATGCAAAGTGAAATGAGCAGAACCAGGTAAACTTAAACTTTTTACACAGTATCAGCAATATTGTGTGAGATTGTCTATGAATAACTCAGCTCTTCTCAGCAACACAACAATTCTAGACAAGTGCAAAGGACTCATGAAGGAAAATGGTTTCCATATCCAAATAAAGAACTGATGGACTCAGAATGCAGATTGAGGCATACTTTTTCACTTACTTTATTCTTTCTCATGGTTTTATTTCCTTTTGATCTGTTTCTCCTTCCACAGCTGTGACAAATATGGAAATATCTTTTATATGATAGCATGTCTATAAAGTATATCAAACTGTCTACCATTTTCAGAAGAGGGGAGGGGAGGAAGGGAGGGAGAACAATTTAGAACTCAAAATCTTGTAAAAACAAATGCTAAAAATGTTCTTAATATGTAGTTGGGGAAAAAAACAAAACTTAATTTAAATTTTTAAAAAATAATGTAAATTCTTTGTGGGCAAAAGAAAAAAAGTGGTAGTTATAATAATAGCTGCCAACATAAGCTTTCTAATGTAGACAATTGATCATACTTATAAGGAAAGGTCCAGTGACTTCCCACTGTCTCCAGGACAAAAGCCAAACTCCTCGACTTGGCTTCTAAAACTGTATACAGGCTATCACCAGCCTAATTTCCCAGATTTATTGCAGTTTATTACATTTTCCATATTCTGGGTTTTAGCCTAATATCACTTCTTGCTTTCTCTGAACTCATTATGTCATCTGCACACTCCGTGCCATTACCCATGATATTCTGCACATCATCCAGAAACCACTCCTTCATCACCCCTGCCTTTTGCAATTTTTGGTTTCTTTCAAGACCAATCATAGGTGTCATCTCCTCCAGAAAGTCTTCCATGATGCCTTTAGTTGTTGAGGATCTCTCCCTCATCAGGCTATCTTGCATTTTAAATATCTGTGCAAACATAGCACCTGCCAAGTAGAATATAAGTTACTTGAGGTATAGAATGGGTTTTTCATTTTCCTTTTGTATCCAGTAGCAGTACCTTTCACATAGCCTAAATAATTCATGTTGAATTGAAAGTTGAGATAAGTTCATTTCTGGAGGGGTTGTTGATAGGATCCTTTTTTAGACATATGTTAAGATAGATAGCTTCTGAGTGTCATAACACAGGTTGTGTGTGTCTGTGCTTGGAGCAGGAGAAGGAGGGCTTATATAATCCTCATGCAGGAAGGGTTACTTGGGCAATAGCTGGCATCATATAGCTGGCTAGCTATATGATGAAGATAATGACACTGGCTGCCTAGCATTCATTAGAATAATGGCTTTAATGATTTGATTGGCTCCTATAAAAGATGCTGTATAAATGCAAATTATCATTCAGAATGATAATTGACCATCTTTAGTTGCACGATTCTCACCCCTAATGTCCACATGTCAGAAAATGAGGTTTAATAGTAATCTTTGAGGGAAGCCCCTTCCCATAGCATGGAAAGCAGCCTGGGCTAGTACCACATTCTCTAGCACGGGAGTCCGTAACCTTTTTTTTTTTCTTTTTAGCTTTTTGCTGACTAAAAGCTTCCATCCATTTTTCAAATGTCTTAAATGTAATGGTGGCAATATGCTACATTCAGGTGGAAGATTCTAAGGCAGGGTAAATGTGAAGTCCCCGAAGCTGAGTGATTGTCTGGATGATTACCACTTTAGTTGGGAATCTGGTACTGCTGAGCCATCTTCTTTCACATTTTTTTTTCATTGATTCCCATGATATTCTTCATCTTTTGTTCTTCCAGATGAATTTTGGTATTATTTTTTCTAGATCTATAAAATACATCTTTAGCACTTAGACTGGTATGGCACTGATATGTTAATATATATATATATACATATGTATTTATATATATACACATATATGTGTATTTATATATACACACAAACATATACATATAAGCATACACATATATACATGTATATATACATATATACATGTCTATATGTATACATATAAATGCTGATGATTTATATGGATTTATTTTATATATCCTGCAATTCTGCTAAAGTTGTTAAGTGTTTTAAATTGTCTTTTAGTTTATTCTCTAGGTTTATCTAAGTATACAATCATATCATCTGCAAAGAATGATAGTTTTGTTTCCTCATTGTCTATTTATATTTTCTTCATTTTTTTTCTTGAATAATTGTTATAGCTAAAATTTCTAGTATAAAATTAAATAATAGCGATGATAATGGACATCCTTATGACTTTTTCTGTATCTGTTGATACTATCAAATGCTTATAGTCTTTTTCTAATATTGAGCCAGTTCTGCAATTCTTGTATAAATATCACCTTGTCGTAGTTTATGATCTTTGTTATATATTGCTATAGTCTCCTTGCTAGCAACATTCATTACAGAAATTGGTCAATAATTTTCTTTCTCTGTTTTTGTTCTCCCGGATTTAGGCATCAAAACCAGATTTGTCTTACAGAAAGGATTTGATAGGACTCCTTCTTTACCTATTTTACAAATAGTTTATTTAGTATCAGAATCAATTATTCCTTAAATGCTTGTTAGAACTGCAAGTCCATCTGGTCCTGAGGAATTTTCTTAAGGGACTCATTAATGGTTCATTCAATTTCTTATACTAAGGTATGGTTATTTAAATATTTTTATTTTTCTTCTGTGTGATTTATATTTTTATAAATGTTTATTTTATTAATATTATCAGTTTTATTGGCATAAAATTGGGCAAAATAACTACTAATAATTGCTTCAATTTCATCTTCATTGGAGGTATACTTATGTTTTTCATTTTTGATACTGGCAATTTGCTTTTCTTCTTTTTATTTTTTTTTAAGTTTAACTACGGGTTTATTTAAAAATAAAATCAACTCTGGTTTTATTTATTAGTTCAGTTTTTTTTAACTTTCAATTTTATTAATCCCTCCTTTGATTTTCAGGGCTCCTATTTTGGCACTTAATTGGACATTTTAACTTTTTTTTTCTTTTTCTGGTTGTTTTTACTTGCATGCCCAATTCATTAATTTGTTCTTTTGCCTTTTATCAATGTACACATTTAGAGATATAAAATTTCCCCTAAGTACTGCTTTGCCTGCATCCTACATATTTGATTATATTGCCTCATTGTTATCATAACGTTTAATTGGATTCTTGACTATTCCATGATTTCTTTTTTGACCCATACGTCCTTTAGGATGAGATTTAGTTTTTAATTAATTTTTATTCTATGCTTCCAAAGTCATTTGATAAATGTAATTTTATTGCATTACCATCTGAAAAGAGTGCATTTAATACTTCTTTTTCTCCATTTGTTTTTCAGGGTTTTATGCACTATTACATGATCAATTTTTGTGAAAGTACCATGTACAGATAAGTGGTATATACTCCTTTCTATTCCCATTCAGTTTTCTCCTGAGGTTTATCATATCTAATTTTTTAAAATTCTATGGATCTCCTTAATTTTGTTTTTATAAATTTTATAGTTTGATTTATCGGAAAGGGGAAAGTTGCAGTTCCGCACTAGTACAGTTTTGCTATTTCCTCCTGTAACTTATTTAACTTTTCCTTTAAAATGTTGAATATTCTGCTATTTGGAGCATATGTTTAGTATTATTACTTCATTTTCTGTGGTACCTTTTCACAAAATATAGTTTCCTTGACTATCTCTTTTAATTTCATTTATTTTTGCTTTTGTTTTACATCAGGTTATGATTCTTACCTTGCCTTTTTTTTCACATCAGCTGAAACATAATAGATTCTGCTCCAGCCTCTTATTTTGTCCCTTTTAATGTTTTTAAGTTTAAGTGTATTTCTTGTAGGCAACATATTATTGGGTTGTGGTTTCTAAACCATTCTTCAATCTGCTTCCATTTTATGTGTGAGTTCATTCTATTCACATTCTCAGTTATGGTTATTAATTGTATATTTCCTAAATCTTATTTTCTTCTGTTCATCCTTCTTTCTCTCTTTTCCTGCCCCTTTTCAGAATTCCATTTTGCTTCTGACCATTTTCTATTTTAATCCTCCCTCCCCTTTATCAGTCTCTCTTTCTGTTATCATCTTACTCTCCTAGTTTCCTGCTGAGTATGATAGATTTCTATACCCAATTGAGTATGTATATGTATTCTGTCTCTGAACCAGTTTAGATTAGAATGAAATTCAAGTGTTGCCCACTACCCCCTCATTTTCCTGCTCCACTGTAAAAGCTCTTCCTTCTGTACCTCTTTTATGTGAGATAATTTTCCCTATTCTTCCTTTCCCTTCCCCTTCTCCCAGTGCATCCTTCTTTCTCATCCCTTATTTTTTTTTGAGATCTTCCCAGTATATTCAACACATCCATGCACTCTGCCTTTGTAGATTCCTTCTAATTGCCCTAATAATTGTAAAATTCTTAGGAGTTACATTAATCATTTTCCCATATAGACATTTAAACAGTTTAATTTTACTAAAACAATTTTGATTTCTCTCTCATGTTTGCCTTAAAGTTTGTGATTTCATGTCCAATTCTTATTTAGCTCTGGTGTTTTCATCAGGAATTGTTGAAAGTCCTCTATTTAATTGTTTCCATTTTTTTCCCCTGAAGGACTGTACTCAGCCTTACTGGCTGGGTTATTCTTGGTTTTTATCCTGGCTCCATCGCCTTCCAGAATATCACATTCCAAGCCCTATATATCTTTGATTTTCAAACTGCTAAATCTTGTGTGATACTGACTGTGGCTCCATAGTATTTAAATTAGTTTTTTTTTCCTGGCTGCTTATGATATTTTCACCTTGAACTGAGAGCTCTGGAACTTGGCTATAATGTTTCTGGAATTTTTCATTTTGCTGGTCATCCTTGAATTCTTTTAATTTCTATTTTACCTTCTGGTTCTAAGACATTGGGACAATTAAAAATATTATGAAATATGATGTCTAGATTCTTTCTTTGATCATGACTTTCAGGTAGTCTAATAATTCTTAAATGATCTCCCCTCTATTTCTAGGTCATTTTATGTGATATTTCACATTTTCAGTTTTTGATAATTCTTTTGACTTTATTTTATTGTTTCTTGATGTTTCACGAAGTCATTAGCTTCAACTTGTCCAATTCTAATTTTTAAGGAATTATTTCCTTCAGTGAGCTTTTCTACCACTTTTTTTCTCCATTTGGCCAATTCTGCTTTTTAAGAATGCTTTTCTTCAATGTATTTTGTGCCTGTTTTACCATTTGGCTAATTTTAATGTTTAAGGTACCATTTTCTTCAGTACTTTTTGTTTCTCTTTTTCCAAAATGAGCATTATATTTTTAAAGTTTTCTGCATCATTTAAATGTCTTTTTTCTAATTTTCCTCTACCACTCTTATCTCATTCTTTAACTGTTCCAGGAGTTCTTTTTGAGCTTACATATAATTTGCATTGTTCTTTAAGGCTTTGCTTGTGGATATTTCTGTATTTTTGTCTTTCGAGTTTGTGTCTTGAGCTTTCCTGTCCTCATAGTAGCTTTTTTTACAATAATTTTCTTTTTTCTGTTCTTTCCTCATTTTTCCAGCCTATTTTTTTTACTGTGAATGTTATGTTAAAATTGGCTTCTCACCTAGGGGTGAATAAGCACTGTTCCACATTTCAATTTTCCTGTGCTTCTCTTTTCATAGCTAATTATGGGGGTTAGTGTTTCCAAGATGGAATGATATTGGGAGAGGTATGCTCATTACTTTCCTAGTCTGTGCTCTAGTTTTTACCCAAAAAGGCTCCCTGGTCCCTTGCAACCACAAGTGCTAGCACTCCTCTCTGCCTTTGAAATGCAATGAGAATCACTGCTCCCCTGGGACCATTCACAAGGGCTCCTCTCTGCCCTAGAAGAGTGACCCAGAACTTCATAAGGCCATCAAAAACCAAGTATTAGCTCAGGATCCCCTGCAATCTCGTTTTTACCAGTTGTCCAATCCTCTCACTGTCTTTGGTTTGAGAGCTCCTGATGCTGTTTTTGTCACTGTTCCAGCTGTTTCCAAGACCCACCACTTGTGTTGCTGCAGCATGGGCTATAGGCTGGCCTCTGCCTCAGTGTCACAGATCTCTTCTTCCAACCTCCCATGTTGCCTTGTCCTGGAAAAATGTCCCACTTTAACCCTTTGTTGGCTATGCCTTTTTGGAATTCAATTTGATGCATTATTTCAAAATTGTTTGGAGGGGAATGTTAAAGAGTTCAGGTGAGCTGCTGACTCTGCTCTGCCATGTTCAATTTCTAGACTTTTGAAAGAATGTAACTGTTCTCATCACCCTTTTAATTTTGGTCTTGCAAAAGGAAAAAAAATAGAAACCCTCATTCTCTTGTCCTGGTTATAGCTCTGCATTGGATAGAACATTAATTATAAATAAGGAAACTTTCCCACCAGCTTAGGCCTATTTTCATGGGCTATCTAGGGAGTGATATCCAGGGACTCTTTTACATTCCTCAATGCTTTGTTACACTGCTCACAAAGCAAGCTGATCTCAAACACCCATTTTTTGGAGCTCACTCAGAATTTTTAATATTTGAAACTCTTTCATCCAAAGTTTAGGATTTTACATTTTTTAATGGATAATTTGCTCTCCACTATATTTTAGGCATTCAGGTGCAGGATGTATGATGTTAAGAGAACTTCAAATCAAAGAAAAGGAGGCACAAGAATTTCTAATATGTATTTGCTTCTTTGCCTATTTATTCATTCATTTGGTTTTTTGCAGGTAGTGATACATCTACTAGCCATTTAGCTGAAAAGGTTTCGGAAAAAGAAAAAAAAAAGTCCAGGGAAATTGAATTTTGAATGTAGGGTGAAGAGAAAGAATGATTCAGGTAGGTGAGTTCAAAAGCTGCTTTAGACCCTGGGAAAATCCCCTTAACTTCTCTCATTTTCCACTTCTGCATGTAGAAAAAGGAAATAATAACACCTACGTCCCAGAGATATTGTGCTACATAATGGTGTTCCTTAGGACAAGGTAATGGTGAAGCATAAGACAAAGATCTGTCTGGGGCCTTACCTTTATATGGTCATTCTTTGAATTAAGATAATATTTGTAAAGGGCTTTGCAAATCTTGAAGTGCTGTATTACTTTTTTAAAGTGAATCATTATTTGTCTATGTAAATAGAAAAATTAGTATGGGAAATGTGGGGAAATTATACCACAGGAAATTAATGAAGATTTTCTAGAAGCTGTTAGTTAATTGGAAATATCTATATATAGAAAACATTAAAATTCAGGAAAATTTTTCTCTCTAATCCAATATCCAGAGCACTTTTATGGACCTCTCCTTTGTCCCCATCTCAATTTGTCTTTTTTCATCCCCTGCCCTTCTAAATAGACTGAAAGATCCTTGAGAGGAGAAACTATGTTTTTCCATCTTTGTATTCTCATTGTCGAGCACAATGTTTTGTGCTGAATAGACACATCATAAAGATCGTTCAATTTAACAAGTGCTGTCCATAAAAATAAGATCACTTGCCAAGATCTTCCCTTTATTCCCTCTTCTTCATTTCCTATCATTCAGACTTCTTTACCTACCATTTCCTCCTTCACTCAAGTATCAGGGGAAGAAGTATCTATTCTCATCAAGGCCAATCTCTTCTACATGATATCCACCCCTTCCTATCTCATCCATCAGATTGACCCCACAATAATTCTCTGTCTCCATCTCTCTCTCTCTCTCTCTCTCTCTCTCTCTCTCTCTCTCTCTCTCTCTCTCTCTCTCTCTGTTTCTCTCTCTCTCATTGTCTGTCTCTGTCTCTCTTTATCTCTCATTCTCTCTGTTTATCTTTTTCTCTCATTTCCCTATCTACTAGCTCCTTCCTTCCCTGAAGCCTATGAATATGAATATTATATCTTCCTATTCTTTAAAGGCAAAGCAAACAAACAAAAAGCCTTGACTTGATTCTCTGATCCTTCATTTCTGCTAGTTATTAACCTCCATCTCTCCTCCTATTTATTGAATGAAGTCTACACTTGGTTCCTCCATTTTTTGTCTCCTTAACCACTTTTCTTAACCTTCTGAAGTCTGCCTTTTGACTTCATCATTGAACAGAAACTACTTTCTCCAAGATTACTGATGATCTTACTTGCCCAGTCTAATGGTTTTTGTTGACTTCTTTGAAACACTCAGAATCACTGATTGCCTTTTCCTTGCTGTTCTCTCTTCTCTAGGTTTTGGTGGCCACATATTCTCCAGGTTTTCAACCTATCTATGATTGCTCATTCTCAGTCTCCTTTATTGGTTCTCCAGCTGCGTTATGACTAATGATGGATACTTTCTGAAGCTCTGTGCTGGACCTTTTTATTTTTCCTTTTCAATCCTTATTATTTCGTTTAGTGATCTCATCTACTCCTATGGCTGTAATAATGCTTTCCACGTAAAAGAATTCCTATAATATGCTTAACATGTGATCATTTGCCTTTTCATTGGAGACCTCATGTAAAAGGGAGCCCATTATTTCCTCTCAATTCAGCTCATTCCCATTTTGAGAAATCTCTGATTATGATGCTCATTCTCTTCATATGAAACTTTACATAGTTTCCATAGATGACAGGTTGTTTTAAAAAAAATACTCAGAAGTACAGAGATGTAGTGACAATGACTGGATAAAATGTGAATCTAAAAGACATGCAGCAACTTTCAAATGTAAAAACACAATGATTCTGTGCCTGCTCCACTAGTACAGAACTTTTGTTGCTATTTCTAGGTAAGAACTTGGCTAAGACTGTTGGAAACAATATTGCTATGTGTCATTGGCTTTATGTCCTGTGGGGTTTCCACACTCATGAATATTCAATGTTTTAACCAAAAAATGAATTGCATTATAATATGTTGGTTTTACAAGGTACATCCTCATTGCTCAGCTCACTTATAAATTAGGAAACAGGGACTTGACCTATCCTTCAGTGACACAGGAAATTTGTGGATGAGAAAACAGGCTCTCCCAATGCAAGTCAGTACCTTCTTAGCACCTCTGTGTGGACATATGTATATGCATGCATACATATACATAGATACACCCACATACAATGCATATATGCACATACACATGTATTATAACATTAATATCAATAATATATGTATACATATATCTATACATATATACATACCCATGCATGTATACATAGATAAGCACACACATATTTACGATGGTGATAGATGGGCTGCACAGAGGGGTGTGTGTGTGTGCGTGTGCATGTGTGTGCATGTGCATGTGTGTGCGTGTGCATGAGTAAGCGGAAAAGTAGAGATATACTTTAAGTGGCCAATATGTTGTACTTTAATTCAGACTTTGGTTAAAAATTGTATGTTCTTATATTCATAGTACACATATAGATAGAGATAATACAGAGACAGAAATAGACACATAGATATAGATATCACAACCATGGCTATAGGTATGCCAGATACAGATGTGGATATAGCAGCCTATGTCTATGACCATTTTCATTACAGTTGATTCCATATCATACTTCAATGTTATTTCATGTCATGAGGCAGGTAGTTATTGCAGTTATGGAGCAATGAGTGTCAAATCAGGAAAATTTGAGTTCGAGTGAAGCTTCAGAAATTCACTAGCTGTGTGACTCTGGGCAAAGCATTTAATGTCTATTTGCCTCAGTTTCCTCAACTGTAAAATGGAAATAATAAAATAACTCATCTCCAATGGTCATTCTGAGGATCAAATGAGATAGTATTTATAAAGCACTTAGCTCAGTGGCTGGCCACACTCAGCCCTCTGTCATTGTTAGCTGTAGTTATTATCACTATTATGGTATAAATAAGGTATGGTCAAGGAGCATAGATGGAAACACAAGACTATCCAAACAGTACCAGGAGCACCAAAGCACCAAATGAGTGGAGACTGGGGAGAAACAACAACAAATTACATATTTTAAAAACTGTATTGGGGGCAGCTAGGGGGCCCATTGGATAGAGCAATGGCTCTGGAGTCAGGAAGACTTGCATTCAGATCTGTCCTCAGACACCAACTGTGCGGCCTGGGCAAGTTAATTTACCCTGATTGCCTCCCCCTCCCCCCACCAAGAAAGCTCTATTGAGGAAGAAAAGAGAATCAAAGAAAGGGATGGCTCACTGCTTAGGGAGGATGGAGAGATGATAGCAGATGATGGAAACATATGTTTGCTCAACCCTTTGTTTTTGAATCTAGCTGTAGGACAATGATCTTAGATTTGGAAAGAAGAAATAGTTAATGAAGTTTAGAACCCAAGACAAGTAGAGAGATAGTAAGACAGTATTTCCTACCTGCCCTTGAGGAGTTAAGATCATCTGAATGAGATGAACTACATACTCAGATACTAAAATAACTTACTTCAGATCATGAATCGATCTAGAAGTCAGGAAACATTGGGTTCAAGTCCTAACTCTGACACATACTGGCCATGTGACCCTGGCCAGTCACTTCCCTTCTTTATATACCCAGTAATTCTGTAAGAATTGAAATTTTCAGTGTGGGTGTTGATTGGCATTGTAGAAGAAAAAGAAGGGATCCTTAGGATTAAAACCTTAGTATTTCCTACTCATGTTCTTGGAAGAACATTAGCAAGGGAAGAATCAGGGTAGGAGGGAACCAGGCAAGGTTTCAAGGGATGGGTTTTCACATAAGTCTGTTGAATATAAACATTTACCATATGACTCTCATCAACTTATGACAGTACCATGTATTTGTGGAGAAATAAAAAAGCTTGCTCATTACACAAATCAAATAAGCCAGTGATAATTGGTGATGCGCAAAATTGGAGGAAGTACCCATATTGATAAGATCACAGATGCACTGCAATATTGATGTATTAGACAAATACCAGGTATCATGGCTTAGTGGATAGAGTTGACTTTGAACCTGGGAAGACTTGGTAGAGATCAAGACCTACTCTGACACTTAACGGCTATGTGACCTTGAACAAATCATTTAACATTTCACTGCTCTAGGCAATTCCCTAAGACTGTTAGTTGCAGAGAGGTTTCTAGCCTACATTTGGTAGAAAGTTTCCTTCACCTGGGAGTTCCTGGTACTAATGAAATCGCTAGTTCCATTCCAAATACCTGTTGGATAAGGGCAGAGATTACATGTTTATCAAACGTAGAGATTACAGAGAGCTAGGAGGAGCACCTGAAGGGTAGATTGTTTTTCAGCTACAATGAGGTGAGTGTAGATGGGCACAAGAACTCTGAAGCCTCCTGTAGTTCTGAGATTCTTCAATTTGATTATTTATGGTCTTTTGGAATCCTTTCTCTTTTTCAGGGAACATTTTAACAGAAGCACAAAATTTTAAAAATGAGAGGGAATTCAATCACAGAACAGATACTATAACAATCCTAACAAGTAGCTGTAGCAACAATTTGGCTCGCTGTTACTGTGGCTGTGTAAGACCAACAATAACCAGCACACAGAAGGCTGCTAACACAGGTCCTTTTGATCTGCTTTACTAAGGAAAGTAATGTTAAGGGGTTAATGATCTCACTTGAATTAAACATACACATATCATTCACTTAGTTCAGGAGGGCAAGCCAGCAACACGAACTTTGGAGCAAATACAAACAAATGACAAACATGTATTATAAGCAGAGCAAATACAAACCAACATCTGGGTTAGCACAGCTGGGGAGGGGCAGTTACAACAGCTGGCCCAGAGTCACACACCAACCTTGGATCTTATATACCCTCATGGCCCTGGGGCACTTGATTACCTCTGTGCTGAGAAGCATAAACAAAGAACAGTGAAAAATCCCATTTTGCTGACCATTTCATTTGAAAGGTAAGACTCATCAAAGGTACTTAATTACCTCAAAATTCCAAAGGAGAAGACAACCAAAAGTCCTGCCCTGATTACCATTACATTGTCTTAGTGCTGAGAAACACTCCAAGACAAAAAGATCCCATTTTACCCGTCCCATTCAAAGGCCAGAATCAATAAAGGCACTTAAGAGAAGAACAGCAATTAATTACTGATACAGCAGCCATTGAGCCTTTGCTTGAAACTATCAGTGAAGAAAAGGCCACTACCTCTTGGAGCAAGTGGCTCCACTTTGAGAGAGCTCTAACCAGAAGGAAGAATTTTTGTCTTGATATCAAGTCTAAATTGTTCTCTTTGTACCCATCAGTACTGGTTCTGTGCACTGGGGTCATACTGAACATGTTGAATTTCTCTTCTTCCTGTTGGCCCTTCAAGGCCTTGAAGATAGCTAGCACAGTACTAGAGAATCTTAGGTTTGGAGCTGGAAAGAGATTGTATGGTCATCTGCCTCAATTCTCTCACTTTTCAGGTGGAGAAAATAAGGAGCAGGCAGGTTTAGTGACTTCCTAGAATCACGTGATCACATATTTAGAGCTGGAAGGGACCTTAGATGATATTGACTCTAGTTCCTTTATTTTATAAATGAGAAATTTGAGGCACAGAAAGGCTAAGCAACTTGTTCAAGGTCACACAGCTAATATTTTTCTAGGGTGGGATCTCAGTCCAGGTCTACTGAGCTCCAAATTCATTGCCTTATCCACTCCCCTACCTTGTACCTCTCCTGCCCAGTGTTACCCAAATAGTAAAAAATAGAGTTGACCTCTGAACTCACTTTCTCTGACTCCAAATCCATAATCCCAGTCCCCCACTCCTTGCCCTCCAGTCTTCTCTTTTCTATGTTGAATGTTCCTACTTCCTAAGGTCAAGTCTCCTAGATGCCTGACATTCCACAAATTAAACAAACTTCTTTCACCAGCTAGAGGAAAATTGGGAATATTGTGTTGCTTCCTTTCTTTTAATGATTCTAAATTTCTTTCCTCCAGTCCTTCAGTAGTTGTGCTTGATGTTTACGCTCTGGCTCCTTCTAATCTCAGACCACCTGAGTTCCTGAGTGATTTATCAGAACTATTTCTGAAAGAGCTGGAGTTGTTATCACTTTTGCCCTTGTTCTTGTCAATCAAGCATCTTCCTGCTGAAACTCGTAAGCTACAAAGCAAAGCTTCTTAGTATTCCCTTCACTGTTCTGGTTTCTCTTATTATTGCATTGTACGTTGTCTCATGTGATAAGCTGCAGAATTGCCAGGTTATCATGGTTGAAGGGGTGATGCATCAATTGATAGGCAGAATCTAAAGTCTTTTATGTAGTTGCTGTTGCTCTTCCTAGGCTTCCTAGGAATTGATAAAATTATCAAGAACAAAGGAAGAAGAGAGAAAACTCTGCACCAACAACTTTCCATCTTTAGTTATATTTAAAGGTCATGCTCTCTTTCCATGGATATGTCTTGGTTTAAAGTGAGCCTCATCCTAACATTTCCTATTGAGAAAGCCATCCTGGCTCCAAATGGATCGTTTTGGAAAATACTGTTCTTCATTTGGGAATTTCTCACGTTTAAGACAGCAGGAAGTTTAGGTCCTAGGACACTTAAATCCCCTGGAATATTAAGAATCTCAATTCACAGTTTTGAAATGATAGGGAGCCAGGGCTACCCAACAGTTATAGGTTCTTAGACAGCACTGGAAGGAATCTCAGAGGCCATCTTGTAGAAACTTGACATTTGGCCAAAGAAGAGAGTCCAATACAGTTAAATGAATTATCCAAAGTCATCCAGGTAAAAATCATGAGAAATGAATGCCTGACCTCTGTCCCCAGAGCCAATTCTATTTCCACTGTATCCCTCAGAGATGTTACAAAGAGTAAGTCAGACAGAATAACGCAACTCATAATTCTCCTTAGGATATAAGTTCCAAATGAGAATTATTAGTGAAATGAATACTTTCGGATGGTGGCTGAAAAGCAGGGACTTGCGTGAGCTCCCCGCCAGGTCCCTCCAAAAAACCATAAAATATGGCTCTGAAAAAATTCTAGAACTGCAGAACCCACAAAATAGCAGAGGGAAGCAGGAATCTAGCCCAGGACAGCCTGGATGGTCGATGGATGAGGTCTATTGCACGTGGAGCAGAGGGGAGTGGAGCTCAGCGTGGGCGGCAGCAGGACCAACCAGACCAGCAGCAGGCTGGAACAGGCCCTAGAGCCCTGAATCAGTGACCTGTGGCAGTTACCAGACTTCTTAACCCACAAACACCAAAGACAACAGAGAAGGTTAGTGGGAAAAGCTGCGGGGGACAGAGTTCGGTTTGGCCACCACCCCAGGGGCAGCGGGGGAGGTGCAGCTACAGAACTACAGCTGCAGTTACTTCGGGCCCCAGGCCCCTGTGGTGGGAGGAATTAAGTGGCGGATCAGAGCAGGAGTGAAGAGCCTGCTGAAGATTTGCATCAGGTCCGGGTTGGTGGTTCTTGAGGAAGGAGGAGTGCTGGGGTGGCAGAGCTGGCTGTATAGAAATAGCTCTGAAATCAACAGTGCATCCCCTCAAGCTTGGAACAAAGCACTCTTTGCTCTACAAGCAGTCATACCCCGACAAAAAACTCAAGGGTCAAATAAGTTGGCTGGGAACAAGGCCAGGCAGCAAAAACGCACTCAGATTCAGTCTCAGACTTTGGAATCTTTCTTTGGTGACAAGGAAGACCAAAACATACAGCCAGAAGAAGTCAACAAAGTCAAAGAGCCTACACCAAAAGCCTCCAAGAAAAACATGAACTGGTCTCAGGCCATGGAAGAGCTCAAAAAGGAGTTGGAAAAGCAAGTTAGAGAAGTAGAGGAAAAAATGGGAAGAGAAATGAGAATGATGCGAGAAAATCATGAAAAACAAGTCAATGACTTGCTAAAGGAGACCCCAAAAAATACTGAAAAAAAAACATTGAAGAAAGCAAGACTTTAAAAAATAGACTAACTCAAATGGCAAAAGAGCTCCAAAAAGCCAATGAGGAGAAGAATGCCTTAAAAGACAGAATTAGCCAAATGGAAAAAGAGGTCCAAAAGACCACTGAAGAAAATACTACCTTAAAAATGAGATTGGAACAAGTGGAAGCTAGTGACTTTATGAGAAATCAAGATATTATAAAACAGAACCAAAGGAATGAAAAAGTGGAAGACAACGTGAAATATCTCATTGGAAAAACCACTGACCTAGAAAATAGATCCGGGAGAGATAATTTAAAAATTATTGGACTACCTGAAAGCCATGATCAAAAAAGAGCCTAGATATCATCTTTCAAGAAATTATCAAGGTGGTGGTGCCGTAAGTACAGCACCAGCCTTGGAGTCAGGAGGTCATGAGTTCAAATTTGACCTCATAAATTGACACAGTGACTAGTTGTGTGAACATGGGCAAGTCACTTAACCCCAATTTCCCTCCCTTCTCCCCTCCAAAACAAAAAAGTAATTATCAAGGAAAACTGCTCTGATATTCTAGAACAAGAGGGTAAAACAGAATTTGAAAGAATCTACTAATTGCCTCCTGAAAAAGATCCCCAAAAGAAAACTCCTAGGAATATTGTAGCCAAATTCCAGAGTTCCCAGGTCAAGGAGAAAATACTGCAAGCAGAGAGAAAGAAACAATTCGAGTATTGTGTAAACACAATCAGGATAACACAAGATCTAGCAGCTTCTACATTAAGGGATGGAAAGTCTTGGAATATGATATTCTGGAGGTCAAAGGAGCTAGTATTAAAATCACCTACCCAGCAAAACTGAGTATAATACTTCAGGGCAAAATATGTATTTTCAATGAAATAGAGCACTTTCAATCATTCTCAATGAAAAGACCAGAGCTGAATAGAAAATTTGACTTTCAAATACAAGAATCAAGAAAAGGATGAAAAGGTAAACAGGAAAGAGAAATCATAAGGGGCTTACTAAAGTTGAACTGTTTACATTCCTACATGGAAAGATGATATTTGTAACTCATGAGACCTTTCTCAGTATTAGGGTAATTGAAGGGAATATATAAGTTGAATATGAAGGGATGATATCTAAAAAATAAAATTAAGGAGTGAGAGAGGAATATATATTGGAAGAAAGAGAAAGGGGGGGGGGGATAGAAAGAGTAAGTTATTTCACATTAAAGTGGCAAGAAAAAGCCATTATAAGGTAAGGGAAAAGGGGTAGGTGAAAGGGAATGAGTGAACCTTGCTCTCATTGGATTTAGTTTATGGAGGGAATAACATACACACTCGATTAGGTATCTTACCCTACAGGAAAGTAGGAGGAAAGAAGATAGGAGGGAGGAGATAATAGAAGGGAAGGCAGGTTGGGGGAGGAGGTAGTCAAAAGCAAATACTTTTGAAAAAGGACAGAGTCAAAGGAGAAAATTGAATAAAGGGGGACAGGATAGGATGGAGGGAAATATAGTTAGTCTTTGACTACATGACTATTCTGGAAGTGTTTTTCACAATGACACATATATAACCTATATTGAATTGCTTTCCTTCTCAAAGAAGGTGGGTGGGGAGGGAAGGGAGAGAATTTGGAATGCAAAGTTCTAAACACAAATGTTTAAACATGCAACAAATGTTTTACATGCAACTAGTTAATAAGATATGCAGGCAATGGGGTATAGAAGTCTATCCTGCCCTACAAGAAAGTAAGAGGAAAAGGGATAAGGCAGGGCAGAGTGGGGTGATAGAAGGGAGGGCAGACTGGGGAAAGGGACAATCAAAACATGTGCCATCTTAGGTTGGGAGCGGAAATAGAGATGGGGAGAAAATTTGGAACTCAGAATCATATGGAAATGAATATTGAAAACTCAAAAGAAATTTAAAAAAATCAAAAAAAAGATTATGATTTTCCAGGCAAAAACTTTCTGAAGGGAATATCTTACAATTCTTATTTTATGAGTAAAGTTCTTTGGGGTTCACACTGAAACTCAGAGGTGCAGTGAGTTGCTCATGGTAGCTCAGCTAGTGAGTGTCACAGTCCAGATGTGAATGCAGCTCCTCCATTACTCCCAACCCAATGACTTTTCCCCATATGCCATGTTGTATCTTGAATGTTGATCCTGTTTTCCCTCCCATTGTTAGCTTGTGCATCACTCTTTTTGGAGGCACGTCTATTCAAATGTGAATACTTATGACTTCTTTGCATTTTTGAAGGCAGGAAGTATGTTGTTATGGCCTAACCTTCAGCTTACTCTGGATACATCTTGTGTGTACCTTGTTGTTTGCACCTTGTCCTTCCTCAATGGAGTGTAAGCTCATTTAGGGCGGGGACTCTTGTTGCTTTCCTTTGTGTTTCCAATGCTTAGAACAGTACCTACCACACAGTAGATGTTAGTGAGTGCTTGGTGATTGTACCCCACAATCTAGAATACTGCTTTATATATGTTAGGAAGATTATCATCCTTTGTGTTTCCAATGCTTAGAACAGTACCTACCACACAGTAGATATTAGTGAGTGCTTGGTGATTGTACCCCACAATCTAGAATACTGCTTTATATATGTTAGGAAGATTATCATCCTTTGTGTTTCCAATGCTTAGAACAGTACCTACCACACAGTAGATATTAGTGAGTGCTTGGTGATTGTACCCCACGATCTAGAATACTGCTTTATATGTTAGGAAGATTATCATCGCTGTCATCAAAACCAATAAGGCAGAACAGGAAGTCCAAGTGGAGGAGGACCTCAGATCCCTGCACACTAAGCTGGATGGAATGGTCAGAGGGATGGAACTCAAGAGCTGGCCAGGAGATGGTGTTTCAGCACCTAAATGCCTGTGGCACTCCCAGAATCACCAGATGGACTGTGGAGTGACAAGGAGCCTTTGAAGCCTTTAGACTGACCAACAGAAGCCTTGCCGTGTGCCTTCAGTTAAGCTGTCCAACTTATGGGTTGTCTACCTGGAAGGGACTGTGGACATCAAAGGCTTAGTCCAATTCCCTCATTTTAGAGATGAGGAGAGTGAGATCAGAGAGGGGAAGTAAATTGTAAAAAGTCACAAAGTAAAAAGCAGCAGAATGAGAATTTGAATTCACATACTCAGACTCCAAACTAGTAATCTGGTCACTCTATCAAGCCATTCTGAGTTTCAGTTTCCTCGTTTATAAGATAAACAAATAAAATTAGATCCTCTCTCAAGAGAGCAGTTTGGCATATTGGATAGAACACTGGACTTAGATATAGGAAGACCTGTATCTAATAGCATACACTATGTGTTCGATCATGAACAAGTCATTTCAACCCTCTGAGACTCAGTACCTTCATCTATAACTTGGAGATAACCATCCCTACCGTGCAAGGTGATTCTGAGGATCAAAGGAAATAATGTACGCGAGTGTTCTGTAAAGCTTAAAGGGATATGTCAATGTCATCTATCATGATAACAATCAATTACCAAGCATTTGGGTGCATACTATGTGCCAGGACTGCGTCATCCATTGAGGACAAAAGGCAACAAAGATATGATCCTTGCACATAATGGTTTGTCTTTCTACGCTTCTTCGTCTGCTTTTTACCTGATACTCATAACTCCTCTGCCAAGAGCACATCATTACCAGGAGGAAAATAATATACTCCACCCATGTCTCCATAGGGCACCATTGTTGCAGTGGTCAATCACTGGATAGACATTAATATGTAGTGCGTAGGTAAGATCTCTTGAAAGATGAGGTATTTTAGAAGGCTGTGCTGACCTGAACATAGAGAGGAGGGAACGTTGCACCTGATATCTCTACTCATTCTCATGAATAGTGCCCAAAACATGGAGCTAGAATTATCATCACTGCTGACATGGAGCTAAAATTTATCCAGGCCTACTGAGCATGCCTGGCTTTGAAAGTTAATTTTAGTTCTATGAAAAAGGGAAAAAAGGCCTAATATATGGGTATATGGGGTGGGGGATAAAAGGAGATTTTAAAGAAACAACTTAAATTTGCAAGAAAAGAAATAGAGGAGCAGAGGGTCATAGATCTAGTGATAGAAAGGACCTTAGAGATCAACCAATACCTTTCTAATTTTGTAGATGAGCAAGGAGACTTAAAGTGACGTGCCTGGGGTCCCACTGCTAATAAGAAGCAGAGCTGAGCTTTGAATCCCAAGCCCTCTGCTAGAGGGATCTTTCCACATTGTACTTCTATCCCTTCCAGTATAAGGGACTCTTCCAAAATCATCACCAACAAAAATGCTGTAGATATAATATCGGTAAATACCTAGGACAGCGCTTGGCCTATAGGAGGAACAAAATAAATGTTAACCATAATAACCATAATTGCAATTATTATTATTCTTGTTCTATTAAGATTTTAGAATAACATCTGAAGGTCTCTCAATATCACTGTGGACAAAGTGGAGATAATGTGGGCTAAATGGTACTCCAATTGCTTTGCTTTGGGAGGGACGAAATGACAAAATTCGAAGAGTAGTCATTGATGGTTCCATCCCCACTTAGAGGAGGTCCCAAGTGGAGTGTTACTGAGCTCTTTATGTGCTTAGCATTTTTATAGAGAACTTATATAAAAGGCTAGCTGGCATGCTTATTAAATTTACAAATGAAATAAAACTAGGAGGCACAGCTGACACCTTTGGTGATAGCATTAGGATCCAAAAAGATCTGGAGACAGATATAAATGATCAACTCAATTTCACCCAACAAAAGTGAGATAATCACCTAGTATATCAAACAGGCAAGAAATGAGCATTTATTAGATACTTACTATAAGGTAGAAACTCTGCTTATCCTTGGGGCATCTGGAGCAGTGCCTTTCATCCAAGAGCTTATATTCTCCTAGGGGTATACCTAATGAAATTATAGGTGAGTGTATATGTGTGTAGTTGTGACCCACAGTTTAAGAAGTGTTGAAGGGGTCATGAGTGGAAGATGTTTAAGAAGCCCTGGTATAGACACACACATATATGCACAGAGATATGTCTATACTTATGTATCTAGATATGAAAACAGGGGTTCATGGGTGGCATGGATTCATATGATCTGAAGCATGTCTACCTATGTGAATAAAAATGCAGATGAGATGGAGAAAAAAAGTTGAAAAGGAACCTTAACTGGCAAGTCTGAGTGATCTCTTCTACTTCCAAGAAGATTACATATTTCTCCACCCAGTCAAAAATCTGTGGTCTTGGGGAACAATATTTAGGAATTCAGAAAGAAAGATACTTTTTTCGTTGCTCTTAAGGGAGGAAGTAATCCTTAGCTTATCTATACCAGAATAGCCTCTTCTAGACAAATGATGGTTACACAAAAGATCTTAAAAAATAGCAAAGACCAAATAAACCCATTTATCTAAGCAAAAGAGACAACAGAAATCAGAGAAGTTCCCCTGATTAGAATATATTCGAGAATACACAAGAGTAAGGGAGGTCTTCAGTTAGGAACAATATAAGATCTAAGCTAAAACTCACAGAGGAAGAGCCATTTCACCTAGTGGCAGTCCCCCATCTAAAGTTGCAAGTCCTGGATCTCAAGGAACATGGCAGGACTGGCTTCTCAAACAAGTCCACTTCTCCAAGGGCTCCAGTCCATCATTCAAAAGTTTGTGCCATTCAAAAGACTCAATTACCTCCTTACATGTCCAACTAACCGAAATAAATTCCCTATGGCAAGTACACAATATCATGGTCAGCATCGACTCAGCCAAACAGGAGTTACTTCTCCCCCTGGGTAAGCAGAAGGCAGCTCAGGACTGTCTCTCAGGACACTGTCCAATGGACTGTTACATATGCATATATATGCATATGCATATTACATATGCATCCAACATGATCTTGGATCAATAATATTGGATAGATAGAAAATAAACCCACTTATATTTAATTGGGAACACTAGCAAATCTGGAGGAATCAGAAAGGATCTGGAGAAGGGGGTTATGATTCAGCTGAGCATTGAAGGGAGGTAAGATTTTGAAGTGCTAGAACAAGAACAGAAAGCAGTTCTGTCAGGCAAGAAAGCCTGTGCTTTTTACACATAGGTAAGAGTGAATTCAATGTGCTGGGAGTAGCAAGTAGGCCAGTTTGTTGAGAATGTAGAACAAGTGAAGGAGACATGTAGCATCTGCCTGGAAATATATCCTGGAGCCATGTTGTGAATAAGGTGATTTAAATGGCAAACACAAGAGTTTGTATTTGATTATAGAAGCACTTGAGAGCTGTTGAAAGTCATGAAGGTGTTGGGGTGAGGGTGGAGGTGCTCTATGACCTGCACTTTAGAAACATAATTTTGGCTGCAATTTGGAGAATGGAGTAAAGAGGGGGAGATACTAGACACAGAAAGATTAAGTAGGAGCGTTGCCTCATTAGATTGTAAGCTCCTTGAAGGGAGGCATTGTCTTTTACCTTAATTTGCATCTCCAGCATTTAGCACAGTGCCTGGCACGTAGTAGGTGCTTAGTAAATGTTTATTGATTGATTAGTTGATTGTCAACATCCTGAGGAGTCTATAAATTCTCAGCAACCTTTCTCACCTCTCGGGAATTCCTATCTCTTCCTACCAGATGTTGTCAACCATGGTTTGTGATTTGAGTAGTAACAAAAGGTTTTTTGAGAAAGTAGCACAGACAAGATCTGCCATGACTTTATACCCAAGGTGCGTGAGAGGCAAGAATTGAGTGTGACTCTGAGCTAGTGAATCCAGGTGGTTGGCAAAGTGGCTTCAGGGTTTCCCAAGGATCCCAGGAGGTCAGCCCTCTGTTTTTTCTTTTTCCCTCTCCATTTTACACATTAGGAAACATTGAGGAGTAGAGTGACTTGCTCATTGTCATACTAGATAAAGCTCTCAACTTCAAGTCAGGCAGTCCTGAATACTCATCCTGCCACAAACACTATGTGATGGGGACAATATTTTAACTGCTATGCCAGAGTCTAAGCTCCTCAGCCTCTCATTCAGGTCCCTCTGCAATATCTCCTATTTCTTGCACTTAGTAATTCATCCCAATGGCTTTTCAAACAAGCAATTCATTTTGCCACTTCTAGGTCCTTCATGCTCATGTTAATCCCTCTGCCTGTCTTTCTACACCTTCACCTAAGACCTTCTTCTTCTTCAAGGTCAAACATGTGTCATGTTCTTAAGCAAGACTTATCTGATTCTCCCAGTTTGTGGGAAAGACTCCATCCTTCTGGGTCTTAGTTTTTTTATCTGTATTTATGAGTTAGCCAGTTAGGTAAGATGATATCTGTTGCAACAATTCAGCTAGCAGCTGCTATGGGGGTGAAAGACTAGCACAAGCCCAACAACAAGAACACTGCCAGCACAGGTTCTTTGATCTGATTTACTAAGGAAAGTAACGTTAGGGGGTTAACAATCCTATTTCAATCCAACATATAAATATCATTCACTTAGTTCAGGGGAAAAAGGCAGCACCCTGAACTTCAGAGCAAATACAAACAAATTACAAACATACATTATAAACAGACCAAATACAATTCATAGTTACCAAGAAACCATGCACATCTGGGTTGATGGAGCTGGAGGGCTCTTAACTGCAGCTGCCCAGAGTCTCCACATCAACACTCCTCCAAGAGTGAGAGCCCCAGGCAAATAGCTCTTTTCTCTCTTTTTAGACAGTCTTTAGCCACCATCAAATGTTATCTGAGTGACCATAACTTAGGCTCCTACTATTGGCTCTGGTCTTAGCAACTCCCCTTAGGACCCTAAGGGCTTCATGCCCACATAGGCTTAGCATCTAGTAATTAGTGGTTTGGGCCTGGGGCTTTGCACCTATTAAGACTCAACCAAAGAGACTTAATTAGTTTAGCATTCTAAAACAGTAAAAAAGTCCCAACTTAATTGATATTACAATGTCTGAGGTCCCTTCCACCTTGGAGATCCCAGGATCCCTTCAACATCACCTTGATGTTTTGTGAAGATATGGGAATCATGTAGTGCCAGCCTGAAAGCCACAGGGATCTGGTTTTAAGACCTGCCTCTGATACCTACTCACTGGGTGAGCCCGGGCAAGTCTTTGAATCCCTTAGTGCTCTAGACAGCTCCCCAAGACTCCAAGTTGCACGGAAGGGGACAAGAAGGGTGAAGGGAGGGAGTGTCCTCATCTGAGAATTTTCTGGCCCAAAGATGTCACAAGACCAGACTATATCTTTGAGATGTTTACATGGAGTCTCCCCTGGCAGAATAGAATCTCCTTAAGGGCAGGGACTATTTTGTTTTTGTCTTTGATTTCATCATACTTAGCACACAGTAGGCACTAAATAATACCTGTTTATTGACTGATTGCTTGGCTGTCCCTATAATCCTTTCTCCTCTGAATTTCATGGAATTATGTATAAGGACACGAACCATATCATAGATTTAGAGGCCATTAAGTGCAATATACTAATTTCACAGATCAGGAAAGTAAGGAAAAGGGAAGTTATACAATTTGCTTAGTCTTACAGTTATTAAATATATGAGGAATAATTTGAACCCAGGTCTTTTTGACCCCAAATCCAGTGCCCTATTTCCCTAAGCCATATAATAATAATAATAATAATAATAATAATAATAATAATAATAATAATATGATGATGATGATGATGATGACGATGACAATAATAGCTATCAGCATGCATATAATGCTTTATGGTTCACAAAGTTATGTTTATATACATTATCTCTGTTGATCTCTTCAGCAACAACATTGGTATTATAATTTGGGGAGCAAGTCAAGTCTAACCATGCTCCCAGGATTCCCTTCCCTTCTGGGCTTCTGCCTCTGTAGACTGTACCACCATGGACCTACATAGGTACCTTCTCCCCACCCTCTTATTTTGACCTCCCCTCCCCTCCCCTCCCCTCCCCTCCTCTCCCCTCCCCTCCCCTCCCCTCCCCTCCTCTCCTCTCCCCTCCTCTCCTCTTGTTTTCTCCCTTGTCATCTCTTTGAAGGCAGCAGTTGTCTTTATCTTTGGTGACTTGGCATCTCTAGCACTTAGCATGGTGCCTACCATAATAAGCACTTACTAAACACTTGTTGCCTGCTGCAGGTGCCACTTTTTCTTCTCTTTTATGGATGAGGAGACCGAATCAGAGAGAGGTTAAGTGAACTGCCCAGTTGGGCGATGGTCACGCAGTTTGCTCTAATCGGAGATTTTCTGGATTCTATTTATTCACACACTTTTTTTACTCCACATCAAAGCAAACAGACGAACTATAAACTTCTTGAAGGCAAGAACTACATCTTCTTCACCTTTGCATGTCCCCGATTCCAAGCACATAATAGACATTTTTGTTGAATTAAAATAAATGGTATAGAGAGAGTATAAGTTGGGCTTTGAAGGACAATTCTTTGGTGTTTATGGAGAACAGAGAAACAAAAGATATCAGGGCTAGTGGCCGTCCAAGACGGCCTGCTGCAGACCCAGCTTCAGTTTCTTGATGAGCAGAGAGCACAGTGAAAACAAAGCAGAGGAAATAAGGAAGCGAGGGAGAGTATTCTAATTTTAGGTTTTGCGTTCTGCTGCCTAGTTTTAATCACGCCTACCCAGATTCATTTTAAGCTCAGCAACATGCTTGTTTTTATGACTGCCCCCTTGCCCCTGCCTCATCTCACAGCACATCTTCAGCCTTAATAAAATGAACGTTGTCTGCTGAGGCAGGAAAGGTCAAGAAGACAGTGTGGGTAGAGAGATGTTGGGAAAGGGATTACAGAATTGTGGGATTTCTGGGTTAGAAAGGACTTACATCAGCAGCCATCTAGGCCAGCCCAGAGCTGAGCAAGAATCCTTTCCCCTTCCCCCTTTCCCTTATAACATGCCTGACAAATGGTCACCCAGACTCTACATAAAGACCCTGTGGGATGGGAGCCAACTGCTTCCCAAAGCAGCCAATCCCAGTTTGGGACAGCTCTAATGGGGAGGACATTTTCCCTGACCCCAAGCCAACATCTGCTTTTCTGCAGCTTCCACCCTCTGCTCCTGGTTCTGCCCTCTGAATCCAAGTAGAACAAGTCTAATCCTTCTTCCATGTGACATCTCTTCAAATACTCAATGACAGCTGCCACCCCCCCACACTTCTCTCCCCTAAGCTAAGCAGCAACAGTTCTTTCCGTCTATCCATCCATATCGTGACCTTGGGTGGGCCCCTCCCCTGTTGAGACCGCCTTATCTGGATACTACAATTTATCAAAGGCCTTCCTGAAATGGGACATTGACAACTGAATACACTACTCTAGATGAGACTGGCTAGGTCAGAGGACAATACATTTGTCACTTCTTAATCTTACCGCTTTAATATAAGTCTTTAAATGCCATTTAGAACCCACTGTAGTTTGAGGATCATATGGTCATAGAGTTGAAAAGACAGGCAAACAGTCAGATAAAGAAAGAAAGAAAGAAAGAAAGAAAGAAAGAAAGAAAGAAGGAAGAAAGAAAGAAAGAAAGGAAGGGAGGAAGGAAGGAAAGAAGGAAGGGAGGAAGGAAGGAAGAAAGAAAGGAAGGAAGGAAGGAAGAAAGAAAGAAAAAGAAAGAAAAAGAAAGGAAGGAAGGAAAGAAGGAACAAAGGAAGGAATAGAGGGAGGGATAGAGAGAGGAAGGGAGGGAGGAAGGAATGAAGGAAGAAGGAAGGAAGCAAGGAAAGAGGGAGGGAGGGAGAGAGAGTGAGGGAAGAAAGGAAGGAAGAGAAAAATAAAAAATGAAAGAAAGATGATAGAGTAATAATGTTATGTATTAGGTACTGTGCTAAGTGCTACACATAAAAAGAAAAGCAAAAAAGACAATGCCTCCTTCGAGGAGCTTAAATTCGAATGCAGAAAGATACCACAGAAAAGAGGAAGGAATAATTCTCATATAGGGACAAGGTTTCTGGGGAAGAAGTGGAAGCCTCCAGAGGGTCCCTGGAAGGGCTGAGAGTAAGATGAATGTGGATGGCCTGGACATCTCACCAAATGGTGGTCTGGGCTAGGGACTCAACAAACAGAGATGAGGGACATGAGGGATGGCAAGGAATGGAGAGACATCTCATAGGGATTTTAGAAATCTTTAAAAAGATTTTAGAAATTTTCCAGATAAAGTCCAACTCTTTGATTTTACAGATGAAGAAACTGAGGCTTAGACATTTGAAGTGACTTGCTCTTGATCACACAGCTAGTAAGTGCATAAGGCAATATTGAAATTCAGATCTTCTGATGCTAGGCCCAATGCCTTTTCCACTGAGCCGCCTAACTATACAGAATTCCATATTTGGAAGGAAGGTCAGAGGCTACCTAGTATAAATGGTCCTAAAATGAATCTCCTCTACACCATACCTGGGAGGCAGAAAAGTGCAATAGAAAGGTACTTCACTTAGATTTAGAAGACCTGAGTTTAAATTCTGGCTTTGCTGCTTGTGACTTTGGATATATCGTTCGTTTGAGCCTCAGTTTCAATGTCCATAAAATGAGTTTGACTACCTGCTCTCTGATCTATGACCCTAATATAAGTCATCATTTATTCTCTACTTGAAGACCTATGTGACAAAGGGCATCCTGAGGCAGTCCATTTCAATATTGCACAGTGCTGATTGTTTCGAAGCTTTCCTTGACCTCAAACCTAAATTCTCTCTTTTTTTTTTTTTGCAACTTCCTCCCATCACTCCTGGTTCTGCCTAAAGGAGACAAGCAAAATAAGTGCAGTCTCTCTCTTCAAATCCTTAAACAGGTATTGTGCCTCCCTACCTCTGCCACCCCTTCCCAAGTCGTCTCTTCTATTATTATGGCTAAGCGTCCCTAGTTCTTTCAACTGATAATCTTTTATGTGGACTCAAATATTTGTGGTGATAGGGCAAGTGGACATAAGAGATTAATGGAAAATAATAACATAATATTCTAGCATGATCCAAAGTGCCAAATGAATAATAAAGACAGTAAGGGCTATAGCTATGTCCAGATTAGTGTGAACAGTGAACCTCTTGAAGTGGCCCATTTATCCAAATTCACACTCTCTGAAGTTATAATTATGGAAAATCTGATAATTGGTTTCAGCCTAATGGGTATATGCAGTGTGAATGCGTGATTCAGAGCTGAGAGTGAGCACTGTGGACTGTGGTGGTCCAGGCTTCCAGTAGGTTAAGGAGATTAAATTGTGCCCTGAAGGATGAGTGGAATCTGGTAGAAAAAGAGGATGTGAGGACATTCCAAGTGGAGAGAACAGAGAATTTATGGGTCAAGATCCTAAATTGTAGGTCACATTATGGGCCAGATTGATGAGATTTGAAATTTCTGTAGGGCTTGTAGAAGGAGGTAATTAGAAAGCCAGGTATGAAGCTAATTATGGAAGGCTTTGAATTTCAAGTGAAGGGACTTGGACATTATCATGTTACCCCTGTGGCATCATTGAAGGTTCTTGAGCAATAGTACAACTTGATGAAATTGGAATTTTAGAAGAACTAATCTTTTGGTGATCACATCTTGATAAGAAGGTCAAGCAGTCAGCCTATGAGTCAGAATGACTCAGGTTCAAATTCCACCTCATTATGGTTGAGGTGATAACCCAGTGACTTAACCTTGTAATGCCTCCAGGCAAGTCTCCAAGGCACTAAGGTTCAAAAGAGTTGCTGGTAAGTATTTGCAAAGGCTTCCATCACCTGCTAGTTCCCTACACCAATCAAATCATGGGTCTGGAGGAAAAAATGGCGGAGCTTATGTACTGACTCGATCAAATGGTTGGTATTGTTTGTCCTTCATTCTTGAAGAGGACCATGCTGTCAGGAAGGTGATGCCATGACTTGCAAATGAATTGGATTTAAGCAAGGGAAGGATGTGCAAAGTCACCAGCCTCACTTTCTCCTCTGGGAGAAAGCCTTCTGGATTCAGTGGCAAGATCTATATCAGAACCACTGGAGATGGCCCTCGGATCAAAATGAGACAAAACATCATCTAATCAACAAGCATTTATTAGCACCTACTATGTACAGAATGGGAAGGCCCTTTGCTAAGCCCAGGAATAAAAAAAGGAACATTTTCCCTGCCCTCAAGGAGCTTGCCTTCTATTTGGAAAGTAGCACCTGTGAATATGAATAAATACAGAAAACTTTATATAAAATAAATAGAAAGTAATTGTGTAGTACTGGCAGATGGGAGAATCAGGCCAAGCCCCTTAAAGGAGATAACATTGGAACTGAGCTTTGAAAGAAGTTAAGGCCAAGGTAGGAGACATTCTAATGCAAAGTAGAGTTGGGAAATAGAATGCTATGGAAATATGCCAGGGAATAGAGCATGGAGGGGGACAGACGGGGAGAAGGGGAGAGAAGACAGACAGATAGAGACAAAGAAGAGGGGGAGAGAGGAGGGAGGCAGGGAGAGAGAAGGAAAGAGGGGAAGAGGGAGAGGGGAAGAAAGAGAGACACAGAGAAACAGAGACACAGAGTGAGAGAGAGAGAGAGAGAGAGAGAGAGAGAGAGAGAGAGAGAGAGAGACAGAGAGAGAGACAGAGAGAGAGACAGAGACACAGAGAGACATAGAGAGAGACAGAGACAAATAGATTGGGTCTACCTGCTGGAGAAGATGGGAGGGGTAGACTCAAAGCTTTATTTAAAGCAATTGGCAAATAGGCTTTGGCCAGGTGTCTCTTCTCCTGAGAAGAGAATCTTCTCAAAGAAAATGGAGTGAAGGGAATAATCAAGAATAAAGCCAGGAGTGTATGGAATGAAGAGAAAGGGAAAAGAGGGAGCTCCTGGGGAGTGACCTTAATATTTTAGATGCCATATGTGGCAAAGTCCTCAGCTGGGACTGGGCAGTCTAAGGTGGGAAGGAGCTTGTGGGAGGCTAGAGGAGAAATTAGAAGGTTTGGAATGGCTACTATGTCAAATGGGACAAAGAATCGAAGGATTACCTTGAGATCTGTTCAGTTGTGTCTGAATCTCTATGACCCCATTTGAGGTTTTCTTGACAAAGATACTGACGTGGCTTACCATTTCCTTCTCTGGCTCATTTTACAGCTTAACAATTGAGTCAAATGAGGTTAAGTGACTCGCCCAAGGTCACACAGCTAGTAAGTGTCTGATGCCAGATTTGAACTCAGGAAGATGAGTTTTTCTGACTCCAGCTTGGGTGCCTATCCATTGAGGCACCCAGGTGAAATTAGGCAGCATAATTTGCAGTGGGCCTCATCAACACTGATTCATGACTTCCTCCAGCTCTGTCCAGCAGCACAGGATTTGGGGGAAAGATCAAAAATGGGGGAAGCAATCCAAGGTTGAGGGTTTGGCAAGGTGCAAGCCGGGAGGACAAGGGAGCAAGGGATTCTGGGTAACGTACACTTCCAAACGCTTCCAAGGGAGCACAGTTGTACAGGACAAATTGAGCCTGGAGTTAAGAAGAGCTGTGTTCAAATTTTGCCTCAGATATTTACAAACTGAATGACCTAGACAAATGACAACCTCTGTTTGCCTCAGTTCCTTCAAATGTGAAGTGGAAACAATAAGTCTTACCTCAAAGAGTTGTTGTGAGATTCAAATGAGATAATATTTGTAAAATGCTTGCCACATAGTAGGTACAATGTAAGTGCTCGAAGGTCAGCTTTCTAACCACCATGCAACACTGCCCCTATACACCCAGAAGGAGTCCATAAGGGACAGTTATTTGTGTTCATCCAGGAAAGCTAGCAGGGAGCTGATTTTGTCAGACCATGACAAGGCATGTCCTGAGATGGCAGCTGGATGTCCAAGGGAAAACCAGTGTGTGTGAATGTGACATGAATGCCGTGGTCACAATTTTATCCTTTATGGAAATAAGGGCCCAGAAAACCATCATCCACAGCCTCAGTGTTCCAGGGCTGGTGATGGGGTGTTTCTTGGGACAGAAAGCCTAGACATGGTGGGAACTTAAGAAATGGAGAATTACAAAAAACTTGCCTCCCACGGATGTCTAAAAATGATGTTGCTAACAGCTTTAGGTATCACGGTTGTGCAGGCAGAAAAGTATTTGATTAAGCTTCCTGGCATCTCTTTGCAGTGTGGGTGTCTTGGGATCGACATGCATTCTCTCCCTGGGATTTCAGCTGCAGTGAGTGGTCCTGCCTGCATTCTGCATGGTAGATGGCATGGTCCCTCTGCCATGAGCTGCTTTAACCCTCAGCTCTCAGGGCTCAAGTCATTGACTTTCACCTTGTGCTTTCCAGTGGTATGACCATCTACTTCGCTGGGACTCTGAGTCATTTGACCTTTGGGGAAATTTGCATCCAGTGAGCTGAAGGCTGCCATTTATGGAGGCTTTAGCGATGGACTTGGGAGATTTGGGATTGTTTTCAAAGCCAGTAACTGCTCTGCTTCTGGTATGGGCCAATTATCCTTGTCCTGGGGCCCACTGAATTGTCTAGCCTCTCAGCCTCAGTCTCCTCATTTGGTTCAATCTGACCTTTTGACATTACTGAACATTTTATAAGGAAACTTCCTAATTTTCACGTAGAGAGTCAACTTGGCATAGTGGTTGGAGTATTGGACTGGAGTCAGGAAGACCTGAGTTTGAATCTTGTTCCATCTGTGTAACCCTTGAGAAGCCATCCTGTCTTCATCTATGTAATGGGGATAAGAGCAGTACCAATTTTCTGAAAGTCCAAAAACCTAAGGGCTTTTGGCAGAGCACAAGTCCCAATGAAAAGTGAATTTGTGGGTCATAGGTCTGGAGCAGGAGTCAGTGAAGCCATTGCACACACACACACACGTATGTATGTATGTGTATGTGAGTTTGTGTGTAAACACAACATTCATATAAACATATGGATATGTGCATACAGATATGCATATTCATATATGTACATTTGGGACAACTTTCAGAATAGTTTATTTATAATTTTATTTATTCAGTTTTACACATTTAAAAAATGATTCTGAGAAGGGCTCCATAGGCTTTATCAGATTGTAGCCCAAAGGGCCAATGACACAAACAAGGTTAAGAACCCCTGACCTGCACCTAGAAGGGCCCCTGCAATTACTTCTTCCAACCACATCATTTTATAGAGAAGAAAACAGGCCCAGAAATGTAAAGTGACTTGTCCAAGGTCAAATAGGTAGAAAAAAATCAGAGCAGGTATCTGAATCCAGATTCCCTGACTCTGGATTCAGGAGCTGATTCACAAGAATTCTCATTTTGGTTATTTTAAAACTTATTTCATAAATGTTGTACTGATACTTTTTATATACATTACTGTCATTTCCCAGTAATCCCCACTTTCCTAACAGAACTCTAATTTGTAACAAAGAAGTACAGTTAAGGAAAAAAGACCAAGGCACTGACCATGCCTGTTAGTGGATGTCTCATCACTAACCTGGAGTCCACCACCTCTCTATTCAGAGGATAGAGCTGTTTCCTTCTAAGTATTCCGGTATCAATACTTCTCATGGTCTTCATCACCCCAATTACATAGATGAAGAACCAAGTTCAGAGAGGTTAAAGGATCATCCACAGATGCACAGCTATGAATTATTAAAGGTAGGATTTGAATCCAAATCTCTTGCGGACCCAAGGCATAGACCCTTTTTACTCTACCACATTACTTTACTCAGAGCAATTTCAAGTGTGGTGGTCATCATAGCCTAGACCAGCCATAAATACACCTAAATGTGATAGGTCATAACTATTTGTGTTTGTGTGAGTGTGAGTATGTGTCTATGCATGTGACTATGTGTGTGGAAGTGTGTGTGTGTGTGTGTGTGTGTGTGTGTGTGTGTACGTATGGATGTCCACACCCTTCTGTTATACCAGGTCCCTGCTGACGTTGCTTCTTTTTCCACAGGTCCCCACGCTTTCTCCTTTGGATAATGCCTGCAATTAAAAAGAGGAACATATAATCAGGAGTTCTGAAAGGCAACAGCAGACGGACTGTATTAGCCCTTGGCTTTTACTTCCATTCCTGTCATTACTCACATAAATACGCATAGAGAATAGGCGCAGTGTGCCCAGGCGTGCTGGTATTTCTGGCCTACACAATGCAGACCAAGGTCTCTCCATGCTATTTGTACCAGTTAGTCATTCCATTCATTTATCGCAGATTTCAATCAAAAGAGACTTTTGAGATGAGATCATCCAACCCCTTCATTTCATGGGGAGGACACTATGGCCATTGCGGTAAGGTGACTTGTCCAAAGTCACACAGGTATAAGTGTCAGAGGTGGGATTTGAACCTGGGTCCTTCGCACCTAGATGTCATACTCCCTCCACCAAAGCACTGTTCACTGAGGACTTCCATGTTTTTAGGTAGATGAGAATGTAGTGATCATGGAGGACAACCCCCCCCCCAACTATTTATGGGGTGGGGTGGGTGGGCAGGTTTCTTATCATAGAAGCAGTCCTCACCACCAAAGAAGCTATGGAAGCCAGTGAGAGAGCAAAAGTGAAAGTAAAGGCCCAATGACATGTGAGATGTGATAGGTGGTCATTCCAGAAGAATAAATCTCAAGCAGGAAAGTAAGTCATCAGTCCAATCCCTTCATTTTATGGAGGAGGAAACAGGCCAACCAAAGTGATGTGATTTGCCCTAGGTCATGAGGTTAGTAAATATCTGAACCAACATTTGAAATGAAAGCCTATAATTCCAAGCTATTCATTTTCCCTCCAATCATGCTCCACTGTTTCCCTTAATTTAGAGATAGCCTGGCCTCACTTCCACATTTTTATGAGTCAAACCCTGAACACTGGCATCTGAGTCCTGTACTTTCCTATGGCACAGGCAGAGAAGAGATCTGGTCCTTGGGAATCCCAGGCCCAGGAACCACTAGCGTGAAGCTTTCTGGTTCTGCCATAGATTGGTTTGATGTGGGGCAAGACTTTTTGAAGTCTTATATACATTTCATAAGGCAAAACAAAACAAATCCAATCCAACCTTTCAATTGCACTAGTAATGTTAACTTGTTTGCCAAGATAAGGGCAAAATGGGTATGTGATTTAGACAGAAAGGGTGATCCTATAAACAAATTAGGAGAGCAAGGAATAATTTACCTGTCAGATCTATGGAGAATGGAAGAATGTATGACCAAACAAGAGTTAGAAAACATTATGAAATGCAAAATGGATAATTTTGATTACATTAAAGTTGTTGCACAAACAAAGCCAATGCAACCAAGATTAGAAGGGAAGCAGAGGGCAGCTAGGTGGCACAGTGAGTAGAGCACCAGCCCTGGAGTCAGGAGTACCTGAGTTCAAATCCAGCCTCAGACATGTGACACACTTACTAGCTGTGTGACCTTGGGCAAGTTTCTTTAACCCCAGTTGCCCTGCCTTCCCCCCGGGGGAAAAAAAAAAGAACTGAAATAGGTCAAATTAAAAAAAAAAAAAAGAAGGGAAGGAGAGAGCTGGGAAACAATTTTTTCTAGCCAGTGTCTCTGATAAAACCTCATTTCTAAATATAGAGTGAACTTTATAAGAATACAAGTCATTCCCCAATTAATAAATGGTCAAAGGATATGGACAGGTAATTTTCAGATGAAGAACGTAGTCATATGAGAAAATGCTCTAAAGTACTCTTTTTTTCTTTAATATATTTAGTTTCCAGCATTAATTTTCACAAGAGTTTGAATTACTAATTTTCTCCCCATTTCTGCCCTCCCCCCCCACTCCAAGATGGTGTGTATTCTGGTTGCCCTGTTCCCCAGTCAGCCCTCCCTTCTGTCACCCCACTCCCCTCCCATCCCCTTTTCCCTTCCTTTCTTGTAGGGCAAGTTAAATTTCTACGCCCCGTTGCCTGTGTATCTTATTTTCTAGTTGCATGCAAAACCTTTTTTTTTGTTTTTGAACATCTGTTTTTAAAACTTTGAGTTCCAAATTCTCTCCCTTCTTCCCTTCCCACCCACCCTCCCTAAGAAGTCAAGCAATCCAACATAGGCCACATTTGTATCATTATGTATAACCCTTCCACAATACTCATGTTGTGAAAGACTAACTATATTTTGCTTCTTCCTAACCTATCTCCCTTTATTCAATTTTCTCCCTTGACCCTGTCTCCTTTCAAAAGTGTTTATTTTTGATTACCTCCACCCGCATCTGCCCTCCGTTCTATCATCCCCACCCCCCATTTTTATCTTCTTCCTACTTTTTTCCTGTGGGGTAAGATACCCAACTGAGTATGTATGGTATTCCTTCCTCAGCTCAAATCTGATGAGAGCAAGATTCACTCGTTCCCCCTCACCTGCCTTCTCTTCTCTTCCTACAGAACTGCTTTTTCTTGCCCCTTTTATGCGAGATAATTTACCCCATTCTATCTCTCTCTATCTCCCTCTCTCAATATATTACTCTCTCATCCCTTAATTTCATTTTATTTCTTTTAGATATCTTCCCTTCATCTCCAACTCACTCTGTGCCCGCTCTCTCTCTCTCTCTCTCTCTCTCTCTCTCTCTCTCTATATATATATATATATATATATATATACACACACACACATACATATATACATACATACACACTCACATATACATATATATACATAAACATATATATACATATTCCCTTCAGCTACCCTAATACTGAGGTCTCATGAATCATACACATCATCTTTCCATGTCCGATTGTAAACAAAACAGTTCAACTTTAGTAAGTCCCTTGCAATTTCTGTTTCTTGATTACCTTTTCATGCTTCTCTTGATTCTTGTGTTTGAAAGTCAAATTTTCTATTCAGCTCTGGTCTTTTCACTGAGAAAGCTTGAAAGTCCTGTATTTTATTGAAAATCCATATTTTGCCTTGGAGCATGATACTCAGTTTTGCTGGGTAGGTGATTCTTGGTTTTAATCCTAGCTTCATTGACCTCCAGAATATCATATTCCAAGCCCTTTGATCTCTTAACGTAGAAGCCGCTATTCTGATTGTGTTTCCACAATACTCAAATTGTTTCTTTCTGGCTGCTTGCAGTATTTTCTTCTTGATCTGGGAGCTCTGGAATTTGGCAACAATATTCCTAGGAGTTTTCTTTTTGGGATCTATTTGAGGAGGCGATCTGTGGATTCTTTCAATTTCTATTTTGCACTGTGGCTCTAGAATATCAGGGCCGTTCTCCTTGATAATTTCTTGAAAGATGATATATAGGCTCTTTTTTTGATCATGGCTTTCAGATAGTTCAATAATTTTTAAATTATCTCTCCTGGATCTATTTTCCAGGTCAGTGGTTTTTCCAATGAGGTATTTAGAACTAAAAATAAATAAATTTTTAAAAAAAGAAATAAAAAAGGAAAAAAATAGTCAATGCAAAGGCAGCATTCAAACATTCAAACATTTATTTATTGATGGTTTGCCTTGGTAAGGAAACATGCAGGTAGTCTTCCATCTCAATGCATTTTTCTGGAGTACCCAGAATTCTACAGCCTACTGTGAGCCTTGGCAAAATACTGGGGGGAGACATCAAGTGAACAATTTCCAGTAGTCCTGGGGTCACCCCACCAAGCTTTCCTGAAGAGAAACAAAATAAGTCCTATATCTGGAAAACTTATGTGGTATAATTGAGTCAGTTGAAGATGCCTTCCTGAAGTTTCAAGTAATGACTAAGAGAGATTGATAATGATAATCATAATAATAACAATAATAGAAACAACAATAAAAATACCTAGGGCTATTCATTATATAGAGCTCCAAGGATTTCAAATTGCCTAGAAAGGTTATTAAGTGGTATATGTAGAACCTATGTCAGATTACACGCTGTCTTGGGGGAAGGGGGAAGGAGAGGGAGGGGGAGAAAATTTAGAACTCAAAAACTTGTGGAACTGTGTTGTAAACTAAAAAAAAATAATTAATTTTAAAAAGAAAGGTTAAGTGTATGCCTAGAGTTAGAAAGCTAGTAAGTATCTGAGTTAACATTAGACCCCGGATTTTCCTGACCTATCTAGAGTTCAATGTGCTTTCTCCCCAACCATGAGGTAGTCATTCTTCCGAAGACAAATTGATAGCCTTGTCTCCCATTGGAATAGAAGCTCCTTGAGGCAATGGCTATTTTTTCCCTTGCATCTTTATCCCTTAGCACAGTATTGGGGATGGAGTAAGCCCATGCTAAATGCTGTCTGATTGACTTATCAAGCCTGCCCCCAAATAATCAAGATAAGTCATATTTAATGACAGCATTAAAGTTTCCAAAGTACTTTCCTTCTTTTTTTTTTATTTTTTGTTATTTTTTTATTTTTAGTTTACAACACATGGATCTACATAATTTTGAGTTCCAGATTTTCTCCCCTCCCTTCCCCCTCCCTCCCCAAGACGGCATGGAATCTCATATAACTACCACGTATAACTTCACGTTAAATTAATTTATACACTATTCAAGTTGTGGAGAAGAATTATGACCAATGGAATGAATCATGAGAAAGAAACAGAACCAAAGAAACAAAAATCCAAAAACAAAAACAAAAGAGAACAAAAAAGGCCAGCATGTAGTGTGCCTCAATCTGCATTCAAACTTTGTAGTTCTTTCTCTGGATGTAGATTGCATTCTCCATCGTGAGTCCTTTGGAGTTGTGCCTGCACCTTGTGTTGCTGAGAAGAGCGAAGTCTGTCAGGGTTGGTCCTCATGGAATCCATATATCTGTGGGTGTGTACAACGTTCTCCTGGCTCTGCTCCACTCACTCAGCATTATGTCGTGCAGGTTTTTCCAGGTTGTTACGAAGTCCGTATCATCCCCATTTCTTATGGCACAATAGTATTCCATTACCTTCATGTACCACAGCTTGTTCAGCCATTCCCCAATTGATGGGCATCCCTTTGATTTCCAATTCTTGGCTACCACAAAAAGAGCCACTATAAATATTTTTGTACATATGGGTCCCTTTCCCTCTTGTGTGATTTCTTTGGGATACAACCCTAGAAGTGGTATTGCTGGGTCAAAGGGTATGAACATTCCTGTGGCCCTTTGGGCATAGTTCCAAATTACTCTCCAAAATGGCTGGATCAACTCACAACTCCACCAGCAATGTAACAATGTTCCAATTTTCCCACATCCTCTCCAGCATTTATCATCCTCCTGTTTTGTTATTTTAGCCAATCTGACAGGAGAGATGTGGTATCTAAGAGTTGTTTTGATTTGTGTTTCTCTAATCAGTAGTGATCCAGAGCATTTTTTCATATGCCTATAGATAGCTTTAATTTCTTCCTCTGAAAACTGCCTGTTCATATCCTTTGACCATTTCTCAGTTGGGGAATGGCTTGTATTCCGATATATTTGGCTCAGTTCCCTGTATATTTTAGAAATGAGGCCTTTATCAGAGATACTAGTTGTAAAGATTTTCTCCCAATTTTCTGCTTCCCTCCTAATTTTTGTTGCATTGGCTTTTTTTGTACAAAAACATTTCAATTTAACATAATCAAATTATCCATTTTGCATTTTGTAATGCTCTCTATCTCTTTTTGGGTCATGAATTCTTTTCTTTTCCACAAATCTTATAAGTAAACTATTCCTTGCTCAGCCTTTACTCCTAAATCATGAACCCATTTTGACTTTATTTTGGTATATGGTGTAAGATATTGGTCTATGCCCAGTTTCTGCCCTACCATTTTCCAATTTTCCCAACAGTTTTTGTGAAGTAGGGAATTATTAGCCCAGAAGCTGGCCTCTTTGGGTTTATCAAAGAGTAGATTACTATAGTTGTTGACTTCTCCATCTTGTATTCCTATCCTATTCCATTGATCCACACCTCTGTTTCTTAGCCAGTACCAGGTAGTTTTGATGACTGCTGCTCTGTAGTACAGTTTAATATCTGGTATGCCTAGGCCACCTTCTCTAGTATTTCTTTTCATTAATACCCTAGATATTCTAGACCTCTTGTTTTTCCAGATGAATTTTGTTATTATTTTGTCCAGCTCAGTAAAATAATTTTTTATTAGTTTGATTGGTATGGCACTGAATAGATAGATTAATTTAGGTAAAATTGTCATTTATATTATATTAGCTCAGCTTAACCATGAGCAACTGATATTTTTCCATTTATTTAAATTTGACTTTATTAGCGTGAAAAGTGTTTCATAGTTATGTTCATATAGGCCCTGGGTTTGTCTTGGCAAGTAGATTACCAAATATTTTACAGTGTCTACAGTAACTTTGAATGGAATTTCTCTATCTCTTGCTGTTGGACTTTGTCAGTAATGTATAGGAATGCAGAGGATTTATGTGGGTTTATTTTATATCCTGCAACTTTGCTAAAGTTGTTTATTATTTCAAGTAGTTTTTTACTTGATTCTCTAGGATTCTCTAAATAAATCATCATACCATCTGCAAAAAGTGATAATTTAGTTTCTTCTTTTCCTATTCTAATTCCTTCAATTTCTTTTTCTCCTCTTATTGCTACACCTAAAGTTTCTATTACCAAATTGAATAATAGGGGTGATAATGGACATCCTTGTTTCACCCCTGATCTTATTGGGAATGCATCTAGCTTATCCCCATTACAGATAATGCTTGTCGATGGTTTTAGGTAGATACTATTTATAATTTTAAGGAAGGTCCCACTTATTCCTATGCTTTCTAGTGTTTTTAATAGGAATGGGTGTTGTACTTTGTCAAAGGCTTTTTCTGCATCTATTGAGATGATCATATGGTTTCTGCTAGTTTTGTTGTTGATATGGTCAATTATGCTAATAGTTTTCCTAATATTGAACCATCCTTGCATTCCTGGAATAAATCCTACCTGGTCATAGTGTATTATTCTTGTGATAAGTTGCTGCAATCTTTTTGCTAATATTTTATTTAAAATTTTTGCATCAATATTCATTAGAGAAATTGGTCTATAATTTTCTTTCTGTTTTGACTCTACCTGGTTTGGGTATTAGTACCATATTTGTGTCATAAAAAGAATTCGGTAGGACTGCTTCTCCACCTATTTTCCCAAACAGTCTGCAAAGTATTGGAATTAGTTGTTCTTTTAATGTTTGATAGAATTCATATGTAAAACCATCTGGCCCTGGAGATTTATTCCTAGGGAGTTCATTAATGGCCTGCTCAATTTCTTTTTCTGAGATGGGGTTATTTAGAAATTTTACTTCCTTTTCTGTTAACCTGGGAAGTTTATGTTTTTGTAGATATTCATCCATATCTCTAAGGTTGTCAAATTTATGGGCATACAATTGGGCAAAATAATTCCTAATTATTGTTTTGATTTCCTTTTCATTAGAGGTGAACTCACCCTTTTCATTTTTGATACTGGTAATTTGATTTTCTTCTTTCTTTTTTTTAATCAAATTGACCAAAGGTTTATCAATTTTATTGTTTTTTTTTCAAAAAACCAGCTCTTTGTTTTATTTATTAATTCAATAGTTTTCTTGGTTTCAATTTTATTAATATCTCCTTTGATTTTCAGTATTTCTAATTTGGTATTTAATTGGGGATTTTCAATTTGCTCTTTTTCTAGCTTTTTCAGCTGTATGCCCAGATCATTGATCTCCTTTTTCCCTAATTTATTCATGTAAGCATTTAAGGATATAAAACTTCCCCTAAGAAGAGCTTTTGCTGCATCCCATAAGTTTTGGTATGTTGTTTCATTATTGTCATTCTCTTGAGTGAAGTTATTAATTGTTTCTCTGATTTGTTCTTTGGCCCACTCATTCTTTAGAATTAGATTATTTAGTTTCCAATTATTTTTTAGCTTATTTTTCCATGGTTCTTTGTTACAAATAATTCTTATTGCATCATGATCTGAAAAGTGTGCTGTGACTACTTCTGCCTTTCTGCACTGGATTGTGAGGTTTTTATGCCCTAGTACGTTGTCAATTTTTGAGTGTGTGCCATGTACCACTGAGAAGAAAGTATATTCCTTTTTATCCCCATTCAGTTTTCTCCAGAGGTCTATCGTATCTGCCTTTTCTAAAATTCTGTTAACCTTCTTAACTTCTTTCTTATTTATTTTGAGGTTAGATTTATCAAGTTCAGAAAGGGAGAGGTTGAGGTCTCCCAATATTATAGTTTTGCTGTCTATTTCTTCCTGTAACTCCCTTAACCTCTCCTCTAAGAATGTATATGCCTTACCACTTGGTGCATATATGTTAAACAATGATATTGCTTCATTGTTTATGGTGCCTTTTAGCAGGATATAATGTCCTTCCTTATCTCTTTTAATTAAATCTATCTTTACTTTTGCTTTGTCTGAGATTAGGATTGCTACACCTGCTTTTTTTACTTTAGCTGAGGCACAATATATTTTACTCCAGCCTTTTACCTTAACCCTATGTGTATCCCCCCGTTTCAAATGTGTTTCTTGTAAACAGCATATTGTAGGATTATGGTTTTTAATCCATTCTGCTATCCACTTCTGTTTTGTGAGAGAGTTCATCCCATTGACGTTCATAGTTATGATTTCTATGTGTCTTTTTCTCCATCCTATTTCCCCCTGTTTATGCTTTTTTTTCTCCCTTTCCCCTTATCCTCCTCAACATAGTTTTACTTTTGACCGCCGCCTTCCTCAGTTTACCCTCCCTCTTTATTCCCCTCCCTCATCTTACCGTTTCCCACTTGCTACTTCTCCCCTCCCTTCTGACCCCCCCCTCCCTTTTTTCCCCCATTCCCCTCCTACTTCCCGTAGGTCAAGTTAGATTTCTAAACTTATCAGGGCATGTTATTCCCTTCTTGAACCAGATCAGATGACAGTGAAGCTCAAATACTGCTCTTCTCCCTCCCTTCTTCCCCTCTACTATAATATGTTTTTGTGTCTCTTCATTTGGTGTAATTTACCCTTTTCTACTACCTCCTTACCGCTTCCCTCATAGCCCTCCCTTTATATCTCTTACTTATATTTTATATCTTTACATCAGTTAATTTATAGAGGCATTCACAACCTATGTATATCCCTTTCATTTGTCATAATAGCTGTACCATTCACAAGAATGACTTATATATGTGTATATATATATATATATATATATATATATATATGTATAAAACATACATAAGATGATATAATCCCACATACAGATGTAAACAACCTGCCCTTATTGGTTAATAAGGTTTGTGGGGTTTTCCCCCTGGTTACCTTTTTATGTCTCTCTTGAGTTTTGCATTTGGAGATCAAATTTTCCATTGAGTTCTGGCCTTTCCATCAGGAAGGTCTGGAATTCCCTTATTTCATTGAATGTCCATCTCCTTGCCTGAAAAATTATGCTTAGTTTTGCTGGGTAATTGATCCTTGGTTGTAGTCCCAGCTCCTTTGCCCTTCAGAATATCATATTCCAGTTTCTCCTGTCTTTTATTGTGGAAGCTGAGAGATCCTGTGTGATCCTGACTGTAGTTCCATGATATCTGAATTGCTTCTTTTTTGCTCCTTGTGGTATTTTCTCTTTGAGTTTATAGTTCTGAAATATGGCTATAATATTTCTTGGTGTTTTCAGTTTGGGATCTCTTTCATGGGGTGATCGGTGAATTCTTTCAATGATTATTTTGTCCTCTGGTTCTAGGACCTCTGGGCAGTTGTCTTTGATAATTTCTTCGAAGATACTGTCAAGGCTCTTTTTTTCATCGTGGATTTCCGTTAGACCAATAACTCTTAAATTTTCTCTCCTGGATCTATTTTCCAGGTCAGTTGTTTTCCCAATCAGACATTTCACGTTTTTTTTTTTTTTTCTATTTTTTCATTCTTTACATTTTGTTTCACTACTTCTTGGTGCCTCTTAGATTCATTAGCTTCCACTTGCTCAACTCTAATTTTTAATGAGTTAGTGTTTTCATTTTGCTTTTGAGTCTCCTTTTCCAATTGGTTAATTTTGCCTCTCAGGGTGTCATTTTCTCTCTCTGGATTCTGAATCTCCGTAGCCATTTCGCCAATCTTTTTTTTTCCATATTTTCTTTTAGCTCCCTAATTTGGTTTTTTAAAATCCTCCTTTAGCTCTTCCAGCAGTGCTTTTTGGGCTGGAGACCAGTTCACATTACCTTTGAGATATCTGATGTATCTACAGTGTCATTGCTATCCTCCTCCATATTGGTCTTTTGATCCTGCCTGTCTCCATAAAAAGAATCTATTGTCCTCGGTTTTTTTGTGTTTTTCTTCATGTTGGTTTGCCTTTTCCTGGATTTACAACAAATTTCTGCCTTCAGGGCTCAGGGCTCTCTGTCCCAGCTTTCTTATTCTGGGGATTGTGAGTCTAGAATTATAGCCTTCAGTTTCCTGAGGTGTGGGGGAGGAGTCTGGCTCCCTGGCATCTCACTCCCTATGGGTGCTCTCCAGCACTGTTGCTCTTCAGCAATGGTCTCAGCTGTTTGTTGTTTGAGCTGATGTCTAGCACTTCCTGTGGGGGAGCAAGATTACGTCTGGGCTCCTGGTGTTGACCCCTGCCAGCTCTGCCCCTCTAGGACTAATGAACTTCTACTATTTCACCACTGAAGCCCCACATCTTTCTCCTCTGTTCCAGCATTCTGAGGGGTGAGGGATTAGAGCCGTTTACCTGGCCATTATGTCTCCCGGAAACCATGGTCCATTCCTTCGGGCTGCAAGCCTCAGGAGTAGGTATTTGCCCGGCTGGTGGCGTTGCACTGCCTCTCCTCACCTCCACAGACTGCCATCCTGTGTTGGGAGGCCTGGGGATCTCCACCGGTTTCGGGTGCCCAGCTTTCTCCCAGCCTGTCTCCCACATGGATTTCCTGGCCGGCCGCTTCTGCTTTGGTCTGGAGCAGCTCCATGCGCCAAGCCCTCGCCGAGCCTACAGATTCGTGCCTTCGACCTTTCAGACTCTCCCGGCTCAGAAATTTGCCCCACACAGACTGCTTGCGGTTTCTAACTCTCTCAAATCTGCTCAAATTCACTTTTTATAGGAATCTGACAGACCTTGTGAGAGAGCTCCAGTAAGACGCTGTTTTCATGTGGCCATCTTGGCTCCGCCCCCAACGTACTTTCCTTCTAATAGCCATGAAAGCAAGGTTTTCAACAGTTTTCATCTCTGTTTTGCTCATGAGGAAACTGAGATTCTGAGCAGCTCCATGACCTGCCAGGGTCACATATCTAAGACAAGACAGTGGGTGGATAAATCAATTCCTATCCTCTTGATTCCACACCCATCATTCCAACTCCAACATTGTCTATTGATTGACACCCCACAAATGAAAGGGATAATAAAAGTCCCAGTCCTAGTGTCTTGCTCTAACACTGTCCACAGATTTATCCACAGGACTAGATTTGACATGAGGTGAAGTTAGACTGAATTCCTCTTGGTTTTTCCAGAAATAAATACCCTTGGGCAGATACAAGGAAGGAGATGATGTAACTGATCCCAGGTTCCAGTGGAGAGAGGTTTATTGAGGTTCCCGTGTGTTAACAGGCTTTTGAAAAATGGCATCTTTGATAGACAGGTAGTGTTGACATTAGCCTTCTTGGTTAAGAGAAGATGGGGTTCTTGATCAGGTACTCGTTGGTTTTAGTAGCCTCTGAGGAGCCTTACAAAAGAGAGTTTCTATGATTCTTTGAGTAAAAGTGCAAAAAAGATTATTTTTAAAGTTTTATTTCTCATGAGCAGCAAACTATTTTCTCTCCCTCCCAACTGTACCTATTTGGGGAATAAAGGAATATTAAATCCTTTTAACAAATATGCATAGTTAAACAAAATGAATCCCTCGTTGGCTGTATTCAAATGTCTCATTCCATACCCTGAATCCCTCACCTCATTTCAGGTAGATGGCATGTGCCATCATCAGTACTCTGGAATCATGGATCATCATTGTGTTGATCAGAGTTGCTACAACTTTAAAATGCATCTATCTTTACATTGCTGCTATTTTATAAATTGTTCTCCAGGTGTTTCAATAATCCGGCTAGCAGCTTCTGTGGGGGTGTAAGATCCACCCAAAGCCAGCACCCAGAAAGCTGCTGGTATGCTGGGAAAGCACAGGTTCTTTTGATCTGCTTTAATAAGGAAAGCAAGGTTGAAGGGGTTGACAAGCTTACTTTAATTCAGCATACGGACAGCATTCACTTAGTTCAGGGGAAAAAGCCAGCACCCTGAACTTCAGAATAAAATACAAACAAATTACAAACATCAACAGGCGGACCCAATACAATTCATAGTTACCAACATCTAGGTTCAGCCCGGGAGCTTGGAATAAGGGCTGGCCCAGAGTCGAGCTCGCCACCACTGCTGCAGGTAGAGCTCCTCAGAACAGACAGCCAACCCCTGGTTTTTATATCTTTTTCAGCATCAGGGGTGAGTCACACATGCAACTCACCCACATGACCTAGAATCATCACAAAGAGGCAGACTTAAACCCACGTGGTCTAAAAGCCTCCGCTCTCCCAGACATGTAAACTAGGCCCTCCCTGGAGTTAGCCCCACCTTGGGCCCCACCTTAGTTGCCAATCCACACCCACTAAGGTTTTACACCTAATAGGGGTTTGGGCCTGGGGCTTAGCACCTAGTAAGACTCAATCAAAGACACTGAATTAATCAAAGGAAACAAAGGCCAAACTCTTCAAGGCCACTTGTTGAACTAAGTGCTAAGAAGCCCATTTTGATTACCAACACACCAGGTTTGGCTTATTTCATTCTTTATCAGTTCATGAACATATTCAAGAGGTCAGGGACTGTCTTTTTTTTCTTATTTATATCCACAGCACTTAAGTGTCTGATTCATAGGAGACACTTAACAAATGTATATTGAATTGTATTGCATTCACAATTGTTTTATAATATTGATATCATGGGATAAATCATTCTCCTGCTTCTTCTCACTTCCCTCTGCATGTTTGTACAAATTACGTCTCTTTGAAATAATCTATTTCCTTATTTCATACAGCTTGATCATATTAATACATACTACATTATTCAGTAGTTCCCCAATTGTCAGGCATCTTCTTACTTCCAATTTTTTCACCTTCACAAAAATGGCTACAATAAATATTTATTATACACATAGGTCCCTTTCCTCTTTCTTTGACTTCTTTTGGGTCTAGTTGGGTCAAAGAACATGCGCTATTTAGTAATTTTTTTGCATGTAATTGTGAATTACCTTCCAGAATCAAGACCATTAAATGCATCAGTGCACCTGTTGTCCCATACCTTCTCCAACATTTGTCATTTTCCTTTTTGTCATCTTTGCCAAACTGATGGGCTTGAGATAATTATCTGGCAAATAGCTCCAAGCCACGTTGGCTGGAGGTCAAGACATAGGATTGAGCAGCAATGGACAATGAGGTAATGAGGTGAGAAGCAAAGTTGGGCAGCCTTTAGTTTCACACTGTGTGTCCTCATGGTCAGTGATAGAAAGGTGCTCAATCAGTCAGTCCAAAATGGTAGAGAAAATATAATTTTCTCCATGGGGACCAACCACCATCATGGAGACAATGTGGTAAAGTGGAAAGAGCCTTGGATCTGAAGGTGAAGGTATGTGTTTTAATCCTCTATCAGCAAGTTATTACCTGTGTGACCTTGGACAAATCACTTTTTCATTTCTAGGTTTTACTCCCTAGAAAACAAGGTATTTGGCCTGGATGAGTGTCAGGTCCCTTCTATGATTGAGGCTATGAGAAATTCACTTGCAAAGTACCAGCTGAGAGGCGTATATGTGTGCTCGGAGCTAACATTGAGTCCCTCAAATATCCAGGTCTTGGTCTTCCTTTTCCTTTTCACATAATCAGTTTATCAATTGACATTTATTAGGCACTTATCATTTGTCCAGCACTATATTAGTGGCTCATGGTGAGAAATGAGGATGAGAATTCTGAATTACATTTTACACTAGATCTGGAATCAGCATAGGTAGTGGAGTAATGGCAATAAGTTGCCTGTGCTGCCAGATTAATTCCCACCTTATTGTCACTAGATAAAATTAAAATTCTACTGGCATAGAAAGCCCTTCCCATCTTGGCTCCAGCCTATCTTTCCAGACTTTATTAATGAATCTTCCATGCTATCATCTAGCCAATCTCACCTGGCTGCTGTCCTCCGTACACACTAGCCTCCATGCCTAGAGTGCACTGTTTCCTTACCTAACCCCCTTGGAACTCATGCTTCTCTCCAAAACCCATCCAAATGCCACCTCTTACATGGAGTCATTCCTCATCTCCAAGCTGCTGTTAGCGCCTCTGCAATTACATCATATATCCTTTAAATTTACTTATATTATATGTGCTCATTGCTTCTTCCTCCCCCTAGACTGTAAGCTCCTTCAAGGCAGGGACTATATCCTTTTCTTTATATGCCTGGTGCCTAGAAGAGTTATTGACATATAGTAAATGTTTAATATAAGATTGTTAATTAATAAATAGGTTGATTGAATTTCTTTGTACTAGCAATTGCAATCTCTAGGAAGTCCTCAGAGTTATGCCCGTGGAGAGAACACCATGATAGTCTTGAGACAAATTGCTTTGGGCTGAAAAGGACAGAATGAAAATTATCAATGTGGAGCATAAGGAAAGAGATAGTAAGGGAACACTGAGGTACACTTGATGAATTCAAGTCCCTCTTGTGCAGATGGACTTTAACATTGGGTCCCAAAAGAATTGCTGGGTGTAAATTGATAGACTTGATAAACTAATTGGTGAGGGAAAGGGTGTAGCTATGGCTTACCTATATGGGAAGATGGCAAGATGCGTAAGAGACTATAACACAATTAAATGTATTCAGAACTGGTTGGATGCCTGGACTCAGAAGTCGTAATGGCTCAATATCGAAATGGTGAAAGTCTCCAATGGAGGACCCTAGGGATCTGTGCTTGGCCTTCTAGTGTTTCACACTTTCAAAAATGGCTAGGTAAAAGCATGGTATGCTTATTCAATCTCCATGTGACCAAAAACTGACACATTTGTCATGATAGGGCCAAGATCCAAAAAGATTTTGGTAGGGTGGAGCAATGAGAAAAATCTAGTAAGATGGGAATAAAAGAGATGAAGGATAAATGTAAAGTCTTACATGTGGGTCCAAAAATCAGCACACAGAAACAAGGAGATGGAATGGTTAGATAGTTTCTGTGGATTTTCCTAGACTATAACCTCAATATGAGTCACAGTGTGATGTTGCAGTAAAAAACAAACAAATAAAACTACTGCACCTTGAGTTGTATCAAGGGAGACAAGGTTTCCAGGTACAGAGAGGTGATATTCCTGATTTATCTCCTTTGTCAAACCTCATTGGGAGTGTCATACTCAGTACCGGACACAACAGTTAAAAAGAACATTGATAAGCTGTAGAATGCCCTCAGAAGTAGGATGGTGAAGGGCTTTGGAAAACTAGTTATGTTTAGACTGGAGAAGAAGAAATTGGTGTGGGGATGGAGAAGATAGACATCTGAATGATTTTCATGTGGAAGAGGAAGTAGAAACACTTTGAGTGTCCCATGAAAGACAGAAGCAGGAGCAGAGCCTAGAGAAGAGAGGAGGTGGGGTGAGGTGGGACTACAACTGACTCCAGTTCTTTGAAGGATTGTCACCTTGTATTTATTAATTAATGTAATATCCTTAAGGGCAAGGACTCTTTCTACTTTTTTTTTTTCATCTTCAGCACTTAGCTTAGAGCCTGGCCCATAGTAGGCACTGAATTAATACTTATTGGCCCGACTTAAAATAGGGGCTAGACTTGGTCTTTCTGGTCCCAGAGGGCAGAACAAGGACCAGTGGCGGAAATAGTGAAGATACAAATTAAGTCATCAGGGAAAAATCCTAATGATTAGAGCTGTCCAAAAGAAGAATAGGCTTTCTCAAGACGTAGCAGGTTCCCTATCCTTGGAAGATCTTAAAGAACAGGTTGAAAGCCCACTTGTGGATTATGTTATACTAGACATTCTTTTCATGTATAAGTTGAATTATATGGCCACCAAGATACCTTACAACTCTCAAATTCTGTAATTCTATGAATGAACCCACATGGACATTTGGTTTTTAAGAGAAAAAGAGAAAAATCAATGCACTCTTCTGGTCCTTCTCCCTTCTCTACTTTGCCTAGATCTTCCTCCCACATGTCTCACATTTCATACTGCCCTAGATATCTATTTTTAAAAATTATTTTATTTTTAATATATTTCACTTAACAAAATTTTATTTTTTTCCCTCCAATCTTCCCACCTTTGGGGAGATGCAACTAACCTCTAAGAAAGTTAATCAAAATGAATTACCCCATTGGCCATTTCCAAAACTATGTCTCACTTAGTATCTTGAATCCATCCCTTCATCATTGGTCCTTTGGAAACTTGGCTGGTGACTTCAAGGATCAAAGTTGTCAAGTTTTTCAAAGTTCTTGATATTTACAGTATTGTGGTTATTGTATAAATTATTCATTTGGTGCTGCTTAAATAACTCTGCATCATTTTATGACAATTTTCCAGGGTTTCTCTGAAACCATCCCAGTCGTGATTTCTGACAGCAGCACAAATTTCACTACATTTATAATTTGTTCAGCCATTTCCCCTAAATTTCTAGTTCTTTGCCACTACAAAAAGAGCTACTATGAGTTTTATTAGAAATATGATGACTTCACTGGACCCATTTTTTTTTAGCATTGAAACTGGCATGAGTAGAGAATCCAACACGAGAGAGAGAAGGACAAGGAACTGGCTCATTTACAAGGTGGACTCAGGGTGCTACTCTGGGAGAAAATGATGAAACAAACTTCCAAAGTACAGGGTTTCCAAAGTGACAGCCAATAGGAGGAAGCAATTCTCGGTGCCAGCCTTATCCACCTCCAGTGAAAAAATTGCTAGAACATCAAGGGCAGTTCTGGTGCTCTAGCGAGGCCAAAAAATTGTAGGAGTTATAGTATAAGTCCACTGAGGCAGTATCTGTTTTGGTCTTATTCCAGCCCAAACAATCACTGCCTCCTTAAAGAAGGGTTGTGGTTCTGTTTATGACTAAGAAAGTGGTCTGGGGAGGCCCATGGGACAGACAACAGAGATCCAGGCTTGCTACAATACTGAATGGTGATGGCATTTGCTTTATAATTTTCTTGGCTTCTTCCTCTTCCTCTGCAAGAAGCATTCAGTCCACACCCCCACAAGCACACACATTCAGTGGGGTGGGGGAGCAAAGCTATTTCTAGCATCTTGGTAGCAATGACAAAATTCACAAATAGAAGCCAAATGGGTATAAGAGTTCACTGTTGATCCATGCAATGGTATTCCAAGACTGCGGAATTGATCCTATATCTTGAGAAGAGTGTTGGTCTCTGCAGGAGCTTTGTAATTCTCTTCTTTCTATCCTATTTTACCAATTCAGTGATAGTATTTCCTCTGAACTTTCTGACTTGCCAGTTTCTGTGGAAATTTCTGACAGTCACACAGTAGAACAAAGTTCTTTTCAGGCAATTGACTTGAATGCTCAACGTGTGCTCTCCCAGCCTAGCCTCTCAGCAGAAGAGTATTCTGGCATTAGGCACCTTCTATCTGGGGGCTTTGTCCTGGCCTATTGTTTTTGGATTCATCTATACTGGAGGAAATGAGTCATACTTGATTAGGGGGTTGACACCACCTACTCTCCAAACCACATGTGCAGCTGGGGGAGGAGGAAAGAGAGCACCATGGGACGGTTAGGGTTCATTTCCTTGCCCAAGTTTCATTTGCAGAGTCTGCCTTCTGTCATCTCTTTATCTAGAGACCAGTGGCTGCAAAGTCATATGCACAATGTTTTGAGTTTTCACGTATATGGTATTATGAGTAGCGTCTACTGAATTCTGCTTTGCACAATGCCTTGTAGAAAGAGGCAATCTGTTGAATTTGTGTGATAGTCTCAGCATGGCAATGGGAAGGCCTAACAGGATAAAGCATCCCAGCTCCCAAGCTGGACAACCAACCCATTTGATTTTTGAATTGCATAGAAAGAAACAATCTTCATCTAAAATTTACCTTGAGAAACATTAGGATAATCAACCTGGGCCCTGTCCATGCTTGATATATGAAGAACATTTAAAAAGTCATACCTAGTTATTTTTGGTGCATTGTTATGATAGCTGATATTTGCAGATGGTTTGTGAAATTCCTTTCATAATTGTCTTTTTGTCTCTATACCTTCTACTGTGAGGCCAAATTCTCGTGATTGGTGACTGGCTTCCTAGGCCCACCATTTCAGGCATGCCCAGCCATGCTTCATATGACTCCCTACTCCCTGGTTGTCTTCTTGACATCTTCAAAAGTAGCCTTGCTACCACCTACCCTTCTACCCACCTCCAGATCTGGAAACCAATATCTAATCAACTCTGCCACTGTTTCTGGAAGGTGTATCTCAAGGGTGAGTACTCCCACTCAGCATTCCTACAAATATCCAAGCTTTAGTGTAACCCTCAGCCACCAGTCCTCTATGTCCGTTGTTTCCCCCATTAGATTGTAAGCATCTTGAAATCAGAAAAAAAGTCTTTGCTCTGGAGCTGCATAATTTCTCGGTACAGGAAGTAGCATTGCAATTTTCATAGTCATTGACTCTCCACTCTCTTCCGGGAAAAGTTTCTTCTGTTAGCATTACTAAATATTGAAATGTTTAAATCTTCAAAGTTAAGAGTTTTCCCTAGCAAGGGGAGAGAGTGGGAAAAAAAGTACCCATGTTGCAACAATTCAGTTAGCAGCTGCTATGAGGGTGAAAGACAGACACAAGCCCAATGACGGAATGCTGCCAGCACAGCTTCTTTTGATCTGCTTTACTAAGGAAAGTAGCGTTAGGCATTAACAATCTTATTTCAAACCAACATACAAATATCATGCATTTAGTTCAGGGGGAAAAGCCAGCACCCTGAACTTCAGAGCAAATACAAACAAATTACAAACATACATTATAAACAGACCAAATAAAATTCATTGTTACCAAGAAACCATCAACATCTGGGTGAGCTGGGAGGCTCTTACAGCGGCTGCCCAGAGTCCCACACCAATACTCCAGGAGTAAGAGCCTCAAAAAAACAGCTCTGTTCTCTCTTTTTTACAGTCTTTGGACATCACCAAATGTCATCTGAGTGACCAGAACTTAGGCTCCAACTATTGGCTCTGGTCTTAGCAACTCCCCTTAGGACTCTGAAGGCTTCATACCCACATAGGCTTAGCACCTAGTAGATACGTGTTTGGGCCTGGGGCTTTGCATGTAGTAAGGCTCAATCAAAGGCAATTAATTAATCATTCTAAAACAGTAAAAAAGTCCCAACTTAATTGATATTATAACCCACTGTACAAACACAAGTCAGATAGTAAAGAGGAGTTTATTCTCACACAGAAAAGGGAATGTTAAGCAATAAGGATACATTAAAGGACCAGAACAGAATCGAGTAACTTTTTTACTGTTCATACAATGATTTGGACAGTTAAAAATTAAGCCTCACAAAATAGGATGTTTGCAAGGCTGTTAATTAATTAGCTGTTTTACATTTTGCCTCTGCATTGACTGGCATTATCCTGTCAAACAGCCAAGCAGGTACTGCCTTTCTGATGGCCTATGTCTCCAATTCTGATTCTTTTTTTGTTGCAGGTCCAATCTTGTGATTGCTGCCATACCTGCAAACAATCAGGTAGATGTTTCTCTTATCATCAATGCTCTCAGGAGTCTATGATATTCACAAGTTCAATAATAGAGAAGAGATTAAAAAAAAAAGCAAGGCAGCCAGAGTCTTCCAGTGCAAGCCTTGGAGGTTCAGTCCATGTTCCACATGAGAAAGGAGTCTTTCTCCCTCCAAACTTCAATTGGAGGCACATCGTATCATCTTGGAAGTCTGACACAAGCTGCCTGAGCCACTGCCATTCAATGCATTTGAGGCTCTTTAATTACATGGGTGGACTATACCTCTCACAGAAAAGTACGGTCACTTTAAATAGTAATAACGGTCCTGAATCGTAGACACTTAGTGTCAAGGAATTGAGACTATTGTTCTTCTCTGTGTTTTCATCTTGTCTCACTTGGCCTTGGTGGTGGAGCCAGGCTGTGAGCCCAGGATAAGCTATTCTCCTAATCCTCTGCCTGATGTCCTCCACCTGATGTTCCAGTGCTACTATTTTAAGGAAATTGGTTTTGGTCTTTACGACAGACTGAAAGTACAAGTGATTCTAACATCCTGCTGGTTCTAGAAGGAAGTAAGCAGTTTTTGGTGGAATGAGGTGTTTGTGTGTGTGTGTGTGTGTGTGTGTGTGTGTGTGTGTGTGTGTGAATCAGACAACGGGATCAAGAACTCACAAAAGAAAACTATTCCCCTGAACACAGGAATGATAGGACAAACATATTCCCCAACAGGAACCTCAACAGTACTTGTTACACTATTTTTCTACCTACATATGCATTCAATGCATCTAGCAGGGTCCCAGGAACATAGGAATTTAGCAAACTATAATGTGGAATTTAGCATGTCTTCCTTCAAGGAGGGTCTTCATCAATATTCACTGAGATTAATTTGATGAAAGCACCAAACTTGGTGGCAAATTATGACCTTTCCTGAGACAGACTGAGCTTTAACAACAGAAATGAATGTAGCCTTACAGTTCAGCAAGACTTCATCATCCCAGGCTGCAAGGAACCATGGAACTAACCCTCACACTGTCTTTTTGCCCAAAAATGAAATGAAGAAGAGCCCACAGAGTTACACAGCCAGAGAATGTGGCCCATTGGATATTGGTTATTGGAGTGGAATGGAGTGAGGACACATTAATTACTTGTTAACATAGAAGACATGAAACCATGCTCCCTTTGCAAAAATCAAACTAGCCAGCCATGAGGGCCAGAAGCAAGCTATAGATGGTATGGAAATGAGCAACTGTTACACTAAGGGAAAAACTAAAAACCCAGATTATTGTGTTTCTAGTAGTCACTTTTGTTGATGAGCAAATCAGTAACTAGCTAGAGCAGATACATCTGTCTTTATGCTCCTTGCTAGCTGAGTGGAATACATAGAGGGTAGGACCCAGAGTGAGGAAGATCTGAGTTCAAATTCATCCTCAGACACTTACTATCTATTTGATCTTGTCAGATGTATTTGTCTCAGTATGCTCATTTATAAAACTGGGGATAATAAAAGCATTATAGATTTGGGTGAAGCTCAATTAATGTGGAGTAGGGAGAAGGCACAACAGAAGTCCTTGGTACTTTTAGATTTCACCAAAACTTGAGTTTAGTGTTGGGGTCTTCTGAAATGATTATGTTTTTTGTCATCTTTGAAACTGGGTACTGAAATTGTCAAGCTCATGTCTTAATATTCCTACTGAGAGACCTCATAGAAACCATACATTGAAAGAATAAAGTATTTAATCAGAGCAAATTTACAAATACAAAGACACTCCAAATGAATATGCCCTCATCCTGATTCCCACCAGAATGGCCTAGGAAGACAGTTTTCCCAAGATTTACCATTTCAGTATGGAAAACATGCATTTGACTTATCTCCTTAGCTAAAGAAAACCCAAAGATATACCAAGGGATGAGGACTTCATTGAACAGTTGGGTCAACTTGGACCCTAACTTCTTGGAACCCCAAGTTGAACCAAGACAGAGCTTAAATATCAGCTCTTAGGAAAAGTTTTCCTGATTTGTGTAGTTCTTGCACTCCACATAACCATTAAAATTACTTTTTATTCATAGTGTGTATACACACAAACATGTATATACGTATATGCATGTGCCTGTGTACCTGTGTATGTGTCTGTGTGCCTGTGTGTATGCACACACACATAATGCACACATATATGTATCTGCCTATATATATCTATGTATATATCTATACCTATCTATCCATATCCATTTATCTATCTACCTATCTACCTATCTATCTATTTATCTATCTACCTTCCTACCTATACCTACCTACCTATCTACATCCATGTTTTGTTTTGTTTTCCCCCCTGGGAGGTAAGCTCCTTAAAGGTAAAGGACTAGAACAATTTAGTCCTTGTATTGCCCAACACTGGTACATAGTTTGGTGCTAAATTAATGCCGGTTGAATTGAATTGTATCCACAGCAGGAGAGCCTACTGATTTCTACTACTCAGGGGAAAAATAACACTACCCTCACTGCCCCACCCCAAAGAGATTGAGCCTCTTCCCCTGGGGTTGAGGAAACTGTTTGGACCCACTTTCTATTTAAATTAAGTTGAACTCAACCCATGGAGTTTGGAGTTTCTTTGGAGCCTTTAGTTCAATCATAGGCTTGGGGAGTCAATTGGTTAAACAACAAGCATTTGCTAAATACCTACGTGCTCAATACTGTTCTAAGTTCTGGGGACATAAATACAAAGAGCAAAATAATGGGAGTCCTCAAGGATTATGCAGCAGACATATAAGTGTATATAGAATAAAGATAAGTAGAATAAATATAAATTATTTGGAGAAGGTAGAAAAGGGATGGAAAAAGTGTGGGTGCCCAAAAATACCCTGGAAAGTTTTCTAATTTAATCTTGCGGGGCACCCTGAATACAAAACACCATGTGGAAGGGGTTTGTTTGAAAGAATCTCTCCACTAGTACATTTATTATTTGGGTCACAGGTTCCCCAATTTCAAGAAGAAGTGTGCATTTCTTTTTTTTCCTTTTCCCTGTGGTCTGAAGAAATATCAAACCCCCAAATAACCAATATTAATCATTCCCATACTAGAAGATCCAGCTATTTGCTTTTATTATTCATAGTTGATTATGTCTCTTAGTGCCTTAAGGCCTAAGTCACATCAAATGGTAAACACCAAAAGATTGGACATAATGAAAATATCTGGATAAGATAATTGGTTAAGATCTCAAAGTATACTGAGCTGGCTTTAATCTCTAGACTCTCATAATAGGATCAAATGGGATAATGTGTGTGAGTGGCTGGCTTGTTGGCCTAAAGGATAAGGTGCTGGCTTTTCTGAGATAGGGGTAGGTGTGAAAAGATTTGCTTTTAACATTCACTTTGCTATCTTCTTTAGGCAGATCCCTGCTAACTTGGCCACTTTGAGATGATTTTCCTGTAGTGTTTTACCTTAGGCTACTCAGAAAGCCAGTGTGGATAATAATAGGATGAATGAAAGAATGAAAAAAAATATGATGGCCAGATGAATAGATGGCTGGATGAGAGAGAGAGAGAGAGAGAGGGAGAGAGAGAGAAATACAGAGAGAGACAGAGACAGAGGGAGAAAGAGAGAAAGAGACAGAGAGACAGAGAGAGACAGAGGGAGAAAGAGACAAAGAGACAGAGGGAGAAAGAGAGAAAGAGACAGACAGAGAGAGAGAGACAGACAGACAGAGAGAGAGAGAGAGAGAGAAAATAAGAGAAAGATCATATATTAAGAGCGCACTATGTCCAAGGCACTGTACTAAGAACTGAGGACACAACAGAAAAAGTGGGCCAGTTCTTGTTTTCAAGGATTCTACCTCCTAACTGGAGGAGACAAAGCATAAAAGCAAGTTTTGCTAATGTATGGCTAGAAGTTCTAAGGGTTTAGTGGCTATTGTCATTTAGTCATCTTTTTGCTGTTGTTCCTGACTCTTTGTGACCCCTTTTAGGGTTTTCTTGGCAGAGATACTGGCATGGTTTGCTATTTCTTCCTCCAGCTCATTTTTTTACAGATGAGGAAACTAAGACAAACAGGATTAGGTGACTTGCCCAAGGTCACACAGCCAGTAAGTATATGAGACCAGATTTGAACTCAGGTCTTCCTGACTACAGGCCCACCATTGTATCTGCCTAGTGACTGAGAAGATGTCAAAGCTCAAGGGCCTTAGGCTATAAAATATGTCAAATGAAAGTCCTGGGGGTCTTTCCTTTGGGCTCAAAGGCCATGCAAATGGTAAGGCTGATGGTCCTCTATCTCATCAGATGGGATAAAAAGACTCCAAGTCAGGCGGCTCAGAATTCAGATCCTATGTCTGATACTTCCTAGTTTTTTCATCCTGGGTGAAGTACCTAGCATTAGTTTCTTGGTCAGTAAAATGATATTAACAATACTTTCATTCCCTACCTCAGATGGTTGTTGTGAGAAAAATCATTTTTTAACCCTTAATGTACTCTGATCCTATGACATAAAGTTCTTTGGAGGTAGTATGATATGCTCAAAGAAATACTAGATTTAGAAAGAGTCTATTCCCAAATCTCTCCATTTACCAGTTATATGACTGCAAGTAAGTCACTGAACTGCTCTGAGCCCCAGTTTTCTTATCTGCAAAATGTAAGCAATAAAGTGGCAATAAATAGAGAGCCAGACCTGGAGCCAGGAAAACTCATGTTCCTGAGTTCAAATCTGGCCTCACACACTTGCTAGTTGTGGGGCTCTGGGCAAGAAAACATAGGTTCTCCATCAGCCAGAGCCATTCCATCAATATGTGGAACCATCAGTTACAGCAAATGGAGAAATGTTGAACACTGTGGATAAGTTCCCATACCTTGGCAGTATACTTCAGAGGGATATTCACATAGATGATGAACTTAATGAACGCATTGCCAGAGGTAACTTGGTGTTCGGGCGGCTCTGAAGAAATGTGTGGGAAAGAAGAGGCATTAGACTGTGTGCCAAACTGAAGGTCTTCAGAGCTGTTGTACTTACCTCTTTGTTATATGCCTGTGAAACCTGGAAAGTCTACTAGCACTGTTCCAGGAAACTGAGTCGCTTCCATTTAAATTGTCTTTGGAAGTTTCTGAAGATCTCCTGGCAGGAGAAGGTAGCAGGCACTGAGAGCCTTTCTGGAGCTGAACTACCAAGCATTCAAACTCTACTACAGAGAGTGCAATGCTGAAGGGCTGGCCATGTTGTCTAAATGTCAAAAATAGGGGTGACCAAAAACTATTTTATGGAGAACTCACACAAGGAAAGTTCTCACATGGTGGTCAGAAGAAGTAATAAAAGGTCACTCTGAAGAACTTTAGATTCAATTGTGAGATGCAGGAGACACTGGCACAGGAATGCCCAGCATGGCATGCCCACATCAAAGAAGGTACTATGCTCAGTGAGCAAAGCAGAATTGCAGTAGCTGAAAAGAAACGAGATCCACAAATTTAGAGACATATGCACTCTAAATATTCATATAGACTATTTGTGCCCAAACTGTAGTATAGCCTTCCAAGCTCAGATCTGTCTGATCAGCCAGTTAGATACACTGTACCTTGACCCCAACATAGCAATGTCATTTTGGCACTCTTTAAACACAAAGAACAATAACCAACCAACCCACCAACCCTGGGAAAATCAGTTAGTTCTATTTGCCTCAGTTTCCTCATCTATAAAATTATCTGGAGAAGGAAATACAAACCACTCTAGCACATGGCACAGAAACTCCAAATGGCATCATGAAGAGTTAGACATGACCGAAAAAGGATTGAACAAGAAAAATATGTGTACAACACACTCGGGTTCTTTGTAAGGAAAGTGTTCTGAAGGACCAACTGACTAAACACCAAACCTTTACTAAATACCTATGTGCCCAACACTGTGCTAGATCCTAGAGACATAAATACAGAGAGCAAAATAATGACAAACCACAAGGATTATGCAACAAACAATTATATATAGAATTAAGATAAATAATGCATACATAAGGTAGAAATGGGGTGGAAACAGATTGGGTGCCCCAAACACTCTGAAAATGTTCCCTGTTGAATCTTGTGGGGCACCCTGAACACTAAACACTAGAGGAAAGTGGTCTGGTTCAAAAACATCTCTATGAAGTCATATACTATTGGTGTCATAGTTTCTATTTGTGTTACATACAAGCACATTATTGTTTATTAAGCAGTCATTCCATCTCTTTGGACCTCAGTTTCTCCATCTATAAAATGAAGGGGTTGGGATAGAAAAACCACAAAGGTTCCTTCCCTCTCTGTCTACAAGCTGCCATAGGATAATAGAATCTCTGATCAGGGTTGGAACTGAATTGGGCCTCAGAAATACGTGAGTTGATCAATAAGCATTTGTTAATGACCTACAATGCCTCAGGCACTATGCCAGGTGATAGAGACATAAATACAAAGAATATAACAATTCCTACTTTCAAGAAGCTGACATTCTTATATTCTGACTTTAATCTGACTATTGAGGAAACTGAGTCCCAGAGAGGTAAAGATAGTACTCACTCAAGGACATAAAGACATGGCATTTCCACTGTGCATCTGAACTTAGTTCACAGGACTTGAAGTACAGCATTCTTTCCACTGTACCTACCCCATCAACCCATCAAATTAACAACACTAGACACTGTGATTATACATCATTCCAAGTTGAGAGTGCTTTGAGTTTTAGTTGAATTAAAAGGATGGTATTTCTCCTGGCATTATATAGGGAAAAAAAAACTCTTTGGCTGTCTCAATGCTCTACTTTTCTTTTTTAACAATTGATATTTATTCTTTTTATTTTCAGTTCCAAAATATCTCTCTCTCCATCCACTCCTCCCCTAGCCACTGAAAAGGCAAGAAATATGATACCCATTATGCATATGAAGTCATTCAAAATCCATTTCTGCATTAGCCATGTTCTGGGGGGTGGGCAGAGAGGAGTAAGAAAAATAAAGGTAATGTTTCAATCTGCAATCTGAATCTATCATTTCAATATCTGGGGCATTTTTAGATCATGACTCCTTTGGAGTTGTGGTGGATCATTGTATTAATCAGAGTTGCTAAGTCTTTTACAGTTGATAATCTCTACAATGTTGCTATTACAACGTTGTTTTTCATCTTTAATAAAATGCATTGAGAACAACATGTTTTCCATTTTAATAAAATGCATTGAGCTTTAATTAATTAACCTTATACTTAAGTATTTTTTTTAATTAATAGATCAATTTAAACCCAAAGTCCAATGGCTAATGGCATAGCCCGGAGAACTGTGTTTGGCCTTGTGCTGTTACTGTATACGTTGTTCTCCTGGGTCTGCTCACTTCACTTTACATCAGTTCATATAAGCCTTCCTGGGACTTTTCTGAAACAAGTTGGATTGCTATTTATTATAACACCATAGGATTTCATCACATTCATATACCATAACTTGTTCAGTCACTCTCCAATTGATAGGCATCTCCAATTTCCAATTATTCACCATCACATAAAGAACCATTAAAATACTTTTGTGCATATAAGTATTTTTTCTGGTGCTTTTTCTTTTATCTCTCTGGGATACAGACATATTAATGGTATTCCTGATCAAAAGATAGGTGCAGTTTTACAACCCTTTGGGCATAGTTCCAAATTATTCTCCAGAATGGCTGAATTATTTCACAACTCCACTAACAGGGAATTACAATCTCTATTTTGCCACATTCTTTCTGGTATTTGTCATTTTCCTTTTCCATCCTCTTAGCCAATCTAATGGATATGAGATGGTGATATCTCACTTTTTTATACTTCGCATAATAATTTCAGTGATTCTGCCAATCTACTACAAACGGGGGAGACATACCCAAAACTATTATTGAATGGAGAGAGTTTAGTGAGTACCTGTTACTAAGACATGAAAGGAATTGCTTAGTGTACTGGCATTCCACAGCAGTGCCAACCCTTTGTCTTTGGGCATCAGTGCAATCTCTGCTGCTGCTTTGATTTCATCTGTATGTAATCATGGCTGCTTGTTAGTTTTTATCATGTGGACCAGGGGTCAGAAATCTAGCTGTCTCTAATACAATATGTGGGACATACAAAGTGCTTAATAAATCTCTCTCTCTCTCTCTCTCTCTCTCTCTCTCTCTCTGTCTCTCTCTCTCTCTCTCTAACTCTGTCTGTCTCCATCTCCATCTCCCTTGCTCTCTCCCTTGCTTTCTCCCTCTCCCTCTCCCTCTTGCTCTCCCTCTCCCTCTGCCTCCTGCCCTCTCTCTCCCTATTTAACAGCCTATGCATGTTAATGTTTTCATCTTTAATAAAATACATTGAGCTTTAATTAATTAGGCATAGGTCATGAAATGAAAGAATCTCAGATGTGGACAGAAGCTCATAGGCCAGTTTGACCATCACAAACCCACAAAATGTCTGTGACATCCTGAACAATAGTCATGTAGGTTTTGCTCAGCATCTTACAGCAATAGGGAGTATATTACCTCCTTAGACAGCCCATTCCACCCTTATCTAGTTCTGATTTGTAGAAAGACTTTACCTTAGAGTACCTTACCTTAGATTTCCCCTGGAATATCCACACCTTGTTTCTAGCCCTGCGCTCTAGGCTAAACACAACAAGTTTATTCCTTGTTCTGAGTGAGAGCTTGTCAAATACTGTAAGACAACAACCATGCCCTCTCCTCACCTTCACATCTTTTTTTAAGCTTTCTCCAGGCTAAATGTCCCCAGTTCCTTCAAATCATCACAACATGTTGTGGTCTTTGTTTTCTTCATTCTGATCACTATCCTCTGGACAGCTCCAAGTCCTTCCTAAAATAAGGCATCTGAACTTGAACACAGGTCTCCAAATGCTGGCTGACCAGGGCAGATAATGAATGAAAGAGTAAGTCTTGCTACGCAGTCAGAGAAGAAATGGATGATGTCTTCATATCGTAAAACTGACACAGAATCGACATATTGTAGTCGTGGGAAATGATTAAAAAGAACAGTAAAAAGGGGATGTTTTTTAAAGTCACATTTCAGTCGGGAGGAAGACTCTGAAAAGGTTGATATGACTGCAGATTCTTGGAGAGATCACAGGTAACCAAGAGAGGGCAAATTACTTAATTCTGCTTCTCTCTATCAAAGACAACATTCTACGGCCTGAGGATAGAACAACAGTAGTTAACAAGTAACTGAAATGTGGCTTGGTGACAGAGGACCTAGGCTACACTAAATGATTAAGTCACCAGGTCAGGGCAAACCACCTCCCACAGTACTATAAAAAAATCAAGAAACAGGTGTAATAGTGAGGCATTATCGAATCAAGTTAACGAGCATTTATTAAGTACCTACCGTGTGCTTGTCACAGTGCAAAGCTCTGGGGACACAAAGAGGCAAAAACAGGGTCTCTGCCCTTGGTACAATCAGATTGGGACAACAACTACACAATCAAAGAAAGGTAAATGGAATGACAGCTTTCAAATAAAACTCTTCAAATACTTGAGTTTCTATTAACATTCTAGGAGTATAAATTATTAAAGGGTAATTTTTGTGATTGTAGAAAGGAAAGCAGTGATTGATAAAGGCCCTTATGTTTTCATGAAAAAATAACCAATTAATCAACTAGCCCTATTTCCTTTTGTGACTGAGTTACCAGAATTAGCAGATGGAAAGATGGCTATGACAATGTTAGATGGATTTTGGCAAAACATTGGGAAAAGTGTCTTATGAAGTCCTTTTGCCCGAAATAAAGAAATATGTGATAGCTGATGCTTTAGGTAGGGGCATTCAGAACTGGGTAAATGACCTGATACTTAAGTTTTTTTTTAATTAATGAATCAATTTAAATCCAAAGTCTAATGACTAATGGCATAGCCCAGAGATCTGTGTTTGGCCTTGTGCTGTTACTCATTTTTATCAGTGACTTGGACTAGGAAATATATACTACTTTTATCAAATTTGCAAATTACACAAAACTGATAGAAATAAACCATGTGTCAGATAAGAAAATCATCCAAAGAACCTCAATAGGCTATAAGAATGTACTGAATTTTATTAGATGAAATGTAGTGGATAAATTAAGTCCCCCCTTCTGCACTTGAGTTTCCAAATCACCTACATGAGTATAGGATGGGAGAAGTGTGTTTGTAAAACAACTTGTGTGTGGAAAAATAACTGAGATATAGGGGACTGTAAAAAAAACCCAATGAGGTAACAGTGCTATGTGGATGTCAAAATAGGAAAAGAAATAAACTGATGAGTGAACGAATAAATAAATAATGAAATATAGGATTATATTAAGAGAATTATAGAGTGCAGAATTAGGAAGGTAAGAGCCCTGCTTTCATTTATACTGGTTAGACCACTCATAAAGTATTGTTCCATTGTGGAAGCCACTATTTAGGAAGGATTTTGAAAAACTGTAGAACTTCAAGAGAAGGGCAACTATTTTATTAAGGACACTGGAAACTCAGCAAAACAGAATCAGCTGAGGGACTTGACAAGGCCTAGACATAGAAAAGAAGACATATGGGTACATAGCAAGTTTTTTCAAGGACTAGAAGGACAAATGTGGAAATGGGATGAGATTTTTTTTTTGCTCAGCTCTATAAATCAGAACTAAGGGGAGATAGATGGATGTCATGGAGACAAATTTTAGTTTGATGTGGAGAAAAAAGCAAAGAAAAATAAAACAAAAAATTAACAATTAGAGCTGCCCCCAAATAAAATGGACTCCCTCAAAAATGATGAGTTTCTTGTCAGTAGAGATCTTCAAGTGAAGGCTGGATGACTACACATGGGGAATATTGCAAAAAACAATTTCTGTTCAGGTATAACATTGGTCAAATGGAAAAAAAAGAGGTATGAAACCTGATGAAAATCCCTCCCTAAAAATGGAATTGGTTAAATTGGTTCAATGAAGAAAATAATTCCTTAAAATTACAATTGGACAGGTGGAATTTAGTGACTCCATGAGACATCAAGAAACAATAAAACCCCATTGAAGGAATGAAAATATAGAGGAAAATGTGAACCATCTCATAGAAAAAAAAAACAAAACAAATGACCTGGGAAATAGATCGAGAAGAGATAATTTAAGAGTTCTTGGATTACTTGAAAGCCATGATCAAAGAAAGGGCCTAGACAATCTATTTCAAGAAATTTTCTGGGAAAACTGCCAAAATACCATCACATCAGAAGATAAAATAGAAATTCAAAGAATCCACCAATCATCACTTGAAAAAGATTCCCAAATCAAAATTTCCAGGAATATTATAGTGACATTCCAAAGCTCCCAGAGAGAAAAGACTTTATGCAGTCATGAAGAAATAGTTCAAATACTATGGCACTATAGTCAGGACCACATGAAATTTAGTAGTTACCTCATTAAAGGATCAGAGCACTGGAAATACATTTGGCAAGGCAAAAGAGCTACAATTACAACCATGAATAACATATCCAGCAAATCTGAACATAAAACTTCCGGAAAAAATAGATGTTTAATAAACTGGAAGACTTTCAAGTATTCATGATAAGAAGGCCAGAGCTGAATAGAAAATTAGACTTTCGATTGAAGACACAAGAAGCATAAAAAGGTAAAAATAAGGGACCGAGTAGGGTTAAACCATATGGGAAGATAATACGTGTATCTTCTAAGAATGTTGTCATTATTAGGGCAGTGAGAAAGATTCTATGTAGGAAGAGGGTGCAGGAATGAATCAATTATGTGGCATTATGTCAAAAAATGGATAGATGGGAAAGAGGTATCTCCTGGGAGAAATGGGGAGAGGAAGAATGGGGGAAATTATCTCTCGTAATAAACATGCACAAGGGAAAGCTGTTACAGTGGAGGGGAAAGGGTGGTGGGAGGGCAACATTAAACCTCACTGACATCTAAATTAATTAAAAGGGTGAAAATATATCCATATCTATGTCTGTCTATATATCCATCTATCTATCCTCAATTTGTAATAGAAATCTATCTTACTTAACAGGGAAGTATGAGGGGTAGGAATGAGAAAAAAGGGAGGAGTTACAAAAAGAGTGATAAAAGAAGGCAATGCTCAGAAACAACAACAAAAAAAGACTTCAAAGAAGGGACAGGATACAGAGAGGCAGATTGTTGGCATAATGGATAGAGTGCTAGGCCTGGAGTCAAGAAGATCTGAGCTCAAATATGGCCTCAGGCACTAAATAGCTGTGTGGTCATAGGCAAGTGATTTAACTTTGTTTACCTTAGTTCCTCATCTGTGCAATGATATGGAGAAGGGAATAGCAAACTACTCCAGTATCTTTGGCAAGAATACTCCAAATGGGATCACAAAGAGTTGGACATGACTAAAATGACTGAACAACAATAAAAAGAGAAAGCAAAGGATAAACAGAAGAAAACAGGATAGAAGAAAATTAACAGTTAACAATCATAACTGTGAATATGGATGGGATGCACTCATCCATAAAATTAAAGTGGATATAATGGATTAGAAACTGCAACCTAACGATATGTAATTTACAAGAAGCACATTTGAAACAGGAAAAAAGAAACCAGAGATTCAAAATAAGGGTCTCAAGAAGAATCTATTATGATTCTGTTGATGTAAAAAAAACGACAGGGCTAGTAATCATGATTTCAGACAAAGTAAAAGCAAAAATAGGCCTAATTAAAAGGGATAAGCAGGGAAACTACATTTTGTTAAAAGACAACACCAACAATGAAATAATATCAATACTAAACATATATGGACCAGATGGCATTACATCTAAATTCTTAAAGGAAAAATTAAATTACCGGAGGAAGTAGACAATAAAACTATCCTAGTGAGGGACCTCAAATTTCCCTTTTCAGAGCTAAATACAACTGTAAAATAAATAAGAAAGATGTGAAAGATTTGAACAGAATATTAGAAGATTTAGATATGCTAGAACTCTGGAGAAAACTGAAGGGGAACAGAAAGGAGCATACCTTTTGTTTCAACTATATATGGCACCTTCATAAAAATTGACCACGCCTTGTGGAATACAAATCTCACAACCAAATGCAGAAAAGTAGAGATATCAAATGCATCCCATCCAGACCACAATGAAATAAAAAATATATTTAATAAAGGGCCATAGAAAAGTGGATTAAAAGTTGATTGTAAACTAGGTAGTCAAATCCCAAAGAAAAAGAGGGTCAAAGAAAAAAAATCAATCTTTTTTTTATTAAAGAGAATGACAACAATGAGACAATGTTCCAAAATCTGTGGGATGCAGTCAAAGCAGCACTTAAGGAAAAATTTGTATCTCTTCATGTATACATAAGTAAAAAAGAGAGAGCACAGATCAATGAATTGGGCATGCAACTAAAAAAAATTGAAAAAAGTAAAAATCTCCAATTAAACACCAATATAAAAATCCTGAAAAGTCAAAGGAGAGTTCAATGAAATTGAAAGTAAAAAATAAAATTAGCAGCTGGTTTCATTAAAAAAAATCCATCAAAATAGATAAATAATTGGTTAATTTTATTTAAAAAAGAAAGAAAAGAAAAACAAATTGTCAGTATCAAAAATAAAAAGGGTGAATTCAACAACAAAAGAGAGAACATTAAAGCAAGTGTTAAGGCTTATTTTGCCCAAATATATGCCAGCAAAACTGACAATCTAAATAAAGTAGATGAATATTTGCAAAAATATAAATTGCCCAGATTAACCAACTAGGAAATAGAATACTTAAATAATCCCATGTTAGAAAAAGAAAGTGAATAGGCCTAAATGAACTCCATAAGGAAAAAAAAAATCCTTAGGATGAGATGGATTTAAAAGTGAATTCTACCAAATATTTAAAGGACAACCAATCCCAATACTATATAAAGTATTTGAAAAAATAGATAGAGGAGTCCTACCAAATTCCTTTTATTGTACAAATATGGCTTGGTACCTAAACCAGGGAGAACAAAAACAGAGAAAGAAAATTATAGTCTAATTTTCTTAATGAATATCAATGAGGAAGTTTTAAATAAAATACTAGCAAGGAGATTACAAAAATATATCACAAATATCATACCCTATGACCAAGTGGAATTTATACTAGGTATACAAGGCTGGCTCATTATTAGGAAAATTATCAACATAATTGACCATATCCAAAACCAACACAATAGAAATCACATGATTATATCAATAAATTCAGAAAACTGACAAAATCCAATGCTCATTCTCATTAAAAACACTAGGGAGCATAGGAAGCAGCAGAGCCTTTCTTAAAGGGATAAGCAGTATCTATCTAAAATGAGAGCAAGCATTATCCATAATAAGGATAAACTAAAAGCCTTCCCAATAAGATCAGGAAGGAAACAAGATGTCATTTTCATCATTATTATTCAATATTGTACTAGAATTCTCAGCTATAGCAACGAAATAAAATTAGGCAGTGGGGAAAAAAAACCATCACTCTTTGCAGATGATGTATGATGGTATAATTAGAAAACTTGAGAGAATAAACTAAAAAAAACTTGTTGCAACAATTAACAATGTCAGGAAAGTTGTACAATATAAAATAAACTCACATAAATCATCAGCATTTCTATATATTACCACAAAACCCAGAAGAGATGGAAAAGGAAATTCCATTTAAAATAACTGTAGATAGTATAAAATACTTGGGATCCTACTTGCTAAGACAAATCCAGAAACTATAGGAACACAATTACAAAACACTCTCCACACAAATAAAGACAGATACAAACTGGAAAAAAATATAAATTGCTCATGGGTCAGTAGAGCCAATATAATAAAAAATGACAATGCTATGTAAATTAACTTACTTATTCAGTACTATACTAGTCAAACTACCAAAGAAGTATTTTATAGAGCTAAAAAGTAATTACAAAATTCATCTGGAAGAACAAAAGTTCAAGAAGAAAAAAATGTGAAAGGTTACCCAGCTGTAGCAGATTTCAAGCTACATCACAAAGTGGTGATCATCAAAGCAATCTGGTACTGACTAAGAAATAAAGTGGCAGATCAGTGGAATAGATTACGTACTCAATTCACAAGGTATGATAACTTACATAGTTTCAGATGCCCTGCCAAGGAGAAGGGTAAAACCCCAAGTAAGTGAGACTTTTTGTGTTCCTAGGTGAATAGTAAGCTATAGTCAACATATCCAGAGGCCAGCAGGAAGCTGCATCCAGAAAGGCCCAAGAGATCCTTGCCCCACTCCTGGATCAATCAAGTCCTGACTTTGTCTTCTTTTCATGATTTATTTGCCTGCGAATAAGGGGTGGAAGGGAGAAGGACCCTCATATATATCAGTCACCACCAGGTATAATAATCATGGTTAAAGGTAATTTAAGTGTGAAATAGGGGAGAAAACTGCATCATTGAGATTTACCCTTTTCCACTGACAAATAAGGAACCAAGGTTCAGAGATATTACATGACTCATCCTGTGTCATCAAGTGAGAAAGCATCTGAGGTGAGATTTGAACCCAAGTCTTCCTGGCTCCATGTTTGGTACTATAGATCAGTAGCACAAACTCAAACGTAAATAGGATCCCTGCAGTGGCATATTGACTCACAAAACCACATATTAACACTATCTCTTTTTTTGTATTTTAATTTATTTGGTTAAATATTTCCCAAAACCATTTTAATTCAATCCAGGACCCACTCAGAAGTGTTGGGGGCCAAATGAAGCCCAGTGACCTTGTTTGACACCTCCACCTTAGAGAGGGGGGTTTTATAAGACCAATTTCTGTTGAGAGGAAAGAGAGCCTAAGTGTCCCAGGAATCACAGTGCCATCCAGAACACTTTTAACCCAGCCTCACAGCCATGATCCAGGGGAACAAACTTAGAGAGATGAGACCTGGCAACTGTCCCTGAAAGTGCTTCATCTCTGACTCCTCAGTAGCCATTTGTCTCCCAGTTGCACTCTGGACTTTTCTTTCTCATCTTCCAGAAAATTCTTCACTCCAGAAATTCAGTCCAGCCCTGTAAATCCACACACTGGAAGTATGGTTCCTTCCCCCTCAATCCTACCCCACACCCTCCCTCAGATTGGATATTTCTTTTGTGTATTGTCTTCTCCCACTGCATCCTGGAGCATCTCCAGTTGTCACGATTAATATCTTGCCACTGGACCCAGATGGCTCTGGAGGAGAGAGTGAGGCTGGTAACTTTGCACAGCCTTGTGTCACTTAAATCTAATTTACTTGTGTGTCATGGCATCACCTTCCTACGTCATGGTTCTCTTCAAGAATGATGGACAAACAACACCAACAACCTCCTATTGGAATGTAAGCTCCTTGAGGTCAGGGTCTCTCTGCTTGTGCTTGTTTTCCCAGAACTTAACACACTGTGTGGCACATAGTAAGTACTTAATGAATTCCTGTTGACTGACTAGGCTACTAGAGTTACAGATAAGAAAGTTCTTGTGACTGAAGGCCATTGCACTGTCCAGTGATTGAACGTGGGGAACATACATGATTTGATCAATGACAGTGACATTTAAAATGAAACAACAGCATTGGCTTTGCCTCTTCAATCTCGTGTCTCTCCAGCTGACTAATAGCTGACCTCTCTGATAGGTATGGTCTCATTGTATTTCAGTGAGAGTAGGGATTGTTTTGTTTTTCTTTGTATCCCCAGTACTTATCCCATAGTAAGTACTTAATAAAAACTATTTTCATTGTCATTCCTATAGTTATAGTGTTAGAGCAGTAATCCACTTTAGAGGTGATCTGGTTCAAACTCCACATGTTACAGATGAAGAAAACGAGGCAGGAGAGTGACTTTCTCAAGGATACTCAGGCAGTAAAATGAGTGCCAGGATTTAAACCAGGCCACCTGAATCCCACCCTAGTGCTTTTCCCACTATGTTCTACTCTGAGTTTCCAGTCCCAGATGACTGACACAGCAGAAGATTGAAAACATTAGCAGATGTGGTGGCCAAGTTGCTGTAGGATAACAACAAAAGGACACTGGACAATAGCTAATATTTATATACCACCTACTCTGTGCTAGGCACTGCACTAAGCATTATCCCATTCGATCCTCATAGCAACCCTATTATCATCCCTATTTAACCTACCTGCTACCTACAGGATCATAATAGGAATTGAAATCGGGTGTCCTCTGGGCACCTCATATTCTACAGTTCCAAAACAGAACTCATTTTCTTCATACACTCTCATCTCCAAACCCATTCTCCTTGTCTCTTCTCCATTTTCCCTCAATACATTTGATAATTGCTCTGCTTCCCTGGCTATAGTGCTTTCTCTTAAGTGTAATAGCAACTTAAATTGGTTTCACCACGGTTATATTGGGACACCCACTCAGGGTTTTGTTTCTTGAGAGTTGTGGATGAGAGGATCACCTGGAGAGGGGTGGAAGATCACCCTCGATCACCAGCTTTGTAGGGACATTGCATTCTATGTTTAAGATGAATCCCAGGCTCATGATTCTGTCCAGCAGGCAAGGACAGCCCTCAGTAGTTTGCCAAGGTCCTTTGTGGCTTCCACATTACCTTCATCTAAATATCAAGACCATGCATAAAACATTTGCTTTCACTTCAGAGAAAGTTCTGCAAACTATAGATGAAGACAAATTTATTTGCCAGGCAGATGGGATCTGGAATTACTGAACTGAGAAAAGAAAAGCTTGTTTTGAATCAGAGGGATTATTCTTCATTGCCTTTTGTCCACCACCCCCCCCTTCTTCCTGCTTTAGTAATACAGACATATACACACATTTGTTTATATGCATATATGTGTATGTATGTATGTATCTGTATATATAGATATACATAACTGAAGATATGGGTCAAGTTGGAACTTTTGGGATGGCATAGTGTATTTGGGAGGGAAAAAATGAATCCACAATGTAAATGCAGGGTGCAAGTCAAAGAAATGCATTTTCCCAATTCTGTTCTTTTCCCTTTCGTCTCATAAAGGATTACAAGATGAACATTTGTTTCACATCTCTAAAAATAAATGGAAATCTCTGATCAGGAGAAAAAGGGGAGATCGGGAGGGAGGAATTTCACTAGCATTTTAAAGGACATTTAAGTTTTGTCAGTTGCTGTGAGAATAGTATTGGGTGCCTTTGTTTCAAAGTTGGTTGTCCTGTAGGACCTATAAAAGACAAATAAAACTGTGGTCTTACAGATTTTCAAATAATAATAATATCAACACATTTAGACATACAAAACACTCTTCCCCTAGCAACTATGTTGAGGAAGGCAGTATATTTTCATCTTCATTTTGCACATGTGGAAACTGAGGTTTAGAGATTTTGCTTGACTTAATCATCAATTGGGAGCCAGTGTTAGTAAACTAGAGATCAAACCCAGATATCCTGACTCCTGTTTTGCTTTTTTCCCCTACTCTATGCTGCCTCTAGGATAGAGGAAAAGATTCTATCTGATACCCCTATAGCTGATATGGTTTACAAAGCACTTCACATATATCATCTCGTTCAACCCTACTAACTAACGTGGGATGTAGGAAGGACAGGTATTATCATCCACATTTCCCAGGCAACATCAAATAGCTAGTAAATGGAAGATCTCACTAACTTGAAAGATAATCATATCTTTCAAGGATATTAAGAAGGGATAATTCCACTGTACTCTGCCCTGGTCTGACTACTTCTGGAGTATTGTATTCCATTCCCTGCACTACAATTCAAAAGGGACATTAAAAAATTGCTGAGGTTCTAGAAGAGAAAAATCCAAATAGTTAAGGGCCTCAGAGTGATGTCATATGAAATTTGGTTGAAGGAAAAGGGTGGGGGGGAGAATGTTTAAGCCCAGAGAGGAGAAAATATAGGAGTTGAAAGCATTATTTCAATACTGCATTCAAAAAGCTGTCTTATAGAACACAGATTAGACTTGTCCTATTTGGCCCCAGATTGAAGAATTCTGGATGAAAGTTACAAAAACACACACTTGAGATTAATTCCAGAAAAATAACACCAAACAAACAAAAAACTTTTCCCCAAACTAGAATTGTTCCAGGTAAAAGAGGCTGCCATGGGAGGTTATGATTATCCATTTATTGAAGGTTTTTAAGCAAAGGCTATATGATCTGGCCCTTCTCTGGTAGGCTGTAAAAGGCATTCTTCTGCAGGGGCTTGTTGGTTGGAATAGATGGCCCTTGAGATCACTTATATTTCTCATATTCTCAAATTCTGTGATTTTTGACTGAATGAGACCTAAGAATATTGTTCCAGCCAGTCTATGACTGCTTCAATCAGTTGGTAATCCCAACCCTAAGGTCAAGGTCATGGATGTAGCCAGTCCATTGGTGTAGCACTTAAAGTAATTGTATTTTTTAGCCATAGTGTTCTTTCAAATTCCTATCTAAGTTGTCTGAGATATGAACTCTGTTGGCTACTGAAGAGCCCATCTTGACTGGAAAAACAAATTTCCTTCTTTGGTGGGGGGGTCAATATAATCATATTGCCCATAGGCCCAGACCCTGAACCTGAATATGCCTGGTTTACTCATGCTAGGCCTGCTTCTCTGACCTTGCCTGGCCTTCCCTGGGTGTACCTCTTGCAGACATCATGCATAGGAAGTCCTGAAGACTCAAAGTCTTTTAATTGAATTAAACCCAATAATTATTTGTTAAGTGTTTACAGAGTGCAAGATACTACACTGTGTTTAGTGCTGAAGACCATCCTGGAAATTTAAAAAAAATTTTCTGGCTACCACTTTGATTCAATTCAAGCATTATTAAGGGCCTACTATGTGCCTGGTGTTGTGAGGGGCACTGGTGATACAAGTACCAAAAAGGAAACAGTCTCTGTCCCTGAAGATAAGGGGGTACTCATAACTGGGGAAAGACTGAATAAATTATGGCTCACAAAAGTAATGGATTACTACTGTGTTGTAAGAAATGAAAAAAGAGATGATTTCAAGGGAAACTGGGAAGATTTATATCAACTGATAGCCAGGAAAAAGAAGAAAAAGGAGGAACTATATTCTCTAATAATCCTGTATAAAAGAAACAACTTTGAGAGACTGAAGAACTTTGATCAATGGAATGATCCACCAGGATTCTGAAGGAGTGATGCTGAAGAAGGCTACTCATGTCCTGAAACAGAGCTGATGCACCCAGTATAGAGGAGTGACACATTCTGAGGCATGACCACTGTGAGAATTTGTTTTGTTTGACTGAATATGTTTTAGAAAGGTTTGGATTTTCTTTTCTTTTTTCCCCCTAAGGAAACAATTCCTGTCCTCAAGGAGCTTAGATTTTACCGGAGGAAAGAACAATACACAAATAAGCCAATAAAATTGTAATGTGCAACTGCCAGAAACAGAGTCAGCATGGCCGAGTGACTGAAGAGCTGGCCTTGGAGTAGAGGAGAGCTGAGTCAAGGTCCCCCTGTGATATACTCTGTCTGTGCCTAGGATACTGCAAGTGCTTAATAATTGCTTTTTGACTGACTTGACTATGTGATGCTGAGCCAGACACAAACAGGATTCTAACTCTACAGGGCAGGTGCCAGACAGCTTGGAGTGAAGTTTCCTGCCTGGGAGTTGGCTTAACCTTTGCAATCGCAAGTCCAAATAAACAAAAAGGGCCAGGCCTTGTGTTAGACTCTTGTGATACAAAGATAAAGACAGAATGGTTCCAGCCTCAAAGAATTTATATTCTACTCAGAGGAATCACTCAGGAAGTCCATCTGCAAATATCAACTGGCTTAGTGGCAAAGGCACAGGACTTGGAGGCTTGTAGTCAGGGATATCTAGGTTCAAATGCTACCTCATAAACTTACTATTTGTGTGACTGGGAAAGCCACTAACACCCCCCACCACCCCCTGAAGCCCCTTGCACCTCACTTTCCTCAACTGTAAAATGAGGAAACTCAATAGGTTCAAAGTCCTTTTCAGCTTTAACCCTATGCTCCTTTTCTCTTGCTATGCAACCATCCCACTACTACTTTAGCAATAATTTTTTGTTTCTCATAATCTATTTTCCCAAGGTAGGCACTCTTGTAGTAGTAGCATCAGCAGCAGCAGCAGTAGTAGTAGTTATAGTCATTTTCTATATGGTGGCAGTGGTGGTGGTAGTAGTATTAACAGTAGTAATGCTAATAATGATAACAGCTTTCATATTGGACTCTAAGGTTTACAAAGCTCTTCACCTATTGTGTTATTTCATGCCACACTTCCAACAATCCTTTGAGGTTGGTGATGGTATTGTTCCCCTTTTACGAAGGAGGAAACTAAGGCATAGAGAGTTTAAATGGCTTGCCCAGGGTGGCACAGTAAGCGCCTGAGATGAGATTCAAACCCAAGTGTTCTTGACCCCAAGACGATTTTGGAAACTTGTATCAACTTTTATTCCACTCTAAAAAATTCCTTGGATTATAACTATTTGAGTTCTTTGATTAAGGTCCCTCCTTCTCCCTAAAACAATCCCCTAGTTTTATTTCTACTAATACCTCAAAATGAGGTGGGGTAAATGGGTTTCTCCTGATGTGGTAGAAAGTGACAGACATGGGAGCCTGGGCTTGTGGCTCCTTGGATCCCCATCTCTTTCTTCTCATCAATAAAACACACTTAACACATTGCTCTTATGCTCTGATTGTTGTACTTACATGCCCTAATTCTCCTATTAAATTCAAATTGTATTTGTATTTAAATGGAAATTGTATTTAGCATATCCTTAGTGCTTGGATGATGGAATGCTTAGGCTTTTAAATTACTCCCAGGGATAACCCCCATGAGGTGGAATCCAGGGCTTCCCTGATGGGGAGAAAGGAGGAGGATGCAGGAGTCAAAGCCATAGCCTGAGGACACCCAGAGAGCAGCACAGCTTGGAGGGGATTTCCCCAGTGCAAAGTCCCATATCAGTTCCTCCACTTGAGCATCCAATTTACAGTAATGACTTGCAGTGCGGGAGTTGAAGTGTTTTTGTGAAATTCTGCCTACATTGTCAAGAACTTGGCTGATTATTATGTTTTTATGCAGTTTTTATGGCTTGTATTTTCAATGGAAATTGGCCAATCCTAGCCCTCATGAGTATCTTATAGCATGCTTGACTGATTCAATCCCTCTGTGGACTTTGGTGCATGCACAGGACAATCTACCTGCCATAAAGCCCTCGTGGATGAGGCAAGAGAGCCTGATTCTGGAGAGGCGTAATGGTGTGTAATGGAAGTTCTTGATCCCCAGTTTGGAGCATGCACAGACATCCTGTAACTGGTTCTGGTCTGCTAAGTGGTGATCCAATGCACTGTTGCCTGGCTTTTGAGCTCAGAATGGATACATTCAAAAGGGGTTAACTGGCCAAAGTCTATGTTCTTTCCTTCATTCCTGCTCAATTGCTGTTTAGGTGAGAGAGATATGTTATAAGCTCCTAAGTGCGGAGAAATCACAGGAACTCAGGGCTCACTTAGGACTGACAGATGGTCCATAAATACAGATCACTGTTCTTTCCTTCTTTATATGTGGTCTGTCTTGCTTTAAAGTGAAGGGTTATTGGAGATGGCTATGCCCTTGTGAGCTTTAAAAAGTCATAATAGTAAGGGTTAGAAACTTGGGAGCTCAATTCCATGCTAGAATTTTCTGGGAGCCAGATGGTGAAGAGTACAAGATAAAACAATGCATTTGACCCAGCATAAGTCACAGGCAGTGAGTGATTTCCTCCATCAGATGAGCTAAATTCAGAAGTGAACTTGGTGAGGCAAATTCTATGGATAAACTTTTTCAAGTTTCAATGAACTTTCTTGGGGATGAAGATAGTATAGGGAAGAATGAGTCCTTGGGTAGGAAATGTGTATATACATATATACATACATACATATGTGTATGTATATATGTATGTCTATATATACATATGTATATATTCATATATATGTATATGCATCTATGTGTATGTATATATGTATGTATTTGCTGTCTTCCCAGTAAATATCCCTTTCTAAAAGCCAATTTTAGTAAATTCATTAAATAATGCTGAATGACTCATCAGTAAAATAACATTGTGGAGAGTATATTGGAATGGGGCTACACGTGGTAGTATGGAGGAAGCCATTCTCAAACTCCCATCAGGATCAACTCTGAATGACTCAGCTCTTCCCAGCAACATCTGAGACAAGTACAAACAGCTCACAGAGGAAGGGAAGGTCTCTGAATGCAGATTGAGGAGTATGTATACATTTTGTACTTTATTCTTTCTTGTGCTTTTTTTCTCTTGATCTGTTTCTTCTTTCACACCTGGGATTAATATGGAAATATTTTTTTACATGATAGCCCATGTATAAATTATATCAAACTGCCTACAATTTTTCAGAAGAGGGGAAGAAAGGGAGGGAGGGAGAAAAATTTGGAACTCAAAATCTTGCAAAAATGAATGCTAAAAATCTGTCTGATGTGTTACTGGGGAAAAATAAAATACTATTAAACTTTAAAAAAAAATAACTCTGTTCAGGACCATGACTTATATGTAAGAGTAGAAATTGGGATGAGGATAAAAACTTCATAGAAAGAAATAATAACCTAAATTTGGGGATGGGTTCTCTCTATTAAAGAAATAGATATAGAGTCAGAGGACCTGACTGTCAGAGCAGTCCAAAAGTGGAGTGGGCAGCCTTCAGACATATCCAGCCTAGTGAATTTTCCCATTGAGGTACTCAATAAAAGTTAATTGCATTAGACTTAATTCAATTCAAGGAGATAATATATTCAAAATGTTTTTGTGGAAAAAAAAGCACACACTGGATGACATATAAGCATTATTATTCCTAGGGAAATGGGCTATTATTATTGTTATTATGATTTTCCTAAACATGAAGTTGAAATTGCCTGACTTCATGTCAGTGTATCCCCCTATTAGTTTCAAAGTTATCTTCTTTCTTCTGTCCTCTCTTTCTTGTTCCTTTTCCCTTGCCCCTTGACATGATTCTCTAGGGTTTCCATATAAGAGAAGAATTTCCAGGCTTGTGTCTCTTTCTCTCCCTGCTATTACTGTTTCTTAATTAGAATGATATTTATCATTCTCTAAAGACTTCCCTCTTTGCCTCCAACCCCTGGTGGATTTTCTGAAGTCTCTTATTAATATGTACCACACATTCTTTAGGTTGCTCTAAAAGGCTCTTTGTCTTTAAAACATGCCATGGCCTTGCTGTAATTCCTCGCTGCAATTAGGACAGAAGATATGAAAAATGTCAACAAGAATAACAGCTGGATCATTGACAGAGAACACATGCTGTAGTCACTTAGAATATTTAGGGACAAGGAAAGTGATATAAGGAAGCTTGGTTAAGTAAAGGTCAGCCTTGCCGAACAGACAAGTCAATAAAAGTACACCAATTCCTTACAGAATCTTAGTTGAATCATTTGTATATCTCTGTATTCTATTTTTCTCAATGTTCAAAATAACTTTAAGTCAAAGGAGAGGAGATAATAATGCTTATTATAGGCTTGAATTCATGTCATACCAGAAATACTCCAGAAAAAAAAATATGAGTATTTACTAAGAAAGCAACTGAGTTCTGACCATCTGGGTCAATAAAAATTTAAAAAAATAGTCAAGAAAGGATCAAGGGAAATTCTCATCTTAGAATTGTCTTCCTTCTTTTTCTTCATGAAATGAAAATCATCGAAGTTCTGATTTTGATGAAAATTGCAAAGCACTGTTTAAAATAGAGTTCAGTTAAATTCAATACAACATGCATTTATTAAGTGCCCGTTATGTTCTAGGCAGCATGCTATCCACTGGGGTTACAAAAATCAAAACAAAACAAAACAAAACCAAACAATCTCTTCTCTCAATGAACTTACATTCAATTGGAAGAGAGGATAGAAATAAAACAATGAAAATAGCCCTGACCCTCCAGGAGTCTTTGTTCTAATTAGGTCAAGTAAGACAATTCTGTAGTATTGATTCTATTTGGTCCCATTCACTGAGAATGGAGAGCACTCCTATTCAGTCATCTCACTGCCAACATGGCTTCATACAAGTTGGCAAAATCATTTTCTCAAGGCAAAAACCTGACCATGTCACTTCCATTCATACAATTACTTCTATGATAAAATGTAAGTTCATTTGCCAATCATTTGGGGCCCTCAAAAATATGGTGCCAAGGCACCTTTAGTATTTTTTTTTTAATCTTCCTACTTGATCTTTGATAAAATCAACAAATATGTATTAATCACTTGCCATGTACCAAGAAGTAGGTTAAGTCATGTGCATACAAAGAAAGGCAAAAATATAGTCCTTGCCTTCAAGGAGCTCCTATTCTAAAGAGCAAAACAACATGAAAACAACTATGAATATTTAAGATATATACACGGAAAATTAGAGACAGTCTCAGAAAAAAAGGCACCAACACTGAGTATGACTAAGGAAGACTTCTTGTAGAATGTATGATTTGAGTTGAGACTTAAAGGAAGCTTGGGAAACTAAGAAGCTTAGATGAGGAGAGAGAGCATTCCAGTCATGGGGGACAGCCAATGAAAAGACACTGAGTCAGAAGATTGAGTGTTCAAGAAAAAGCCAGGAAGCCAGTGTCACTTTGTTGTAGAGTGTTTGGAGGTGACTAAAATATAAGAAGACTTGAAATGTAGGGAGTGGCAAAGATATAAAAGGTGGTAAAAGCTAGATGATTTTGTATTTGATTCTGGAGTTAGTTGGGAGCCACTGGAGTTCAAGGAGTATACTTCAGTCAGGTGACATTCTGGTCTTCATGCCTACTTCCAACCTGCTGAGAGGGACCATTATTCCAGTTCCCACTCAAATGTGTAGATCAGGTCCCCCAAAGTACCTACGGAGCATTTCTTTTTTCAGGAATCTAGGAGGAAACCCTGAAGGGTTGTGACTTTCTAGTAATAACAGCAGCATGCATGAGCCCCCACCAGTGTAATTCCTATTGATAACCAGCCAAACTTTACTAGCTTTTTTGCAAAGAGCATTTATTAAGATACTATAAGAAAAAAGAAAAGAATCTGTGTGTTCTAAAATGTTTGTGTCAGCTCTCTTTCTGGTAACAAAGAACTGGAAATTGCAGGGATGCCCATCAGTTGCAGAATGGATAAACTAGTTGTGGCATATGATTGTGATGGAATACTACTGTGTTAAAAGAAATTATGAACTCAATGATATTAAAAGAACATGGAAATACTTGCATGAAATAATGAAGTGTAAAATGAGTGGAACCAAGAAAACATTATAAACAGTAACAGAAATATTGTTTTAAGAATGACTTCGAGCAAATAAGTCATTCTGACTATTATAAATATCCAAATTAACCATAAAAGACATAGGAAGAAAGACATTATCTGCATTTAGAGAAAGAGCTGATAAATAGGAGTATGTATATAATAATTTTGCATACATAATCCTGTCTGCATCTAATGATAGTCATCTCTAGGGTGGGGGGGAGTGGAAAGAAAAAAATAAATTTACATGATAGCTTTATTGTAGATTTTAAAAGAAAAGCAAGTTGTACATAGTAGATTTGCAGTTTTACATGCAATCTTTTTTCATTATACTATGTTATAGAAATGCTTATTTTATTCCATAAATTAAAAAGTAAAAAAGATACTATAGTAAGAATTATTGTTACAAAAACATTCTCCCCTAAACTGGGGTATGCTCTCCCTTTGCAATTTGAAGTCCCTAGGGAGAGTGGGCTCAGTCTTAAAATACAATGTTAGTAAGGAGGATGGCTAGAGAATACATGTGACAAAAAACTGCGGGTTACCAGAAGATTATTTCATCCTTCATAGAATCCTCACAGTGTTTGTCTTTTGGGATCAAAGAATAATTGTTTTTGCAAAGTCCATTGACAACATTGCATTCCAGCAAAGGTTGTTGCATTTTGGGATTCTACTTCCTCACCTGGATGGCTAGCTTTCTGTCTGTATCCATGTTTGTCGATGCTTTTCCTGAGTGTGACTTTGCAGATCTGAGTTGGCTATGATATCAGATATTTATCCAATCTCTCCAATAACATGGTTGATGGGGGTGGAGGTGGCATAAAGAGCTTTTCCAGGCTTACTCATTCCCCTTTCTCCACCTTGCTGCCCTCTCCCATAGTCACGATAAAGCCTGATGTCTTCCACCAATGAACGGACTTCTACTGACATTCCTTCATTTTTTTAAAACTGCCAGACTAAATATTTGATCAGCCAATCAGATATTCCCTTCTTGACTCCATCAAAGAGGGTTCTATTTTGTGGAAAGAACACGTGCATTGTGTGAACCACCATGTTCACAAATTTAAAACTTCCTCATGCCCTTGTATTGATTACATTAATTGACATGTTAGTACAGAACCTCTGTGTTGCAGTGGTGACAGCTTGCTGTCTTTTATAAGCTTTATGCCTTGTCTGAGGGCCAGTAATACCACCTTTTAATGGATGAATCAGTTTGGAATCAAAGGGATCCTGTCCTATGAACAACACATGTTGGCCTCCTCAAGCCAAACAATACTACTCATTGGATCCTATCTATTGTTAAGGTCACAGGCAAATGAGGGAGCGGTGAATCAACACTCTCTCATTTCACAGAGCTAAAAGGCAGCTGGGCTTCTGTAGATAATTAGGATGCTGCCAAAGATGACTAAGGAGGTTGGCCCAGTGTACCATATTTATCTGTGTACATATATCCCCTTCCCCAAGAAAATAACAGCTTTTTGAGGGCAGGATGAATGTCAATTTCACATCTTCACCCTTTTGTATATATCTCTAACTTTCAATTTCCATTTAATAAATATCTGATCAATAGCTGTTTGCTGAATGTAAATGATGCTCAAATCTCAGCCAGCTTCTTCCTAGGTATTTACTAGGGATGGAGACAAGAGTGCAGGGGGCTCTGTATAATCTACAAATCGATCAGTAAACGTTCTCGAAGCACCTGGTATGTGGGAGACACTGTGTTAAGCACAGAAATCAGAAAGCATGCACGGTGCTGCTATTTTTAGAGCACAGATCTGACATGTTACCCTCCTGCTCAAGAAGGTCCAATGGTTCCCTGTTACTTAGGGTGAAATGTATGCTGCCCTCGCAGGCACCTCAAACCTCCCACAATCTCTTGCAGTATTCCATTCCAAGATTTGGCCTTATTTTTACTCCAAAGTGGTTTTCTTGCTGTTGTTGCCCACATGCAGCACTTGATCTCCTACCTCCATGTCTTCACACAGATAGTCTGTATCCCAACCCTGGCATTCATCCCTTCCTAATCTTTACCTCTGAGAATCCCTAATTCCTCGGCTATGCAGCTCAAGCTCCTTCTCATTCAAGATGCTTAGGCCTATCCTGACTCCCTCCTAGTGGTTATTGTGCCGCACGCCCCGCCCCCACCGAGCTTCTTTGTATTTCCTTTGTATGTGTTCTGTACACATGTTCATGTTTTTCTCTTCAGTAAAATTCCTGCTCCTTGAGGTTGTGGACTATTTCGTTTCTTTCTTTTCTTTGTATTTCCATTGCTTATTACAGTGCCTAGAACATTGTGGGTCCCTAACAAGTATTGTTTGGATGAGTGAATGGAAAGAAAACTGGCTTTGGAATCAGAAGAGCTGAGTTGGAGGTAAGAGTGGGCTGGAGCCGGCTCCCACTAACTTGAGAGAACTGGCTGTTCCACTTTCAGTGCGAGCGTTTACACTTTGGAAATAGGAAAAGGTTACACAGGAGGGTTTGTAGATTGTATAGACTTAAGAAAGTGATGGAGAAAATGAATAGTAAGCTTAAAAGTCCATCAGATAGACATGATTTTCCCCCAGAGTCAGTTGTTAAACCATTCCCCAGCTACTCACTGCTGGCTATTGTCGATGTTTCCCTGTCACTGGCGAGGGGTGGTAGATGGCCAAGTTAGAGCTAGGAGGGATTTTAAAATTGATTTAGCTCAGTCCCATCATTTAACAGACGATGAAACTGAGGCCTAGAGTGCTGAAATGATTTCCCTTCCCAAAGTCTCACAGATATGAGAAGCAAAGTCAGGATTCAAACCCAGATCCTCTGAGTTAAAATCCAATGACCCCCACCCCCCCCACACACCATTCCAATAAATTGCCAGTATATAATGGCATAGTGGTGAGTTCTCTGCATGTCTTAGTTGGACTGTATGATCTGTCAGATTCCTTGATTTTTCATTATTTCAGCTCTCTTGGCTTCAATTTTTCTACCTGTAAAGTGGAAATTTTGGCACTACTATCACACAGTAGGAACTTTAATGTTAAAGTAGTAACTTTAATAGTTGCTTGTTGATTGATTCTATTGTTAGCTAGGCACCTTATAAACAAAAATGAAATGTTATATATACTAGCTACTATTATATTTGCTAGGGAGCACAGTGGATAAACTGCTGGGTCTAGAATCAGGAAGACCCGAGTTCAAACCTGGTCTCAGATAATTAATAGCCTGTGTGACCCTGAGCAAGTCACTTAGCCTTGTTTGACTCAGTTTCCTAAACTATAAAATGACCCGGAGAAGGAAAACAAAAACCTAGCAAACTACTCCATTGTCTTTGACTGACTAGAAAATCTCAAAAGGTGTGTAGCAACAATCTTGCTAGCAGCTACTGTAGGGGTGTAAGACCCCCCAACAACCAGCGCACAGAAAGGTGCCAACACAGGTTCTTGGATCTACTTTTCTAAGGAAAGCAACTTTAAGGGGTTAATAAACTCAGTTTAATCAACCATACATGTATCATTCACTTAGGTCAGGGGGAAAAGATCAGCCCCTTGAACTTCAAGGCAAATACAAACAGAAATTACAAACATCAACAGACAGACCTTGTCTGATTCAAATCACAATTCAGATATCAGAGAAGAACCAACATCTGGGTGCAAAGCTGGGGCGGGGGGAAGTTACAGCTTGTCCAGAGTCTCAACACTCCTTCCATGAGTCCCAAAAGTCAAATGCCAAGCTCTCTTCAATTATATGCAGTTCAGAGCCCAGAGTGCTCTGACCTCACCCAGGCTGGGTGTGGGAAAGTTCTGCATCCCCAGTATCATATCATATACAAATCAATGACTCCCAATTATCTCAGTACTGAGAAATACTCCAAGACAAAAAGATCCCACTTTATCTTCCCCATTCGAACAAAGACCAGAATCATTAAAGGCACTTAAGAGAAGAATAGCAAAAAGGCCCACTTTAATTCTATTACATGGGGTCATGAAGAGTTGGACACAACTGAACAACAACAAAAATTGTATTTTGTATCAAAGGATCCTATAATTAGAGCTGGAACAGACCTAATGATAAAGTCCAATTCCCTTGTTTTATAGATGAAGAAACTACGACCTGGCAAGATTTAGTACTTTGTTCAAACTCCTAAAGGTAGCAAATGAGAGTCAGAATTTGAACCCAGGACTACGGATACCAAATTCCACACCCTTTCCACTGTACCATGTTCCCTCCAAAACACTGCGAAGAAGTGGTGATGCGTGGACATGGTCATTCTCTTCACTGGTGCAGGTGATGGTCCATGGTCACTTTCTCATCTTGCAATTTTCTTATCTACATTCTTCTATAGATCCTCCCTGAAGAAGTTTCCAAAGTGCTTCAGCACCTCGGCCTTCAGGACATAGGCCCTTCTCTCAAGGCTCCCTCTGTTTGCTTGCTAATAGTGGAGCTCACATCTCAAGCCACACTTCCTCTTTTCCCCAAGTGATTGGTGATTTCACTTCTTGCATCTAGGTTACAATTGGTGAAACGATATTCCTCACTGGTGCCATCCATGTGTCTCATAATTGTCCTCTGGTTTGTCCACACTTGTAATTCCTCAGAGATTAGCGTATTCTGAGATGCACAACTGAGCATCATTGCCAGTGAATATTTATGCTAAGAAGAGTAGTATTGCAGCAAAATCTCCCTGCTTTATGCCTCCCTTGACACCAATAACACTGGGTTGTTGAGCAGATTCATCCGGAAATTTTGTACAGGGTTCAAAAATGCATGAGAGCATCCATGTCAAAGGAGAAACACTAAGGTCAAATTGGGTCATTTTTATGGTAAGTAGCTGCCCGTAATGGCAGAATATAGTGTTCTCTGTACTTTTCCCATACTCATGTGACTGTAAACATACATTTGGCTATAGAATATTCTTTGCAAAACTTTCCCATTTCCTTCTCATAAGTTTGTCAAGGTTAACCACAAAATACAATCAGCTTATTCTAATAAAGATTTTGTTGTTGTGTTCATCCTTCATTTTAGAAAAGGACTGTGGCATCAGGGAAATGATGACATGACTTGCAGTTCACTTTGATTTGAGTGAGGGAGGGCTGTGCAAGGTCACCAGCCTCACTTCCTCCTCCAGAGCCATCTGGATCCACTGACCAGATATTCATCAGGATGGTTGGTTATGGCCCAGGATGCAATGGGATCAAATACATGTGTGAGTGGTTAGATATCTATGGGCTCTCCATTACATTTCTTGGAATATAACTAAGGGTTCATTTTGGTGATTCTACATTTGGTAGTGAATACGATTCTCAACTTGGAGTCATGAAGATGCAATTTTAATCTTATGTCACATTACCATAGATAAATCTCATCGCCTCTTCAAACCTCAGTTTCCTCATATGTAAGATGAAAGAGTTGGATTCAGTGACCTCTAAATCTATGACAATATCTGGTATTTCGAGATTTTTTTTCAGGAAGAAGAGGTATACATCTAAAATTGTCTCCTTCCTGAAATATCTTAGAAAATGATCTTTTAATGCTTTCAGGATTGTGTCACCTCCTGAACATATTTCCTCAATGTCTGGTTGGTTTGCCAAGCTATTGTTTTCTACTTCATTATCTTACATGGACCCACTTTTTCTTTATCATATAGCATTTCAGGGACTCAGGCATAAGGGTCCAAATGCCATACTTACTGTCAAATATAATTTTAATGTTATCATATGGGCACTGACAAATGCTTTCCATGTCCTGTCCCTTGGTTAGCTTCCTACCTGTGACTTGATTGCTTTGAGGACCATGGGGCTCAGTTGGGTCTTACAGAATCACAGAAATGCTGTTAAGTCTAGTCTTTCACTTTCGCTGTTTTTACCTTTCATAATGAGGTCACACTCCTCTTCATCACTCATTAACTTCTCCTGCAGTGTTTTACAATTAAATTTAGATTGTAAGCCGATGTTGCCCTTGGATGGATGATTTCTCTACACTTGGCGAGGAAGTAAAGTGTTTGCTGACCAGGGCAGTTTCTGGGCTTTTTTTTGGATCTTGACATTGGAACAAGTATTTAATATCAGTTAAACTTTTTCACATAAGGGTGGTCATTAAAGTTTACCTTTTGCCATTTCCCAATTTGGACATTGAATGTGTTCATTTGAAGCTGTAATAAATATTCTCAGTCTCTTCTCATCATTATCTTCACTTCTGATTTTGGTACTGGTTTTATCCTTGTTTTAATTAGCTGATTGGCTACACACAGATAATTGATTCTGATGACCCCTAACACGGAATCCCAAGATGATATATTTGGAGCTGGAAGGCTTCTTGGAGGTCATTGAGTTCAACCTCCTCATTATGCAGATGAGTAAAAGAGGCCCAGTTAAATGACTTAGTTTAATAATTACCCAAGGTCCTATATCTGTTAAGTACCTAAGACAGGACTAAAACCCAGATCTTGCTGACTCCAAGGCCAGTGCTTTGTCCACTAGACCACACTGACTCCCCAAATCAGACACATTATTTCTGATACAATAATTTCATTTTTTGTCATTTGATTTTACTCAATCATATGTCTATCATCTTTTGACTCTTTTCTGGATGAAATTATTTATCATAAATAAGCATGAGGTTTCTGGGTAAGCTATAAGCCTTTGGCTTATTTCATTTCTCAGACCTGAGCCACATATCCAACATATTTTTTCTCCATCCTCTTCTGGGCCAACCTTTACTATTGTTAATTATTATTATATGAGCTATTAGTCAGACTAGGATTCTTCTACCACATTTAATGCCATCTACTATGAGATTAGCTACCCCAATGCCTGCAATGTTCCAAGAGAGCAGGTTAAGCAGCTTTGAGAGTTAAAATCTTTTTTTTTTCCTGGCCACCCACAGACAACCAAGTAATAAGGAGGCACATGATCACACACTAAACAAATCTGATTACATGAAGGTTTATAGATTATAGCTGTCTTTTCCATTTGACGAACAGGAATCTGGCACAGAGGTAATGAATGACTGGCCTTTTGTCATGCAGTAAATGGATTGTAGAAATGAAAATTCAACTTGCGAATCCTGATTTATGGATTGGTGCTCATCTTTCCCTCACAGCTGTTGAGTGGAAACTCAATCTGATGCCAAGGTTGGGAAGTAGGGTCCAGAGAAAAGAGTTTTGAAAGAGGAGCCAGAAAACTTGTGTTCTATTCCTAGTTTCAGAACTAACATTTTGTGGAACATTGGGAAATTCACTTGAATCATCTGTCAGTTTTCTTTTCTGCCTAATGAGAAGAGAACTAGCATCCCTACTGACCTTACCATGTTGAAAAGCTCAAACTCAATTCAATTTGTGCAAACATTGTGAACCACATCAAAGGTTATTTTGTTATTACATATTGCTGTCTTTAACTTCCTGTGATCCTCTATCCTACTATACTCTTTTATTTTCTTCCATCCCTGATACCGATCATCCTATATCTGTCCTCCCCTTCTCAGTGAAATTCCTAGAGAAGCAAAATTGGTTCCCATGCTTCTCACTCAGTTTTATATCCTCTTGACTCTGGCTTCTAACCTCAGCATCTGACAGAGACTGCTTTCTCCAAAGTCATCAATGATTTCTTCATTTCCAAATCTAATAGTCCTTTCTCAGTCCTCATCCTTCTTGATCTCTCTATTGTTTTTTACGCTATTGATCACACTCATCTCCTGTGTACTCTCTTTTCTAAGTCCCTTTGACTCTGTTCTTTCTTAGGTTTCCTTCTACCCATGTGACTGTTCCTATTTAATCATCTTTACTGGTTCTTCATGTTGAAGCCATGAACTCTAGTTGTCCCCCAAGTCTCTGTTGTTATCCCCTCTTTTCTCCCTCCAGATTATCTCACCTGATTATTTCCTCAGATTCCATGGGTTCAGTTTTCACCTTTCTGCAAATGATTCCCAGATCTCTATGTCTAGGCCTAATTGGATGTCCTATGAGCATCTCTAACTCAACGTGTCCAAAGAAATAATTTGATATTTTCCCCAATAAGCATTCCCCTCTTTCCAGCTACTATCAAAGGCACCACCTTCCTTCCAGTCATCCAAGCTTGTTGATTGATTTCTTTCTAGGATCTACTACTTTGTCAATTGCCCTTTCCACATATATTCCTATCTGTCACTTCCAGGGAATGAAAAGTGATAATTAAGTGGGTCATCAAAGAGAGAGCTGGAAAGAAATTAAATGAAGATAGCATACCATAAATTAAAACAATGCCATGGGCCTCAGTTTTCTTAACTTTGATGATGATGATGATGACAATCATGATTATGATAATGACAATAAATAACATTAATATGCCATGTTGTTGTCTCATTTGATCCTTACAAAACCCTGTGAGGTAGATGTCATAATTATCTTCATTTTAAAGATGATGAAACAGAATAAGAGAAGTTAGATGATTTCTGGAGGGTCACACAGATAATATGTGTACGAGGCAGGATTCAAACCCACGTCTCCACCTATCTGCCTATAAGATGAGAGGGTTGTTCTCTATAAGTCATGAGATCCCTTCCTGTCCAAATCTATGATCCTGTGATTCAGTCCTTTGGCCAACCAATGGTTTAAATCCCATCTAATTGTGCTGGAAAGCCTTGAGAGTTGTGGGAAAGAGAGGAGTCTGGGGAAGTTGTGTTAGAAGGCTTGAGTCATTAACACTGAAAGATACTGTGAATTAAATCCATTGTGAAGTATCCAAGAGTTGTAGAAATATAACCAGATCACATTCTTTCAAAGTGGACAGGACCACAAAGGTCACTAAGGGTGAACCAATACATGTAAAGATGAAACTTCACCACAACAAACCCCAAATTGGCTCATCTAGCCTTTAGTTGAAAACCTACAGTAAGGGCAGCCACTAGTTCCTGACAGTGCCCATATTATTTCCAATAACTAACTGATAAGATGTGTGTCATGACATCAAACCTAAATTCACTAGTTTCCAACTTCTGACCATGGTTCCTAGCTCTGCCCTCTGGTGAGAGGACTTAAATTATCTCTCCAGTGGATAGCTGAAAAGCAGCTATCACTTAGCACATTCCTCCTGAGTTTTCTCTTCTCTACATTGGAAGTAAATTTAAAGGGCTGTGATTCAAAACCCTCATTCTAGCTGCCATCCTACATGACACTCACCAGCTCAGGAGGATCCTTTGGCAAGTGTGGCATCTAGGCCTGAACACAACACTGTCCAGGGTTGAATACAATTGGACTATCACTTCTTTGTTCCTGGAAGTCCTGCTTCTCTTAACGCAGCCGAAAATGTCTAGCTTTCTTGGCTGCCAGATCACATTGCTAATTCACGTTGACTTTGCATTTTTATTGTCTTCAGGTTGAGTTCAGATGAATTGCTATTTAACTATAACTCTCCCCCTCCTGTACTTGTGAGATTGATTTTCTGTACCTAGCCCAGGAGTTTATGTTTATCCTATTGAATTTCATCGTCTAGCTTCTCAAGTTCCTTTTGGATCCTTTCTCTGTCAACCATTTTGCTAGCCACCCCTCTCTTTTGTGTCATATATAAATTGCATAAGAATGTCAACTTTCCTTTTATCCAATCATTGACTGGAGAAAGAAAGTTAAGAAACACAAGACCGGGAACACAATCTTGGGGTCCTCCTGCCAAGGTGATGCTGAATTTTTGTGTCTGTCCAAGCAAATAGCTGATCATCCAACTCAGTGAGAATCCCATTCAGAGTAGAATCTCCTCCCCCATCCCAATCCCAATCCCCATGAGTTCCTCTGCTTACTGTACTATGAAAGTGCAATTGAGCTAAGGGAAGACATTACTAGTTCCTGTTGTTGTTGGGGTTTTTTGGCAGTTAGAAATCTCCATCAAATGTCTGGATAGCTGAAGTTCTCCATCTCTACCATATCATATTGCTAGTTCCTAAATTCCTCACCTTTTATCCTTTTTCAATCAATCAATCAACATGATTATTAGGCATATTGTATCTATCTATCTATCTGTCTGTCTGTCTATCATCTATCTATCTATGGCATTGGGCTAGGCATTGGGGATATAAATAAAAGTGAGATAAGCAATACCCAAAGTCATCAGTGGCTAAATGGCCATTTGTGTAAGTGGCTAAGAAACATGTAGGCCATGGTGGGTGGGGTTGGGGGCTTTGGTTTAGAAAATCATAAGGATCATTCATGGAGCTGCAGTGGAGCTAGATGGTATAGCGGATAGAGTGCCAGGCCTGGCCTTGAGGAGACTCATCTTCCTGGATTTAAAGCTGATCATAGACACTTACTAGCTGTGTGACTCAGGGCAAGTCACTTAATCCTGTTTGCCTCAGTTTCCTCATCTGTAAAATGAACTGAAGAAGGAAATGGCAAACCACTCCAGTATCTTTGCCAATAAAACCCCACATGGGGCCATGAAGATTCAGACATAACTGAGTTACAGCAGCAAGAACAACAACAACAACAACAACACAGTGTAGTAGATTGCCACTCTTTCCAATAACAGTGATAATAAGGATTTGATTGAAAGAATAAAGTTTAATTAAAATAGTAATTTTGTCATTGTACCCTGATAGAAAGGTGAAAGATTTAAGTGGGGGTGGGTGGGAGAGAAAGAGGGAGAGGGTGTCCTAAAGCCCTTTGCTTTTATCTCTCTGTCACATCATTTTTAATTTTGGTTATATTTATTTTTGTTGTGGTCTACTCTCTCTACTCCCAATCCCAAGTGCAATGGGAACTCCTTTAGTGCAATGATTGTGCCTTTTCAATTTCCCCATGCCTAGAACTATGCCCTGTACATAGTAGCTGTTTTGCTGTTGTTTTTCAGTTGTTTCAGTCATGCCTTTGTCTTTGTGACCCCATGTATCATAGCACTCTAATACTGTATGTGGGGTTTTCTTGGCAAAAATACCAGACTAGTTTGCCATTTACTTCTCCAGTGCATCAAGGCAAACAAAAGTTAAATGACTTGCCCAAGGTTGCACAGCTAGTCTGAGGCTGGATTTATACTCAGGCTTTTCTTAATCCAGGCCCTGCACTCTGTCCACCAAGCTACCTTTCCATCCTTCATAAATGTTTATTGTGCCTTAGTCAGACCACAACCGGAGTACATTGTCTACCTCTTGGGAGCACATTTTAGAAAGTTTGAGGAGCTAGACTATGTCCAAATGAGAACACCCAGGATCATGAAGTGCCTAGCACAATACCTGGCACATATGTGCTTAATAAATGCTTGATGATTGAGTAACTGACTGACTATATGAAAATTGGTTGAAAGAATCGGGAATATTTGATCTCGACAAAAGGTGACATTAGGGGAAGGAAACCACTATTGCTGCATTAAAATCCTGAGAGGCTTTCATATGTTTAGAATCCTCCCCCAACTCTAGACCAGTATGTATCCTCTCCCTTTAAAGCTACTTTGTGGATTAGCATCTACTCATGACTGTTCCTTATGAGGAACCATTGATGCTTTTTGCTTTCACTAGGCTAACCAGAGGAAACAGTAGTTCAAAAACAAAATATGTAACCAAACCTGATAGCACAATGTGTGATGATAAGCATCCTATGCATAGGTATACTGTTCCATGAATCTCCACGTTTCCAGAGGCAGGAGGGGGCATATTCAGGGAACATTTGAGACTTAAGAACATGAAAGAAAAGCTACACAATTAGAGGACCTGCATTGCAAGGAAACATGCATAGCTGGGGTTACTTGTGCTCTTTTATTACAAAACTGATTATATCCTTTGGTGACATCGATCTTCTCTTTGCAGAGTTTCTCTCTGCTGTTTTCTGCCAAGTCTCTCTGTGCGGTGTTTCTGCTGAGCTGTGTTTCTCTGCTGGACAACAACTGTCAAGTGGCTTCTCTTGAGGGGCTATGGCTCTCTATAGCCACACATTGATTTTCAGTTGTGATGCAGCTTCTTCATATTTGGGGAAGGGATTGTCAGCTTTTTAGACTGATAATTCCAGGAACTATATTTAGTTCTTTTGTGGCACAAACCCCAACCAACTTCACCCAGCCAACTTGCCATAAAAACCCTTAGGCATTATTTAAATACAGATTTTGAACTTCTTTTCTTTTGCAACTACTTGGGATCCTTCAAAGTAAACTCTTGTCAGAATTAAAGTCTGCAATTTATTTTAACTACTGTCATCTGCCTGAATCATTAGCCTAGTTCCCTTTCAAATCATTTCAAGAACTACTCTTGGAAAAAAAAATAAAGGCTTCAAAAGTTCTGCACAGAATTGGGAGGATGGGATGACTTTAATAACCCATAATGCTGATGGCTGTCATGCACATCAATTAGGAAGCAAGACTGAAAATAGCCAGGTAAGGGTCAACGGATCTAGCTACCCTTTGCCCTACTTCCACCCAGCAATAAAAGGTATTCTACTTCCTTTTCATGTAAGGGAAGTAAGATATCTTTGCCATAGAAGGTAGAGCCAGGCCAGTGGGTGATTAAAGGGTACTAAACTTCAGTTAAACCTAAGGAAGAATTTCCTAACACTTGGAGTGATCCCAAAGGGCTACCAATTCTGTTAACAGGCTATACATACCCTTTGACTAGCAATACCACAACCAGGTTTGTATCCCAAAGAATGAACAGATAAAGGAAAAGACCTCTATCTACACAGATATTTATAGCAGCACTTTTTGTGGCAGCAGAGAATTGGAAATTGAGGGGATGCCCATAAAATGGGGAATGGCTAAACAAGTTGTGGTATGTGATTGTGATGGAATACTATTGTGCTGTAAGAAATGTTGAGGGAAATGGTTTCAAAAAAAGTTGGGAAGACTTATCTGATTTGATATGAAGTGAAGTGAGTAGAATCAGAATGTTGTGCCCAGTAACAGTAACATTGTAATGATGACCACTTGTGAAAGATTTGGCTACTCTGCTTAATACAGTGATCCAAGACTATTGGAAAGGATCCATATTAAATAGGCTATCTATAGAACTGATAAACTCTGAGTTCTAATCAAAGCATAATATTTTTCACTGTCTTTATTGCTTTTGCTTTATTTGTGCAACATGGCTAGTATGGGAATATGTTCGCATGATTTCAGATTGATAGTTGAAATCATATCGCTTGCCTTCTCAATGGATGGGGAAAGGAGTGGAGAGAGAGAAAGAATTTGGAACTCAGAATTTTTTTTTTTGGAGGGGGGAAGGTAAGGCAATTGGGCTTAAGTGACTTGCGCAAGGTCACACAGCTAGTAAGTGTGTCAAGTGTCTGAGGCCAGATTTGAACTCAGGTCCTCCTCACTTCAGAGCCAGTGCTCTACTCACTGTGCCACTTAGCTGCCCCAGTTTTTTTTTTTTTTTTGCAGGGGGAACTCAGAATTTTTAAAAAATAAATTTTTAAAAAAAGTAATGTTAAAAAAATACTTGGAGTGGTCTTAATTGGAATGAGCCCAAGTCCTCTCCCATCTTCCATCTGCTGGCGCTATAATCTTCATCTCCTCTTCCTGTTATCCCCATTGCTACCAATCACAGTCCATTGAAGCATGGAAGGCGGTTGGAGATCATGTAGAACAGCTAAAAGAGTTAAAAGTTGTAATCATCCAATGGGTTTCTTTTTCCCTCCTCTAGTTCTCGAGGAGGGAGTAGTCGATTGAACAAGCTTTCTTAAGTTCTTACCCTACACCCACCACTGTGCTCAAGCCCTGGGAATGTAAACACAAGTCAAAAGAAAGACAATCCTTGTCATTAAGGAACTTCCATTTTAATGAGGGAAGAGGACACATAAAAGCAAGCTAAATGGAGCAGGGAAGATGAGGTTTCCCAGGCATAGTCGACAAAGTCTGGAGAACAGCCTGGAGAGGAATAAGGCGGGGCTGAACTGGGCATCCTTCTACAATGGAGGTTGTAGGAGGAGCCATGGAATCCAAGGGAGTGGCCGAAGGGGTGGAGACTTCTTCCAGTCTGGGAATTCCAGGGCTGCATAGGGGATTCAGGATGAGATCTGGGGCACTGTGAAGAAAATCCAGAACATAGTCTGTTATGAGGAGGGCAGGAAGGAGAAGAGCTTGCGCTTCCATCCCTGCTTCAGACTTTGGGCTACCTGTGATAATCAGGGGCTGCCTTTTGCCTGTGATTTCAGTGTCCACATAGAAACCGCCAGTTCCAGAATTTCTACCAATTGTGGTCGATCCTATAACTCATACTTTGTGCCAGAAAATTGGCCACTATGTAAAGTCACTGCTACTCAATTCACTTAACTTCCAGTCCATTTGCTAAGAATTATTAAATGTCTCCTATTTAATATGAAACCAGGAGCAAAAGTAGTATGAAGGCCCTGAATCTTTCATCTCTGCCCTCAGGAAGCTCAGGATCTACTGTAGACTTAATTTATGCAGAGACAAGTAAATCCAAAATAAACACGAAATCGCTGGGAGAGATGAGGGCAGGGGGAGTTCTTATCGTTGACCATTTGCTTTGACTAGAGATCTGAGGTTGCATTGGGGGTGGGAGGGGTGATCAGGAAAAGCTTTAAAACTTTATGACAAAGGTCCCACCTAAAAGAACACATTTGAAAAGAGCTTTAGATTTTGTTTTCAGTTGTCTATAGACTCATATTGCTGTTTTGATTCTGAGTTTCCAAAAGAGATTTGGGGCAATTTTTCCAAACTCATGCAGACATTTCTGCTTTTTGATTCTAGATTTGGGCATTCAGCTGATTTCCATACTGTAATTAGAATCAAGTAAATCATTGAGCGAATTTCCAAAAGGACCCCCTTCCTCTGACTAATGAATGGGAAAACATGGGAAATTAACAAGCACCCATTTCCCTCTTTCTTTTTCCGGTAGAAACCACATGGGATAATTGCAGAGAGTGAGCACACACTTTTTAGGTCAACTTTTGTTTCTTCTATCCCATGATGTGCATTTCCCTTCTGGTATGAAATGTCTCTTTATTTAGCCTCCCTCTTCACTTACTTGGTTCCTAAATCTCTTCCTTTTACTCTCCAAGGACATTAGCATTGAAGAACTTTGCAGGAGCAGACATGATTAGACCTCAGAGCATTTCCCCAACATCTGGAGAAAAGAAACTAAAAGAAGAGACTCTTATTGAACATACGTAATCAGGATAATTTGGGGTTCAATTGTTTCTTACTCTTCATGATCTCATTTGGGGTTTTCTTGGCAAAGATACTGGAGTGTTTTTGCTATTTCCTTCTCCAGTGTATTTTACAGATGAGGAAACTGAGGCAAACAGGCTTAAGTGACTGGCCCAGAATTACACAGCTATTACGTGTCTGAGGCCAGATCCGAACTCACGTTTTCTGCCTAGTCTGGATAATACAGCTACTTTTTCTAATAACAAATTCAAACTTTCAAACAATCAGCCCAGAAATCAACAAGCATTTATTCAGTGTTTACTATGAGTTAGTTAATTTTACATGTCATAGAAACTGGAAATACAAAGACTCAGAGAAAACAGGCCCTTACTAGAGGCTCATATTTTCTGATAGGAGGAGGTGCCCTGTACATATATGTATATGTATATGTATATGTATTTGTATATAGAAAATAAACATGCTTGATTTCCCACCCCACCCTCTTTCTTAAATGAAACACTAAATTAAATACAGGTGACCTCACCTATAGTTAACATTTTTTAAGTAGCTCTCTTGTGACAGTTCTCTGGCATATTAGAGTCCATCCTGGGAGGACAGAGCTTCCCCTTTTGACCCTTATTTTCTAGGATTGGGCTGTGAGTGTGTATTACCACCAGAGGTGTGACTGTCAAAACAGAATGTCCCTGTCCCAAGATCCAATTTATATCTCAGGAAAGGCCTGTGGCTGGCCAGAGATAGGGAAACAAGCCCCTACAATGAGTTGGAATGTCATGAATAATGTCATAATATTGGGAGTCAGTTCAATATTCAGCTTTTACTGACAAATAGGGAAGAGTGGGAGAGGGGAGGGAAAAAGGGAACCTAATATATAAGTCAGACATATACATATTAACTAGATATTATTTTACAACAATAGCTTACTGTTCCAATTCAATTGTTTACTTGGGTAAAATTCAGTTCATAAATGATTCATACTGAATGGCTAGGCACCGGAGATACAGAGACCAAGAAGGAATAGCCCTGCCCTCAAGGAGCTTACATTCTGTGGTGCCGTATTAAAAATGGTTAGTATTAATCAATCCTCCTCCTCCATCACCCAGCGAGACTTTTAATCAGAAAATGGGGCTTCCATTCCCACACCTTCTATGTACTCCTTGTGCGGCTTTGGATGAATCAGTTAGCCTAATGAATGTCACTTTCCTCATCTTTCCTCATCTACCCCAGTTTAAAAAGGACACAGAGAAGGTGGGGAGTACTAAGCATGGTAAAAGGCTTCAAGTAACTGGTAGTGTTTAGGCCAGAGAAGACAAGACTCGGGGTGGATCTGAGAGCTCTCTTCAGGTTTAATGGGTTGTCATGTGGGAAGATTCTGTGTGTTTTGTTTAGTCTCAGACGGCAAGACTAGGCCCAATAAATGCAAGTCACAAAGAAGCATTTTTACGCCTAATGTCCAGGGAGAAAGCAAACACGCTTTCTGATGAGTACATCTGTGTCAGAGAAGAATGGGCCACTCTCTTAAGACGTGCTTTACCCTAGTCCATCAATGAGATCATTTCTCATTCTAAAACTTGATTCGACAATATCAGGTCACATTTTTGTAGTGCTATAAGATTTTTAGAAGTGGTTTAATGGTACAAGGTAATAGAAAAATGAGAATTTTTAAGTTTTGGAAGAGGAAGACTGAGTCTCAGATAGGTTAAATGATTTACCTGGAGTTACACAGCTGGTAAATGTCATAACCTGGTTTTGAACCCAGGCTTTATGACTCCAAGTTCAGAACTCTTTGCATTTCACCTCATGCAAAAACAGAGGATTATTGAAGACATTCTTCAGGTCACAATTGCCTCCCCACCTTAGTCTTTTCACATATGAAATGGGCAGCGGATATCGTGGGATCAAGAGGCAGCTAGGTTGTGTAGTGGATAAAGCTTGTCGATTTATTATCTATTATAAGAGGCAGATAAGCTGTGCAGTGGATAAAGCATGAGTCTTGGGATCAGGAAGACAAGAGTTGGAATCTTGTCTCAGACACTAGCTATGTGACTCTGGGTGAGTCACTTAAACCCTACCTTGCTTTCCTCATCTGAAAAGTGGTTATAATAATATCACCCTCACAGGGTTGTTATGAAGGTCAAAACAATCTATGTAAAGTATATTACAAACCTCAAAGTGTTTTATAAATGCTAGCTATTATCAATTACTATTATCCTTGTCATCCTAAGAAAGAAGGTATGGAATTACCCAAGTGAACACTTGGAACAAGTCAATTATTCTGAGCCCCTCATTAACGTCAGTTATCATCCCTGGACATATATTCTGTCTAAGTCGTTTTTGATAGGGGAGGCAACGGGAAAGTCGGGAGACAAAGCTGACCAAAGTAAAACTAGCCATCATGGCTGGAGCTCAGTGCAGTGGTTCTACATGGTCCTATAGATTCCTACACTGTCAATATAAACTTGAACAGCTGTGTTCATTGTGAAAATTGGTCAAGGTGAGCCAAGCCAAGCAGATTACCATCCCTGTCTTCTCTGCTCAGGCTATACAGACCTTGAGAAAGTCACTTACTTAACTTATCCCTCTTTCAAACTTCCTTATTCCTTTTGAGGGCACTACCACCATTCTTCCAGACACTGGGCTCACTACCTTGGTGCCATCCAAGACTCCTCATTCTCACTTACTCTCCACATCTAATCCATTAAATATGTTACTTCTACCTTCACAAAATATTTCAAATGTCTCCAGGAACATAGCTACAAGCTTAATGCAGGCCCTTGTCAATTGTTACAGACCTATTGAAATAGACTTTGAATTGATCTCCTCTCCTCAAGTCTCTCCCCACTCCAATCCATCTTTCACACAATTACCAAAGTGATTTTCATAAAGCACGGGTCTGCTAATGTTGTCCCCTTATTCGATAAACTCTATCTCTTTGCTATAGTTTCTAGGGTCAAAAATATTGTAAATTATACCATTTGCCATTTAAAAATCTCTACAACCTATCCCCAATCTAACCTTTCTAACCTTATATTACTCAGCACTCTATCTCTCAACTCCATATCTTTGTGCTAGAAGCTAGGGAGCACTGAACATGGTAAAGGGCTTCAAGTAACTGGTAGTGTTTATTCCAAAGAGAAGATCCAGGGTAGATCTGAGAGCTCTCTTCAGGTATATAATTGGTTGTCATGTGCAAGGATTCTGTTTGTTTTGTTCATGCCTGAGCTGCTATCCACCCTCACCTCTGCTTCTTGGAATTACAGGCTTCTTTCAAGAGGCCATTTTGTACAACCCTCTGGTTTTCCCATTGAAAAGATGGAGGCCCCAGAAATTTAATTTGTTTACACCATGTCTGACTCATAAGAGCAATTTAATAGATGCTTGCTGATTTATTATCTGAGGTCACGTAGCCATTTTTTCTAAACAGTACCCAACCTTCCTCCTCCTTGACCCCCTCCCGTTACATTTTCCTACTTGTCATTTTCCTATTTCCCAGAATGCACTGAGTTCTCTGTACTTTCTCTGAAATCCCCAATCCCTGAACCTTGGTGTCAAAGTCAATGAGCATTCTCCTACCTACCCCCCCTTTCTATCCTTGATTTCTTGGTCAGCAGTGACAGTGCCGCCATATTTAGCATGCTGACTCTCTGCAGAGCTCAGTTTTTGAGTCAAGCCTGGATTAGCCCTCCTGCCTGATTTCTTCACTCGTGTTCCTGGGGCACAGAGCAATTCTGGAGCCAACAGATTTGGCTCCTTCTGCATGTATACTGTCCAACCACAACTTGGCCATTGGCACTGGTTGGCATCTGCCTTTTTTATCCCTCATTGACTTCCTGGCTCATTATCCATACTGTATGTTTCAGCCTCTTCTTTTTTTTTTCATTCGTTATCCCATCTTCCCAAATACTTGTTACCACTGGCACTCTCACCTCTTATTTTACTAATGTGCTGTCCTAGATCCCCAGCTAGATCCCACTTCACCTCAACACACCCTCGTCTTCTTGCTTATTATTTCATTTCTTGCACAATTTCAGAAGTGAATCCTGTCTAAAGAAAACACATCTTGGTCAGAGGGAAGAATGGTGGATTTAAAGTCAAAAACTAGCATTAGAATCTTACCTCAGCCACTTAATACCTCTATAATCTTAGACAAGTTACTTCAGTTATCTCTGCCTCAGTTTCCTCGAATGTAAAAAGAGGATTGGACTAGATGAACTCTGAGGTCTCTTCTATCTCTGAACCCATTGTCAGTAAAGACTTTCCTCCTAAGCTCCTACTTCATTCTGCTCATCTCTAAATACTTTTTTTTTTGGGGGGGAGGGAGAAGGACAATCCAGACCTATCATTTTAATTGTATGGGGGAACTCTCTGCGGTGAAAACTTTCTGTAGTTTTTTAATTTGTCTGCAACTTTTAGTCTTAGGTAGAGGTTTGGGTGGGATCATTGGGATATTAAGGGACTCCCCTTTGGTCCCACAGCTAGCAAGTATTAGAGGCAGGGCTGAATTTCCAGGGTGACCTCAGGGCATGAACTTTCCTGAACTCAGGCCTTCCTGAATCAAGACCAGGCAGGGCTCACTCTATTTTACCTCTTATCTAATAATATTTACATAATGCTTATTATTTGCCAAGCACTGTGGAAGTGCTTTACAATTATTATCTCATTCAATCCTCACAACAAACCTGAGAGGGAAGTGGTATTATTATCGCTATTTTACAGATGAGGAAACTGAGGCAAACAGAAGTTAGGAGAGTTTCCTAGAATCACACAGTGAGTAAATGTCTAAGGCTGGACTTGAACTTAGATCTCCCTGACTCTGGGCCTAACACCCTGGCCACTGTGCCACATAGCATCTTGTTCTGCAACTCTCCAATCACTCAATCAACCAATTTATAAATATTTATTAAACACTTACTACTGGCTTAAGCATTGTTTGAGGTACTAGGGATGGTCTTTACCTTCAAAAGAGATTACTTTCTAACAAGGCATATAATACGGATAGATGCTAGGAAGCTCTATGGTGGAAGAGGGAGGGGCACTGTCCTGTGGAAGGAAGGGGATCAACAAAAACCTCCAATAAGCTGAGTCTCCTAGGAATCCAGAAGATGGAGAGAAGAATGTGTATGCGGAACAGCTAAGGCAAAAGCACCTAGATGAGAGGTAGAATATTGCGTATGAGCAGGAGGAAGGCTGGTCTGGCTGGAGCACAGAGTCTGAGGGAAGGGATGGGTAATAACTTGGAAAAGACAGAGCAGGAGTTTTAAAGGCCAAACAGTTCCAGGGGTTCTCTGGCTAATCCTGTTCAGAACCAGTCACAGTGGCTAGAACATAGTAGGTGCTTAATAAATGCATATTTAACTAATAAATGTATAGAGGAAGACAGCAAATTCATTCCCTTCCTCAAACCAATTTTTCTTTCCAATTTCCTCATTTTTAATAAAAAATCTCAATTCTACTTGCATTCTGGGCTGTAAAAAATATGTCATGAAATGGAAGTTAGCTATGAATGCATTAAATGACTGTCAGTCATAAAAAGGATGACTACTTCTACAATCTTGATTTCTTCATTATCTTCCGCACAATTTAAAAAGACTTCTCAAAATAAATGAAAACTCCATAGTTATCTTTGACCCCCTTCCTGCCTCATGCTCAGTCACCAAGCCTTGTGGACTCTTTCTTTGTAATATCTCTCAGGGACACTTTTCAATGAGAGGAGAATTTTAATTCTTTTAGAGCAGAGATGTTTTGTTTTTGCCTTTCTATTTGAAGTAGCTCAGTGCCTGGCACATAGTAGGTACTTAATAAATGTTACTTGAATTGACCTGAATTCATCCCCCTCTACCAGGCTAGCCCAGGCCCTCTACACCTAGACCTGTGTTTTTGCAATAACCTAGGTGGTCTCCCAACTTTATATCTTTCCAGTCTAGCCCTTCTTACACACTCACCCACTGCTATCTGATTCTTCCAAAAACACTGAATTCATTGTCACTTCCCTCTTCTAGTGCCTCTATATCCCTATTTATTATGTCTCAAGTCAAATCCAAACTTTTCATCATGATATCCACACCTCACCTCAGCCTTATCTCCTAATATTCATCTTACCTACTTGTCTCTAGTAGTCAAACTGAGTATTCACCATTGCTGAGAATCCCACAATCACAAGATTTTATAGTTAGAATCCCTGCTTTTATCACCATCTGGTCCAATCAATGCCTGAAGATAAATCCCCTCCAATCAACCTAACAAATGGTCATGCAGGCAATGCTTGAAGACCTCCAAGGATGTCTTCTGTGAGGACCTTCAGTGAAGTCCACCAGATGTACTTTTAGAAAGCCTCAATTGTGAAAAAGTTATTTTTGTTTTCGGACTTCCAGCTTAATTTTTTCACTTAGGAACTTAACAAATTTATATATTTAAGTATAATTTATATTATATAATGTTATATTTATGTTGTATAATTCATATTTCTGTGAGTTATATAATAAATAATAACTATGCCATCTGGGATCAAACCAAATAAGTCTAATTTCTCTTCTGTATGGCAGCCCGGTAAATACTAGAATGCAGTTCTTGTAAACTTAACCTTAAGCTTCTGCTTTCTAGGCGACACATCCCCAGGTCCTTGAACAAATCATCCTATGACACTGACTCAAGGAATTTCAACATCCTAGCCCCCTTTCCCATAGGACTTCCAGTTTATCAATCCACACGCTTTATCTGAGGTAGACAGAACACAACAAGATACTCTGGATGTATTCAGACCAGGTAAAGAGCCATCATCTCCTTACTAATGAAATCTAAACTTCACGTAAAGTATCCCAAGATCACACCAACTTTCTTCAATAGCCCATCGCTGTTGACTTACATTGGGTGTGCAGTCGATTACCTTCAGGTCTTTTAAGAAGCTGCTAATTATGCCTTCTCCATCTTGTAGCTGTGATGCTGATGTTTTTGAATCCAAGCATAGTAATTTACTTTTGTCCTCATTACATTTTATCTTACTTTTAGTCTAATTTCTCTAACCTGTCAAAATCCTTCTGGGTCCTGACTCTGTCATCCATTTACTAGCCATGTGCCACATGCAGATTGGATAAATGTGACATCTTGGAATTATTCTAATCATCAGTAAAAATATTAAACAGGACCAAAGTGTCCTCTGAAAACTATTTCAAAATATTTCTCTATTTCTCAGCTTTTTAAAATGCTATTCCTCTCCCTATGATGTAATTTTCATTATTTTCTCATCCTTTAAGACCCAACTGCACTGCAGTCCTACATTTTATACCTCATTGGGTGATTCTGGGTTCTTGAACACTATGCCAGTTTATGATGATTTCTAGCCCATCCTGCTAAGCCAGAAAGGCTTTAGATATGGCCCCCATGTTATACTGTCATCTGATTACCAGCTAAACAATAGTCAAGGTGGCTTATCACTGCATTAGCTGCAGGCTGGTGAATTTGACGTCACAGAAATTCTGGAGTGCCATCACATTAGTCATTTTGAAGATTTAGCTCCCATCAGACTTCCTTTGTCAAAGCTTCTGAGTTTGTATGAGCCTGAATGGACCTCTCCTTGATCTGGAGACCTATTGCAATTATCTCTATAACTGATTTAGAAATTAATCATGCATAGCTTTGGGACATCTTTTCTGATCACCTCAAATTGTCATTTAAATTTTTTTGTGTTGTATTAACTTTTCGTATGCTTATGACTTTTCTCCTCAATTAGATTGCATATTCCTGACCAGATTTGGCACTTCCTCCCTATAGTATCTAGTACAATAGTATGATGCTTTACACACAATAGATGCTAAACATATGCATATATGCACACACATACGTATTCATATATACGCATTATACATGTGTCTACGTATTCGATAATTGGCTTTATTGTAAGATATGCTGATATATTTTATCTCATATGATCGATATTGTATGTGTTTATTATATAAGATCTTCAATAAACTGTTCTTCAGCTTTATTTTCCCAGATGTATCACTTTTTACCATCCACTGGCATGTTCCAATATTTTTCCAATGCACCCCACTCTCAGGAACACTGATTCTAGGCAGGTCTCCTCACTCTACCCCACAGAAACATAAAACTTAGTCGTGAATTTTATTCTTCCTTCGAGGTTAAGATCATAGAACTTATAGCTAAAAAAAGATGTTTTAATTCAATCTCCTCATTTTACAGAGGATGAAATTGAGACCCAGAAAGGAAAGATGACTTCTTTAAGTTTTAGGCTAGTACTTAGAGGAGGCAGGATTCAAACCAAGTTCCTGACTTACAGTTCTTTTCTGTTGTGCCCAACTGCCTCATTTAGCATTTATTCATTCTTTAAGCCACTTAATGAATATTTATTCAGTATCAAGTATGGTATAGGAGGGCCATTGCACCATTGAAAAGCTGGTGAAGGTCAGAGGTCTATTGGTACCTAGGTTTTGCTGATTCCAAGCCCCACACTGTAACCCCTGAGACACGCCATCTCTTACACTCTGTGCCAGGCACATAGTGGGTATTTAGTACTTGGTGACTTGCCTGGATTGAAACAAGATCCCAAATCTGTTTATAAAAAGCAATGTGGCATATCTGAGAAATGCTCACAGATAATGTAATCCCATGGCTATTAGTATTGTTTGGGAACAAATGAAAGAGGCTTTAAAAATTATCATGAAAGAGAGTCCACATTGGGTCCATTAAACATCCATGAAAAGGAATATTTCTGAAATCTTGGCTTCTTTATCATTCATCATGTAGCCTTTAAAGGTTATTTCAAAAAGGAAAAGTGATTTTCTTGAAAGCAAAATTTGTATATCATTTCTTTAATGCACGTTAAGCCAATTACCATCTAGCTAATGAATCCTTCAAAGTTAATTTGCATAACCGGTGCCAATTTTGACAAAAGGAATTCACCCTGCTGTGATAAAAGCATCGCTGGACTCACCAATACAGTGAGGATTATTTAGCCGGAAACCAGCATGGACTTCCTCTGTGAGAGATAGGCACCTACGTTGGCTTGCCATTCAGGGTCTGTACCACACAAACTTTGAGGCTGATTATAGACTCTGGCACACCAAATGCAGAAGCAATCACTCAAGTTGGGAGTTTTCCACTGGAGGTGAAGCTTTATCTTTTAAAATGCCAACTCCTACTCAAAATTTTCTTCAATGATGTACACCTGTGTCCAGCCATTAGGGCCCTCTCTCTTGAAATAATTTCATATATATTTTGTGTTTGGTAACTTCTGTGTAATGCAGGCTACTCTGGCCCTATGTTACATTTCACTCTCCCCCAGGCTTCTCTGGAACCCTTCAGGGAATTGCACTGTGCCTAGACTTTCTGCCAATGGCTCTGGCCCCCACTGATGTTATTCCTTCAGTTTCAGGAGGGAGGTCCCCCTCACCCCAGTTCCATTAGCCACTAAAAGTCCGATTAGCTTTTATGTAGAAATGTTTGTGTACTTCAGAAGGTATAATCACAACCACACAAAGTTACTTCCCTGAGATGTGGGAGGCATAATCCTTTTCCTACCCTCACCTATACCACTTCAATCTCTAGGGTGGGAGGAAGATTAGCTTAATAGCTTAGCTCAGTTCCTATAGAGCAAGGTACCAGTTCTAAGTCCAAAACAACCTCAGGTTCCACTCCCAGGCATCCTGACTGGTTTCCCCTGGCTTCCATGTTGGGCTGACTGTCTGTACCACCCCACCTGCCATTCTTGTCCCAAGGTCTCCATGGCTCAAATTCCCAGGTCCCATGGTGATTTTCTCCAGCACCTGAAACCAAGAGGAGACAATACAGAATAGAAACAAACATAAGGATACCCATTTCTCGGAGCTGGGCTAAAAGAGAGGGAGCAGAGGAAGGCAAGTACTTCCTCTCTCACCTGTTCACTTTATGTCATTCACTCTGGGTGCAGCTGGTAAGATCTGCCAGAAAAGTCAAGAGAAAAAGCATGTAAAGGAGAATGTACCTGAAAAGGAGTCAATGTTTTAGTCTTGCCAAGTTTAAAGACACGGTCAGCAGATCAAGGAGGCCATCTCCATCTATAAGGCAGAAGACACAGTAGAGTCCCATGTTGGGCCAATGGGTCATGATCCAAAAGGCCCTCCAAGGCTTTCTTACCCACACTCACTCACTCTCTCTGAAGATTATCCTGTCTTTAATTTATTTATCTGTGTCTCTATCCTCTCTCACTTGGATGTAAGTTCCTTGAGGACAGGGCCTGTTTGTCATTTTGTCTTGGTATCTTCGTTGCTTATGAAGTACCTTGCACATAAGCAGAAACTCAATATTTTTAAATTGAATTAAATTAAAATAAGAAAATGACTCAGCAGACTTGATTTCCAGTAAGCTATCACATGGAAGAGGAATTAGAGTTGTTTTACCAGGTCACATAAGAAAGAGTGTGTTCCCTGTTATGGGAGGTCTTCAGCAGAAGCTCTAGGACTATGTGCCATTAATGTTGTGGAGAGAACTCCTGGTTCAATATAAGCTCCATAAGTTTACCAATGAAATCCCTTCCCATGGTGAGATCACATGGCTGTGAGATGTCTGTTTGTTCAGTAGCTCTACACAGGAAAAGGAGTCAGAATGAACAAAAATATGAATCATCCAGCAAACAATATTATTAAGCTCCTTTATTAAGCTCCTCCTATGTGCCAGCTGCTTTGTGCCTCCATGTAGGTGTTAGGGATACAAAACAAAAAAAAATGAAATAGCCTCTGCCTTCAAGAAGCTTGTATTCTATGCCCTGCACTTGTAAATTCATTCTTCCTTGTAAATAAACTCCGTCTACCAATCTGAGTCATCATTTGTTCTTCAATCAGAATCTTAAAGAGTGACCTGGGGCAATGGCAGGTAGGTGAGATTCTAGGAGAGGCTTCAACACACTTAGGGGAATTGTGGCAAAGGAAGGGTGGTTTGATCTAGATAGCTACAGTGTTGTGAGTGGGGTCATAGGGAGCAGAGTGGCACACCTTTCCTGGTAGTGATGATTTGATCATTATTCCCAGAACTGGAGCAAGAGGTGGAAAGTTTGTGTGGTGGGGACATGAAAGGGAACTCAGTGGGAAGGTAACATGATGTGGGAGCAGATGATAAGGACCCCACACCTTTGTGTCCTTATGGAAAGCTAGATGAGATATGACATTGTCTGGGACTGGCTTAGATACGTTATAAGTGACTATAGTTGTAACCTCTTACTGAGATTGAGCCATAAAGACACATTGCTCATCTAGTGATTGGTGTTAACCATTGAAAACCTGAATGTTGACATGACCAAGAAGATGGAGCACTAGAAATGTTTTATTTTCTGGTGATTAACTCTCAAAATTCCTGAACATAAGAATTCTCTGCAAAAGGTGAAGTCATTACAGCTCACTTTGTGTGACAAGAAGTCTAATGAGAAGCCACAGAAGGGAATAGAATAATGTGCAAAGGAGTTCAAGGTGCAGCCCAAGGTGACATACTTTGCAAACTTGGACCCAAACCATCAATAAACATATGAGCAGCTAATAAAAGAGAGGTTTTTTGAAGCATTCCTACAAAAATGAAAACAGTTTAATTTATGAACAAAAGAAATGCAAGAAAGGCACATAGATACAGCTATTGAGGAAGCACAAGTAAGGAAACAAACTACTCCAGAAAAAAACAAGGAAAAATTAGAAAAAGAAGACATGTGTGGGGTTAAGTGTGAACAAGATGGAGAAAGGCAAAATAAGAACAGAAGGACCATTAAGAGGTTTCTGTCTTGAAGTCCACAAGGAGAAAAGAGTAAAGGCAGGACAGAGATGGAAGTGATGGCAGAGAAGTAGATCTGAAACACCAGAGACAAAGCCTCCAACAACTGCCTTCAGGTGAGTCGGTCTTATTTGAAGGACTGAACCACAAAATGGGAGAAGACATAGAAGGGGATAAGGCAGGAAGAAGATGGAAGAGAATGTGCGCTGTCCCCTGATCAAGTCAAAGAGAAAAAAAGGCAAGAAGATAATTCCTACAGTCTTTCAGGATATGGGAGAATGAGTGGTATGATAAAGGGATGGATGGAAATGAGGTAAAAGAAAGGGAGAAACCTCACTTTATATGTAGGAGAAGATGCTCCAGGGAAGATGGAGAAATGATAACGAGTATAATCTTTAGGGATTTAGTGCTCAGAGAGCTCATACTACATATGAGAGAAGGTTGGGCTGCCACAGATAGCATCCTGCCTCAGAAGATGGGATGTCAGAGAACCCCAACCTGTGAGTTTGGGTAACTGTTTCTATAAGCTACATTCTGTTTTACTCTAGAACTGTGATAGACGAAATCTGAAATAACTGAGGAAAAAGGTTCCAACCATATTGGTTTTTTGTTAGGGCAGGCACAGCAAATCAGGACCAGGCTCCCTCAGTTAGGCAAGGGGCCTTAAATAAATGAAGAGATGGATTTTTACGCATTAAAAGATAATAAATCATGGGATCTAAATCAGGATACAAGATTAGGTAATCTGATTTCTAATTGGAGGAAAGATTAGGGGCTTTCTGAGTGGGTGGGGTGAGTTTTGAGGGTTGTGAGGAGGAGGTGAGTAGGTGAACTTTTCCGGATTTGAAACAGGATGTCACTCAATTCCCACAATTAGTAAGCAGGTGGAATTTACAAGAAAATGAAACTTAGTTTTCTGAATGCAGTCAGTTTCACAAGATAGTTTGGTTCACACAATCCCCACAATCCTCTCAGAACCAAGCAGTTTGGGAAACTTGGAGATCAGGGGGTTCCCTGAAATTACCGAAGCTATAAATCATTTTCCAAATTGTCATCTAAGTGGAATAAAAAAGGCCATTTCAGACGCCCTCCTCCCCCAGTTATCCTAATGGGAGAATCTAGCTGAAGGAGCCCAAGACACTTTTCTCTAGATCCCAGCCCTACGAAGATCATCAAGGGAAGGGGTTGTGGTTGTTTTCGTTATTGTTGAGTTGTTTCGGTCATATCTGACTCTTTGTGACCCTCATGGGGCTTTCTTGGCAAAGACACTAAAGTAGTTTTTCATTTCATTCTCAAGCTCATTTTACAGATGAGCAAAGTGAGGCAATCAGGGTGAAGTTACTCGCCCAGGGTCACACAGCTAGTAAGTGTCTGAGGCTGAACATGAATTAAGGTATTCCTGACTCCAGGGCTGGGGCTCTACCCACTGTGCCACCTAGCTGGTGGAGAAAAGGGATTGTGTCTCATCATGTTATCTTTTTCAGAACCTATTAAACATATGATCTAATCCCTATTACGGTCAAAGGAATCACCAAGTCCCAGTCACCCAATTTCCCGTTACAGGCATCCTCATCTCTTCACTACTCTCACCCCTCACACCTGCAGTATTGCCATTGCTTGCCTTGGTCCTCCTGTCAAAAGTTTCTGCTCCTTCAGCCCATCTTCCACTCAACTGCCAAAGTGATCTTTCTAAAGTACATTCCTGACTATGGCAGTTTCCTGGCCCAATCAATGCCAGGGGCTTCCCACAGCCTCCAGGATTAAACATAAAATCCTCTGTTTGGCATTCAAAACCCTTCTTAATCTAGCTTCTCCCTAACTTCCCAGTGTTCTTGTACCCTACATTCTTACCATGGATTCTGGCACCCGGGGATGCTGGCCTCCTTGCTGCTCCTTGAACAAGCCATACCATTGCTAAACCCTAAGCATTTTCTCTGCCTGTTCCCCAGGCATGGAATACTCTACCTCATTATCTCCAGTCCGAGTATCCCTGACTTCCTTCAAGTTCTAACTAAAATATCATCTTGGATTAGAAGCCTTTCCTCATCCCTCTAATTCTAGTCCCTCTCTCTGCTGGTTATTTCCAATTAATCCTGTTTATGGCCTATAAGTACATATTTATTTACATGTTGTTTTCCCCATTAGATTGTAAGCTCCTTAAGAGTGAGGACTGTCTTTTACCTTTTTCTTTATGCCCATGGATTAGCACAGTGCTTGGAAGAGATGCTTAATTTGTGTTGACTGAGTTATTATTGACTGCCTGATGTAGCCTGGTGTTCTGTACCCAGTGAGGGTTTTTATTGAGCTTGTGATTCCCCCAAAATCAGCTAAACACATCACTGGGAACACAGCTACTTTCATCAGGACCATTTCAGTAACATTCTTGGAATGTGTATGAGGCATCTGAAAGGCTAATCCTCTGGGCTTCTCAGAATACAATCTTTCTACTCCAAAAGCCAAGATGAATTTTCAAATGTTCTTAGCTTATACTTATCTGTTTGCCATTGAATGGTTCCCTTTGTGAGGCTGTATTAATAATGTCATCCCTTGCAGTTTGGGAGACTCCTGTGGCAGGGGATGGTTCAAGAACTGAGTAAGCACAAACGATATCCAAACTAGGACAAGGGAATGTGATCTGTTAAAGTGAAACTCAAACCTGACAACCACTGAGTGGAAATGGGAAAGAATATTAATGAGATCTGATTTTAATAAGAGGTTCAGCAGAACAGGACCCATTTTCCAAGAACAAAGATGCTAAACAGTTCCACATGGTTGGTCATAGCATGGCTTGTCTAACTGTTATATTATCAATGACTTGCATGAAGACTCATATGGCATCCTTATGAAAGTTACCGTTGATATGAAGCTGGGAGAGATAGCTAATAAATTAGCTGACAAAAATCAGGCATCTGAAAAGATTTTAAGACAATGTTGGGCTGAAGAAATAAAATACATTAAGAATAGATGTCAGCTCTTGAACTTAATATCAGAAAAAATTTGGCAAAAGCAAGTAGAGGAAATGTGGCTGGAAAGCAGTTCATTTTCAAAGCAACCAACCGACCAAAATAATCCGGGGGATTTGAGGGGATGGCAAGTTCAGTGAGATAGGCTTGCAATGTGGCAGCCAGTGAGAATGAGATAATGTTTTATTGTGCTTTACAGTTTTCAAAATACTTTCCCTACAACGACTTTGGAAAATAGGTAGTGCAAGTGGTTTTATCCCTACTTTACAGATGATTTAACTGAAGCTAAAAATGGTGAAACGCCTTGCCCAAGTCACATAGCTGGTAAGTGAACTACCAGGATGGTAGGCAATTTTACTGACTCCAAATCCAAAGTTTCACTATGTCATTCTGCCAAAAAGAAAAAAAAAACTGACGTGGTAATTTTGATGAGCCATTATCAGAAATATAAAATGTCTAGAAAGGCTCATATGCTGCAACTGTATACTTTCCTGACCAGACTACAAGGGCAGTACTGCGTTCAGGTCTTGGTGGCATGTTGTGGGAAGATCATTAGCAAGAGCTTGGCTCTATCTGGAAGAGGCTGATTTCTTTATTGTAAGAGATTTGGGTGAAAGTCCTTCTGCTAAAGTCCTCCTCCCATGCCTCATCTTGACATGGAGGAGACCCCAGATTTTCAAAGATTGTGAAAGTTGAGTACAGGTTCTTAAAGTCCATACCAATGTGGACTATAGGCCCATTAATGGATGACATCTCAAGGATTGGCCAGGCTGATGTCAGAAATGCTCTTTGCCAGCTTCTCTGTTGATCTGTTCTGACCACAATTCTTCCATAGTGTTTACTAAGTTAGAGATGAGTGGCAATCTGCTTCAGGGCAAAAAGTACCCACTCCAATGGAAGGATAGATGCCAGAAGACTATAGAAGCTCAAGGCTCAAATCAGTACTGTTAATTTATAGGATTATATATAGATTGCAAGAAAAGTTCACTTTTTATTAAAACATTTGTTCCACTGTAATTACTCTAAGGCTATGTTTAACTGATTATTTTGACTGATTCAACCGGGTGAGTCAGTCAAAAATCCCCCAGTCAAGTGGGCTGAAAAAAGCCAGTTCCCACTTTTTTTATCTGAATGACTAAGTCAAGTGTTGAAAAGTCAACCAGTTAATCCCATTATATTGACAAATCAGGACAGGATGAACTTAGGCAGGTAAAAGCTGATGAACTCTTGTGTTAGGCACAGCAACTCAACAGACTAGAAACTGGCCATATCTTTTCTCTCAACCCTCCCACCTGCTTCTAAACAATAACCTAGTTTTTCCCCCTATTTGTCTTTAGTCAGCTGCTCAGGAGATGAAATCGAAGTGACAACAACAGAAACGGTGGGAAGGATTTTGAGCCTGTGGATCTGTGGAGAGAAAAGAAGATTTGGGTGTGCATATTTCTATGTACATGTGTGCCTAGGATACTTTTAGATACAGAATTATATGTATGTATGCACCATATGTGTGTATGTCTGTATACTCACATACACATACATATGGGTGTATGTCTCACAAATTTGTTGTTCAGTCCTGACCAACTTCCTGTGATCCCATTTTGGGGTTTTATTGGAAAAGATACTGGAGTGATTTGCCATTTCCCTCTCCAGCTCATTTTACAGATGAAGAAACTGAGGCAAGCAAGATTAAGTGACTTGCTCAGGTTCACACAGCTAGTACGTGTCTGAGGCCAGGTTTGAACTCATGAAGGTGAGTCTTCCCAATTCCAAGCCTAGTAGTCTATACGTTGTGTCACCTAGCTGTCCATATCTCACAAATACTTTAAGATAAATGGGTCTCTTCTGCCCACAACTTTTTTCTTTCTTTGCCCTTATAATCTTTAAGTTATCCTTATCCCAACTCGCATTCAAACTTCATTAGTTGGGTTTCCAAAGAAAGGCCATATCTCCCCACTAGATTTCTAATGGTAACTCTGAAAGCTGACGGGATATTTTTCTCTAATGCAATTTTCTCAAGTCCCCATTTCAGTGCATTCTCTCTAATGTTAACCATTAGTGACTAGGGATTCTAATTTCACTTACCAAATTATCATGAATTAATTTTTAAAAGCAATATTTGCTTTGAAGATATAGTAAAAAGAGGCTTTACAAAGCATTTGCCCTTGAATTCTCCCATCTATTTCCTCAGTCCCTGAGAAGAGTGGGCTGATACCCACTTACTACAAAGGATTTGTCCTGCTATACAGTTACATCCAAATGCAATACAGACACAGGCTGTGGGTGACTCTGAATCCCTGGGACAACTGTGCTGCAGAGAGCCCTTTACTCTTCAGGGTCTTGGCCCCCCAGAACACCTGGCTGAGATCCTGGATTTCTGAGGCTTGCTATTCCTGAAAGGTTCGGAACCACCGGATATAAGAAACTCTCAAAGTAGAAGGCAGAAGAATCAAAACATATATTTAGGCTCCACAGTAACCAACCCATGAACCAGCAACCCCATTTTGATATACTGATCAAAAGCTTCCAGGCCCAATAAGTACGCCTGGAAAGAGTAACCAGGAGGCTACAGAGAAGCATGATTGCATAAAGCAAAATCATGCTTCCCCCTCTATGGTAAAAAGATTACCCACTGGCCTGAAGTCCTTGTTCAGCTTCCTCCTGTAGGTCAGCTCTGCCACTGGCAGCTCCTGCTTCAGCTGTGGCTGTGGCTGTGGCTGTGGCTGTGGCTGTGGCTGTGGCTATAGCAGCCTCTGGCTCCAACGGAAGCTGTTTTTAACCATTCAGCTTCTGCGGGGGTGTAAGGTACGCCAGGGAAAGCACAGGTTCTTTCAATCTGCTTAAGCAAGGTGAAGGGGTTGACCAGAAAAGCACAGGTTTTTTCGATCAGCTTAAGCAAGGTGAAGGGGTTGACCAGGAAAACACAGGTTCTTTCCATCAGCTTAAGCAAGGGAAGCAAGGTGAAGGGGCCAACAAGCCTACTCCAGTCCAACATACAAACAGCATTCAGTTCAGGGGAAAAAGCCAAACTAGTCAAGGGCACTTGTTGACTAAGTGCTAAGGAGCCTATTTTTGGTTGCCAACACAACAACAGAGACAGGAAAAGGAGGGCCAAATATTACAAAGCAAATGAAAGTAGCTGAGGTGAGGAGATCAAGGCCTGAAGTTTCTCTCCCTACTGAAAGCTTAGGGTAATGTGTATCCTCACTGAATGTAACCAAACTGGAAGGAAGGAGAGAAAGTGTCTCATTTTGGTCAGTCAGCACCTTTAGGATGTACCCCAGAATGTACTGCTCTGGAGATAGTCATCAACCTCTCCACCATGTCATTAGCAGGCCATAGCCAGTTAAAGAATGTGTCTGAGTGCTCCAAAGTCAAGAAATAGGGCCTTTCTAGAATATGGGTGATGCCTTTCTAAAGTAGGCCTCCTACTGTCTTCCAGTAGGAGTTGGCATCATGCCTGCTCTGAGGATGGAGCTCCATGGGCCACACTCCCATTATTCTCTCTCTCATTCTCTCTCGTCTCTCTCTCTCTCTCTCTCTCTCTCTCTCTCTCTCTCTCTCTCTGTCTCTCTGCCTGTCTGTACCTGGCTATACCATCTCTCTCTGTGTTTCATTGTCTCTTACACACACATCTATTTAGTTTTGTGAGAAATAATTTGAAGTGAGGGCTCCCCATCTCTAAGACTAACACTCTCCATGCTGCATTTGTTACCTCATCTTCGATGGGCTCGTCCCTCTAAAGATAACTAGGTGGTACAATGGATAGAGCCCCTGGACTGGGAGTCAGGGAGGCCTGAATTCTAATCCAGCTTCAGACATTTGCTAACAGTGTAAACCTAGGCAAGTCACTCAATTTCCCTGTATCTCAGTTTTCTCTACTGTACAAGGAGGATCATAGCAGTACCTACCTCCCTGGGTTGTTCTGAGGATCAAATGGGATAATCCTTGAAAAGCACTCGGCAGAGTGCCTGGCATACCCTTACGTTAGGAGCTTATTCCTTCCTTCCGCCTCAGAAATAGGCACCTATTAATTGGGATGTGGGGGTGTGCTTCAAGAGTCTCAGTGTATAGCAGAGATCAAGGTTCCTCCATTGTTAATTGGTCCATTTTCCCCAAGTGGAACACTGTTCAAAGCATTAGATTGTTGAATAATATAATGAGACATGTTCAGAGAGACTGGGTCAAAAAATCAACATGAAACTTGGGAAACATAGAATGTCCGACTCACATTTTGCATGGCATGTGGAGCTGTGGAGAGATTGCTGGGTGCTATGTTGGGAATAGTAGGGTTTAGCCCCCAATGAGTCACCTGACCTGTCTGAGGATCAGTTTTCTCATCTGCAAGGCGAGGATTTTGCATTTATAGAGAGAATGACCTCACTGGGGAGTTCCCTACATGAATGAAATCACAGACCAAAATAAAAGTGTGGGGGTACCTGCAGGTTCGATATGTTGAAGTAATAAGTACAGTCTTGGGGTCATTTTGTCTACCTTGGGCCTGCATGTGATGCTAAAGCCCTGAGAATATACCTGGTAATTGACTCTGAGTGGGAGACGGTACTCTGCGCAGAAAATAGCACATGACCTGGGTGAACTCAAACCCCCCGGATTCAAATCTTGCCTTAGATGTGTAGTAGTTGTATAGCCAATCACTTAGTCCCTCTCAGCCTCAGTTTCCTCATCTGTGAAATGGGACCAATAATAGTACCTACCTCCCATGTTGTCGTGAGGTTCAAGTGAGACAGTAAACATGAAATGCTTTATAAATTTGAAAGCACCATTATTCTTGTCATCATCATCACCATCACCACCATCAACCCTCCTCCTAGAAGCCCTATGTAAGCTGAAGGTGACTTCTTCCTCCACAGGGTAGATCCCTTGGCTCTAACAGCAGCCTTGATTGATGCAAAGCAGATTCTTGGAGCCCCCAGGGTTTCAGGGCTATCTCTCCCTCTATCTCTCTATCTCCATTTAACCATCAGTAAATCCAATGCTAATAAGCCAACCATGAGTGCATTCTTCTGTTTCAATTCAGAGAAATCGTTGAATCCAGGACCAAGATCCAAGATCATAGACTCAGAACTAGAATTGAGCTTGGAGGCCACCAAGTCCAAATGCATCATTTTGCAGATGAAGAAAGGAAGACAAAGAGGGAAAGCAGCTTGCCCAAGGTCACAAAACTGGTCAGTGGCTGAGGCAGGATTGGAGCTCAGCTCATCCTGACTTGGAGTCCAGTTTCTTACCAGCTGTTTCCAAGATGTTAGGGTCATTTTAAGAGCCAAATGAGATCATGTGTGTGTGGTGCTTTGCAAACCTTAAAGTGATATTTAAAAGATAACTGTTGCTTATTAATTCATCTATTCCTTTCTAGAGACAAGTTTTAAAGGAAGTCCCAAGATTGACACATTTGTTGCTGTGTAATCATTTATTAGTGATTGAAAATCATCCTTCTTTTTGTGCTTTGCTGTTTCTGGTTTGACTTTTCCATCTGGAGTGCCTTGCTGAGCATAGCAGGTCCAGGCTCCTGGAATGCAATCCCTTATGAGACAATAAATTCATTTCTCCAAATGTCTTTCCCATTTTGGTGGAGGGCAGCCTTTCTCTCTAAACTGGTCAGACCTGTCTTATTATCCCCACATGTTGCAACATAAACCCAGCATGGGCCAATTCAAAGATAGAGATGTTGGAATTTAGGCCAGAGAATCCTTTTTAGTCCCGGCTTCACATAGTGGGTAAAGTGTCTCCAGCTGGACAAGGCATACTGGAAGATTTATTAATATAACACAACATTGCAATCACCATTGAGATCACTTCATTCTTTGATCAGAACTAAAACCACGCAGGCCCAGCAAGGGGTCCACATACTTAAAGAGAGAAGCCCAGAGATGCTGAAAATTAGGTTGCATTCACAATGTTAGCTCACATGCCCATTAATAAGGGCTTTTCCCATTATTTCCATCAGAACATATTTTGCAGATGATGATAGGCATACACAGATTCTTCTATAGGAAAGCTTTACCAGTCTAGCAGAACCATAACTAGCACCTTTTACACCTGGGGCAAATGGAACACAATTTGCCCAAGAGAGCTGGGAAGAGAAGAGTAATGCATCTGCTGCATGACCGGTCATAGGAGAGTTCCTGTGATACTCTAGAGTAGCTCCTAGAGCACAGTGGATGGAGAAAGCAGAGCAAAGACAAGCTGTCAAGAGATACAGTCAGGATGGAGGAGGAAACTGTCTTCTGAAAGGTTCCTGTTTTGATGAATTCTTCTGGCTAGCCATATGGTAACCCAATGTCTAACCCTAAACCTAATTCCATGTCTAACCTCAATTCCATTATGCTGTACAAAGATTATATTTATTATCAACATCGATTATGAGAAAAGTCACTAAGCTTTTCATAACCTTTGATAAAGAGCTTATATTATTGGGTATATATCCCAAAGGGGTCAATGAGTGTAAGAAAGGTTCCATGTACAAATATGTGCACGTATACACATGTTAGTATGTATATATGTATATATATGTGTGTGCACATCTGTATATGTGTGTATGTGTGTGTGTGTGCATATACACATAATGAGTCTAACCTGATGCAGAGGGAAGAAAGAACCAAAAAAATAATATACACAATGACTATAACCATGTACATGTAACACTACTAAAAAGCAGTCAAACAGATGAAGGTAAAGAATAATCCTAGTCCTAGAGAACAGATAAGGAAATGCAGCCCCTTAGAGAGGGACACTATGGATATGGAATTCAGAATACGCTCCTCAGACCTGGTCACAATCGACAAATAAATTGATAAATGTTTATAATGTGCCTACTATGTTCCAGGCACCGTGGTAATGCTATAGATACAAACAAGAGGCAAGGGATTCCTTGAGAGCTTTGGCCTTAATTTGGGAGACAACATGCAAACAAATACATACAACGCAAGTTATATACAGGATAATGAGGAAATAAGAGAAGGAAGTCGTTAGAGTTAAGAGGGCTTCAGCAATGGTGGGGAGCATTTTAAGTATAAAGGACTATGGTTTAAAAACAAAGGCAACAATACTCTCTCGCCCCCCACCTTATACACACAAAAAAATCTACCTGTGGGTATGTGCATGAAATGTTGTAGTAGCTTGGCAGAAAAGGCAAGGTGAACCTATAAGAGGGAAAGGAAGACCCGCCCTCTGGGATAGAAGAGAAGAAAGCCAGTAATGGAACCATCTCCAGATGGTTAATAACTGAATCCAATTGATTAGTTAATCGATCAGGTGAAATGACACCTGGGGGCTGACTGTGGCTCAGATCATGAGCTTCTTATTGCAAAATTCAGACTTAAATTGAAGAAAGTAGGGAAAAAATATCAGATCCTATAAGTATGACTTAAATAACATTCTTTATGAATACAAAGTGATAAGGGATAGATCTGGTAGAGTGCCTGAAGAACTTTGGACAGAGGTTTGCAGTATGATATAGGAGGAAGCAACAGGAACAACAACAAAAACATTCCAAAGAAAAAGAAAGCAAAATGGCTGTCTGATGAGGCTTTACGAATAGCTGAGGAAAGAAGGAAAGGGAAAGGTAAAGGAGAAAGGGAAAGACACATCCAGGTGAATGCAGAATTCCAGGGAAGATCAAAAGAGAGATGAGGTTTTCTTAAGCGAAAAATGCAAAAGACTAGAAGAAAACAATAGAATGGGAAAGACAAGAGATCTGTTCAAGGAAATTAGAGATATCATGAAAAAATAGGTATGATAAAAGACAGTTTATGTCCCAGTCCTAAGAAGGTCAAAGCCAAAGATGGTTCAGATTACTGAACAATTGCGTTCATTTCACACACCAGCAAAGTTTTGCTTAAGATTTTGCAAGCTAATCTTCAGCAATTGTGAACTGAGAATTACAAGCAGAATAGACAGAGGAACTAGAGACCAAACTACCAACATTTGCTGGATTATAGAGAAAGCAAGGGAATTCTAGAAAAACATCTACTTCTGCTTCATTGACTATACTGAACCTTTAACTGTGTCAGTCAAAGAGCTGCACTTGAGGACCTAGAGGGCCACATGTAGCCTCAAGGCTGCAGGTTCCCCACTTCTCACTTATACCAATGGCTATTCAGTGAGCTATAGCCCTGACAGTGAGGGGTAACAGCAACAATGTGACCAGTTAAATACATAGCAGGGCTTCATGACCAGAAACAAATCTGGGATTTTGCTGTGGCTGAGATCATCTTGAGGGTGAGAGCAAAGGATTGTTGTTATGCCAAGCTCAGCGCACAATCTGCTTGCTGAGCCTTAACTCTGGGAGACAAGGTGTCTTCTAATATCCTGGCATTTCCAGTTTTGGCCAAAGGAAGGGGGGCTGAAAGAACCCCTACCCTTTTGGCCAATAAAGGAGAGACAGGTAAAAGCCAAGATGCCACGAGAGGCCAGTTGGGCCAGGACAAGATGTTGCCTAGGGATTAGTTCCTTCAGTGAACCTATTAGGGAAGTGTGTCCTAGATATCATTATTAGACACTGTTTTCTTGCAAGCAGGAAAGGGGGAGGGCAAGAATATAGGGGAGAAAATGTCAACACACACTGGAATCATGGCCTTGGTGGTTGGGCACATAACAAAAGGGAAGACAAAAAACTAGCACAGTATACTCATCCATTGTCTTGAATCTTGGGACAGTTGTCTAGCCTGGGTGACAGCTGCTTCTGGGTTCATGTTAGATGAACTTTGATGTCCCTGGAGGGTTCTTCCATCCAGTGAAAAACAGGAACTTTTCAAAGATGATCCAAGAGTCTACGCCCACAAGTTTGGGAGCTGTGGGAGTAATCAGAAGGACCTGGTAGGGCCCTTGGTTGACAATTGTGAGAAAACTTGTGTTGCTCCATGGATCTGAGTTTCTGGTTAGCATAACATCGGTCCTTAGTTAAGAGTCTCTAAACAGCACATAGAGATGGTCCCATTTTGCATCCATGTGGGTTCAAATAAAGCAATAAAGTTTTTTTCACAATTCTCATAACTGCATAATTACATTGTCAAGTACAGATCAAACTATTTAGAGGTCTCACAATGAACTAGTTCTGAGAAAGGAGATTTGCATGTCACCAAGTTAGCCAAGAAAACTTAGAAAGAAATATCTTGAAACAAAAGACCAAAGCAACACAAGGGTTATCACCAATGTTAACTAACATCAAGTCTCATTAGGTCCTAGTAATCCATTCTTGACATCTACTTAACCAGCACTTTTTGAGTCCCAGATATCTCATGTAATTATCTGGTCCCTAGATATATTTTCTTGGACAATATGCTTATTCTCAGGACAGCTCTGAAGGGAACTCTGCTTCTTTGGTTCCAAATTTAGAGGTTCCTGATTATTCTGCTAGTAATATAATTTAAAATTGTTTCTCCAATTTTGAAACTTCAGAGAATTTCAGTTTTTTTTTTACCATTTGCTGTTTCTATCCTTACCTAAATCCTGTACCTGATATAAGAATCTTCAAAAAATGAGCTACTTTTCTATTTCTTAGCCAGAACCAGATAGTCTTTGATAATTATTGCCTTATGATATAGCTTAAGATCTGATACTCTAAACCTCGTTCCTTTACTTTTTTATTAGTTATTTTGATAGTCTTGGCTTTTTGTCCTTCATTTTTATTTTATTGGCCCTGCCTACCCATGGATAATTTATATTTCTCCGATTATTTAAATCTTCCATATTCCTGGGATTGTTTTGGCAGATTTACTTCCAGGTATTTTATACTGTCTAGAGTTATTTTGAATGGGGTGTCTCTTACTGTTTCTTCTTGATGCGTTTTGTTTGTTATATATAGAAATGCTGATGGATCATAGTATCTGTAAAAAGAGAGAGTTTTATTACCTCATTCCCTATTCTGATTCTTTTTAGTTCTCTTCTTCTCTTATTGCTATTGCTAGGATTTCCAATATGATATTGAATAATATTGATGACAGTTTCACACCTAATCTTACTAGGAAGGCTTCTAGCTTATCCCCATTACAAATAATGCTTGCTGATTGTTTTAGAGAAACATTGTTTTTATCAACTTAAGGGAAAACCCATTTACACCTATATTTTCAAGTTTTTAATAGAAATGAATTTTGTACTTTATCAAAAGCTTTTTTGCATCTATTCATACAATCATATGATATTTTCATTGATACAATACATCACGTTAATAATTTTCCTTATGTTAAACTATCCTTGAATTCCTGATATGAATCCAACTTGGTTGGAATGTCAGATCATTGTGATATATTGTTGTAATCTTTTAGCTAGTATTTTATTTGGGATTTTTGAAGTTATATTCATTAATGAAATTGGTCTGTAGTTTTCTTTCTCTACTTTTACTCTTCCTGGTTTTAGGTATCAGTATCATATTTGTTTCACAAAAGGAGTTTGGTAGGATCCCTTCTTTGCCTATTATTCCAAATAATTGATTTAATATTACAATTAATTGGTCTTTAAATATCTAATAGAATTCACTTGTGCATCCAACTTGTCCTAGTGCTTTTTTTCTTAGGAAGCTCATTTGTAACTTGTTCTGCTTTTAAAATTATCAGCCAGAGACTTTAAAAATGGGGAAATAATTTCATTTTATTTACCATTATCAACACAATTTATGTGCAACTTCCTTAATTAGTAAATCTTAATCCAATTTTGAGGATTTGTTAGTTAAACACATTCAAATCTTGAATTTTCATGACAGATAAATTTTGGAAGCCAGTCATATACATCTGTACATAGTTCTTAGAGAAACAGTCTAATCCTGTTGCTTTTCTCAAAATTTACTATTCCACTTAATTAGAAAATTTTACATTACCTCTTGGTCTTATTACTCTGTTTTATCATTACACCTTAGGAGGATATCATCCATATGTTAAAATTTGACCACAAATATAGGTTGAAATTGTAAGATGTTCATACTTGTATCCTATTATCATAACTCAGAGATGTTCCAGTATCAATCTATTATTTAAAGATGTAGTATTGTACTTACAAAACTTCGTGATTGTAGAAATTTGTTATAAAAGAAAAAAAGAGAAATAGTTATAATCTCATATATCATAACAGAGGAAAAACTCCTTTAGCTCCACTTGATTCCAGGCATGAGTCATATCTGACAAGCAATCCTGTAGTCACAGGGTATCAAAGGCAAGGCTTAGGCTTAACTGGGGGGAGGGGGAAGGATTTCTTTATCAGAAAGGAAATAGAGTTATGAAGAAATAGAGTCAGGTTGATCCTACCTAGGCTGTGCTTAGGTTATCCCCAAAACATTTCCCAGGTACAGGCATCCACATTTAGCAGTTCCAGACTGCAGCACATGCCATTTTCTACTATTGGCTTCATGGCAATTTAGACAACTAACCCAGTAATCAAAGCTCAGAAAAATAGTAAATTACATTCCAAGAAATTTTTACCATAAATAGCAAAATTTCACTGACCACAGCTTAGGGCTTGAATATCTTTCCTGATGTTTCCCTAAGAGTTAACATTTTATTTATCTTTTACTTATAAATTAAAACTACCTATATTCTGTGACTTTAGACTTACAGCAAATACCAAATAGGTGGCTCATCAGTGTTATACTGAAACTACATCTTTAAACCATCCTATACAGTTTCATAATAGCCAAGGATTTTCAAATGAAAATTTGCTATTATAGTAAATATTATTATTAGCTTTATAACAAAACATATGTCAATAAATTTTTAAGTTTTCAAATATCTTTTTTATGACATTCTTTTAAAAGTTCGATTCATACAGCATCCAGAGTAAAAGGGAAGTTTTGTCTAACAACATTTCTGTTACAATGGTCTCTCAACTTTCACAATATAAGATAATGTAGAAATACGATAACACAAACATCATGAAACAAAACTTCAGATGACATCAGTTACATTTCCAAATTATCGCACATAAAAATTACTAATCTTATTATCTTTTGCATTTTCAAACCATTTTAGAGTTATCAGGCATGAAAAAATTACATTTGATTGAAGACATAATAATAACATAGGGCTTAGCATACTCCAGTCACTATGTTAAGCACTTTACAATCATTATATTCTGTTGATCTCACAACAACCCTGGGGGGTGGGTATCATTATTATTTTTTCTCTTTATAGATCAGGAAACCAGGGCAAATAGAGATAAGATAACTTGACTAAGATTGCACAGCTAATAACTTTCTACAACAGGAATAGAGAAGGGTGGGCTGACCAATGGCAGAGGATGGCTGCCCTCCCTTCCTCCACCTTATACTGCCATTCTAGGCACTGCCAGGGACACCAGGACCTTTCCAGATAGCAGTTGGTCAGGACCTGACAAGGGGTGGGCCTGCACTGGAGACACTGACTGGGCTTTGGCGGGGTAAAGTATAGGCTTCTGGTTGCAGAATGGGAATTCCAGGGGCAGGGGTGGCTGGTGCCAGGACCTTTCCATCGAGGGTAGTTCCTGTTGGCAGTACAAAGCAGAAGTTGGCTGTGTGGCCTGACCACCCCACTCCCAGCTACTGCTTTGGGGACAGGCACTGCTGGGGCTGCAGCCACTTGCAGCTGCTGAGGCAGGGTGAGCACAATGTGATGCACCTGGGTGATGCCCCTAGATTTGCCTAAAGGAGCAGGTTGCAGGATGCCCAGGGAAACAGGACTGTTGGGGCCACTGCCAGTGGGAGGAGGGCACTGTAGCTGCTGCCTCCCACCCTCCACCAGGTGGGCTGGAGGAGAAGAACATACCAAGTTTTCCTATATTTCCAGCATTTTTTCAACACCTGTATTTGGGAATTTGATCTGGAATGAGAGGGGTTAACAGGGAGAGGGTCTCTTGAACTGAGGGAATCACAGGGGATCTCTGATTTAAACAATCTTTTCTCTTTTCATGGTTAGAAATATCAAGGAAGGGTTAATGAGAATTTGCTATAAAGTGCAAACTGTCTATTTTTTTCTTCTCCCTTGAATCACTTTTAAACCAGCTGCCTTCCTTCATTGCCCTAGAACAATAAAACTATTCATCTTTCCATTTATTTTAACTTTTATGAAATTTAATTTTTATTTTTCCTAAAAACAAATTCTACAGAGTGGTACCCAAATCTCACTAAGATATTTCAGAAGTGAGTCAGTTCCTCGAATTACCCTAAAAATCTTAGAAGTTCTCTCCTGAGATCTCAAAATGATTACCCTCCAAATTACTTATCTACCAAGATGTTTTCAGTAGTTCTACAAACTTTGATTATCTGACTTTTTTCTGTAATTCCAGCACAGTCAAAGCTGATGAAAGGGGAAAAAAGCATTGTGAAGGATATTCCATATCTAATAAATCATATATTCTATCTCCACAAAATTTCTCACATCCATTCATTTCTTTGTACTCACACCCTGATCACCTTAGTTCAGGCTCCTAATACCTCTTGCCTGAACTAATGTAATACCCTGCTAATTTGCCTGCCTTTAGCAAATCTCTTCTCTTTCTTCATTTTAGATCTTTTGTATCTATTTAGTATTTTATTTTTTCCCAGTTACATGTAAAAACAACTTTTAACATTTGTTTTTAAGACTTTGAGCTCCAAATGCTCTCCCTTCCTCACTCCCCACTCCACCTCATTGAGAAGGCAAACAATTCTCTCTCCCTCCCTCCCTCTCTCTCTTCCTCCCTCTCTCTCTCTCTTTCTCTCTCTCTCTCTATATATATATATATGCAAATATTTATGCACATACACATATACACACACATATATACATATACATATGTATGTATACACACATATAGATATAGATATAGATATGGATAGGTAGATAGATACATGTGTAATCATGCAAAACATATCCATAATAGTCTTGTTGTGAAAGAAAATACAGACAAAAAACTCAAGAAAAAAATTTTAAAAAGTATGCTTCAATCTTTATTCAGACCCCATCAGTTCTTTCTCTGGGGATGGATAGCATTTTTCATTGTAAGTAATTCAGAGCTGTCTTGGATCATTGTATTGCTGAAAATAGATAAGTCACTCACAGTTGATCATCTTACAATATTGTTGTTATTTTGTACACAGTACATTTCACTTTGCATCAGCCCATGCAAGTCTTTTCAGGTTTTTCTGAGCATCTTGCTCTCATCATTTCTTATGGTACAATAACATTCCATTATAATCACATACCATAACTTGTTTAGCCATTCCTCAGTTGATGGTCTTCACTTCAATTTCTAATTCTTTACCCCCAGATAGGTCTTTTTACATTTTAAAAAATCTCTTTTGAAATATAGACCTGGTAGTGGCATTGCTAGGTCAAAGTGTATGCCTGGTTTTATAGTCCTTTGGGCATATTTTCAAATTGTTCTACAGAATGGTTGAATCATTTCATAATTCTGACAACCATGCATCAATGTCTCATTTTCCCCACATTCCCTCCAGCATTTGTCATTTACATTTACATGTCCTATTAGCCAATCTAATAGGTATGAGGTAGTACCTCAGAATTGTTTTAATTTGCATTTCTCCAATCAATAATGACTTAGAATATTTTTATATGGCTATAAATAGTTTTGATTACTTCATCTGAAAACTGTTCCTGTCTTTGGATCATGTATCAGTTGGGGAATAATCATGTATCAATTGGGGAATGTCTCTTCTTATATATCAGTTCTCTATATATTTGGGAAATGAGGTCTTTATCAGAGAAACATGTTTCAAATTTTTTTCCTAGTTATTATTGTTAACTGTAACTCCCTCCCAAACCCCCTGTTTATTCTATTCTTTCTCTCCTTTCATAATGTCCCTCCTCAAAAGTGTTTTGCTTCTGACTACCCCATCCACCGATCTGCCCTCCCTTCTTTAACCCTCCACTTCTCTTTTCCCCTTCCCCTCCTACTTTCCTGTAGCATAAGATAGATTTCTATACCCAATTGAGTGTGTATGTTATTCCATCTTTGAGCCAGTTCTGATGAGAATAAGGTTCACTCAATGCCCCCTCCTCCCCCCTCTTCCCCTCTAAAGAATTTTTCTTGACTATTTTATGTGAGATAATTTACCCCATTCTACAACTCCCTTTGTCTTTCTCCCAGTATATTCCTCTCTTACTTTTAGTTTTATTTTTAGATACCATCCCTTTATATAGAACTCACAACTGTGCCCTCTGTGTACACACACACACACACACACACACACGTATATATATATATATATATATATATATATATATATGTACATATATATATATATATATATATATATATATATATATTCTTTCTAAATATGCTAATAATGAGAAAGGTCCTTTGAGTTACACATATATGACACAGACACTTTACATTTTGCACAGGCACAGACACGGATAAAATGACCAGACACACACAAACAGAAGGCTAGCTCACAACACAAACATGACATGGACAGTTAACAAAGCACATAATTTTGTTTTGGCTGAGGCACACATGTTACTGAATGCCAAGCTCAACCAAAGCAGAGCTCAGAAGATTGGAGCAGGGACAAGGGCAGAGGACTCACCAGATGAGGGGGTATCAGCCTTTGGAGAAGTAACTCTCCAGTGGTGCCTCATCCATTTCCACTGGTACTGGGGATTCCAGTGACCACGTTCCATGTCCAACTCATTTCTGACACCAATTAATGTAAACTGGACTGGAACTGGCCTCTAACCTGTGGGTGGCCAAAGCCAAACAAACGAAATGGCTTGCAAACAAGGAAAGTTGTGCCAGAGCCCCACCCCTAGTGGACTGTGAGCTATAGCCCTGACAATGGAGGGGTAACAGCAACAATGTGACAGGTTTGATTCATAGCTGGGCTTCTGTGTTGGCAACCAAAAATGGGCTCCTTAGCACTTAGTCAACCAGTGCCCTTGACTAGTTTGGCTTTTTCCCCTGAACTGAATGCTGTTTGTATGTTGGACTGGAGTAAGCTTGTTGGCCCCTTCACCTTGCTTCCCTTGCTTAAGCTGATGAAAAGAACCTGTGCTTTCCTGGTCAACCCCTTCACCTTGCTTAAGCAGATTGAAAGAACCTGTGCTTTCCCCGGCGTACCTTACACCCACGCAGAAGCCAGATGGTTAAAAACAGCTTCCGTTGGAGCCAGAGGCTGCTACAGCTCTGCTACAGCCACAGCCACAGCCGAAGCTGAAGCAGGAGCTGCCAGTAGCAGAGCTGACCTACGGGAGGAAGCTGAACAAGGACTTGAGGCCAGTGGGTAATCTTTTTACCATAGAGGGGGAAGCATGATTTTGCTTTACACCATCATGCTTCTCTGTAGCCTCCTGGTTACTCTTGTAAGGTGTACTTATTGGGCCTGGAAGCTTTTGATCAATATGTCAAAATGGGGATGCTGGTTCATGGGTTGGTTACTGTGGAGCCTAAATATATGCTTTGATTCTTCTGCCTCCTACTTTGAGAGTTTCTTATATCCAGCGGTTCCGAACCTTTCAGACATATATATGATCCTCTTTGAGATTATAAACTCTGCCCTCCTAATACAGCTTCATGACCAGTAACAATTCTGGGATTTTGCTGTGGCTGAGATCATCCTGAGGGTGAGAGCAAAGGATTGTTGTTATGCCAAGCTCAGGGCACAGTCTACTTGCTGGGCTTTAGCTCTGAAAAATAAGGCATCTCCTGATATCTTGACAGCACTTATCAGTGATCTCTTCCTTGCCAAACCTAGTGGGTTTTTCTGGTTCTGTCTCTGTCTGTCTCTGTCTCCTTTGTCTCTGTCTCTCTTTCTCTCAGTCTCTCTCTTCTTCTCTCTCTCTCTCTCTGTCTCTCTCTCTCTCTCTGTCTCTCTCTCTCTCTGTGTCTCACTCTCTCTCTGTCTCTCTCTCTCTCTCTCTGTCTCACTCTCTCTCCTGTCTGTCTGTCTCTCTGTCTGTCTCTCTGTCTGTCTCTCTCTCTCTCTGTCTCTCTCTCTCTCTGTCTCTCTCTCTGTCTCTCTCTGTCTCTCTCTCTCTCACTCTCTTACTCTCCAGTCCTGTTACATATTTTTCATGGGAACTTCAAAGTCAATCTATCCAAAACCTGGACTATAAAGAAAGCTGAGCACTGCTGAATCACCATTTTCAAATTGTTGTGCTGGAGAAGACTTTTGAAGGTCTCTTGGAAAGGCAGATCAAATCAGCCAATGCTTAAAGAAATTAATTCAGACTTTTCCCTGGAAGGTCAAATACAAAGCTGAAGCTTAAATACTTTGGCCACATAATGAGAAGATAGGATTCACTGGAAAATACCTTGATGTTGGAAAAGATTGAAGCCAAAAGAAAGAGGTGGAAGAGGATGAGGTAGATAGAGAGTGCCATGGAAACAATGAACATGAACTTGGACTGACATCAACAGATAGTGGAAAATACAAGAGCCTAGTGCTATGGTCCATGGGGTCATGAAGGGTCAGACACACTTAAGGACTGAACAACATCACGAGGGACACTGTAGTGACCAGAACTAGTGGGTGAGGCAGGGGAAGTCTGCAGGCCCCTCCCCAGGGAAGCAGCTATTCTCCTTTCTGGATCTCAGTGCCCTGGGCCATAGCCCCAGGCTCCAGGGAGAATAGAGTATACTTTCAGATAATGTTTTCCAAATTCTTATGCACCCCTCTAGAGCCCTGGGATGACCAAGGAACCCAGTGCTATAAAAATAGACTAGAACTGTGACTTCATTTGTATGAGGATCGTCAAGGTGAAACTCTTTCTACAAATTCAGGCCAACACTTTCTCCTTGGTTTATAGTTGTATATAGTATAATATAGTCCAAATTATATATAACTGATATAGTCTTGTTATCATAGAGTTGCCTTGAGCAGAGGGGTCAAACAAGTGGTCTACAGCACTCCCTAGGCCTGAAACAGATTAAAATGTAATCAGGAAAAATTTAACATAAGAAATACAAATACAGTAATACATAGAAAATACTACATTGTAAAATAAAGTCAACATGCCATCAACAGGGATCCTTATGTACAAATTAGTAGCCCTGGTTTCTATTAGAGTTTCACCCCACCCCCATTCCCCATCCCAGCTGTGCCGTAAAACCCAGGGAGGTTTAGTGAGTTGCCCAGGATCACAGACCCCATAATTCATAAAGTCAGAACTTGAAATCAGTTCTTTTTATCCCTCTTTTTCTTTTTTAAAATTTATTTATTTATTTTTAGTTTACAATATTCAGTCCCACAAGCTTTCGAATTTTAAATTTTCTCCCCTTCCCTGCCCTCCCTCCTCGCCACCCCACCAAGATGATGTGCAATCTGATATAGTCTCTACATATACATTGATATTAAAAATATTTTCTCATTAGTCATGTTGTAAAGAAGAACTATAAGAAATGGAATGAACCACAAGAAAGAAGAAACAAAACAAAAGAGAGAGAGAGAGCAAATAGTATGCTTCCATCTGCATTCAGACTATAATTCTCTTTTTGGATGTAGATAGCATTTTCCATCATGAGCCTTTTGGAGTTGTCTTAGAACCTTGCATTGCTGAGAAGGGCCAAGTCTATCAAAGTTAGTCATCACACAATGTGGCTGTAACTGTGTACAATGTTCTCCTGGTTCTGCTGTCCTCACTCAACATCATTGAACTGAGATTGTTCTGGTTTTCAAGGTGAGCTCACGATCCACCATACCAAATTTCCTCCATAGTCCACTAAATGGCACTGAAAAATGTCAAATCTTAAATACTTAATAAATATACCAGTAAGCCAAATAAATTTCTTTCCTTTTCAGAGAGGTTTTAGAAATATTAGCTAATTAAATTTTACAAAGGACAATTCATTTTCAACAAATCCAACATATGATCAGAACTAAGGGGAAAAAACCACAAGAAAAACACCAACAACATCGCTGCCACATACATAAACAACAGAAACATTTATGTTTTTCCCCTTAATAGGGTTGGTGCCCTCAATGCCTTTCATACTTGGATTATTTTTTGAAGAGAGTTCATTCAAACGTTGGAAAGACACAGGTCCTTTCTAAGCATGTGAGGATATCTTCTGTGATTCCCATAATCATCTCGAAAAGAAAATATTTTAGAAATTATTACCACCAACCCAATTTGGACTTTTAAAATCATGTGGAACTAACATTGAAATCAGGACACAGAACAGAATTTTCCCTTGTTTTGCCACATCAGATGCTCTGATGATTTGATTCTGGTCAATATCCAAGCCATTCTCAAGACTTGGTACAGATTGATCCCAGTAATTTTATGAAAAAGCTTTATTGACAGCCTGAAAAAGCTCTGATTCATTTTTATTTTTAAAGAATTTTACAGAGGTGTTTGTTTGGATTCAAACATCTATGATTTGTAAATCCTAGAGATTTGAAAGAGAAGAGATGTGAAGGTTTCAAAAATACAATTTACCTTGATATTTAATCAGTGTCTCTTGTCTCATTGTTGTCACTTGCTGTTACTGTGTGAATGCATAGGGGCATCTCTTTTTATTGTTTATTTATTTATTTTATTTATTTGCAAGGGGTAGGAGGTGGAGTGGACCTTTGCTTTTATCAGCATAAGAAATTCCTGGTTTGTCAACTTCATGCACTATTGCAGAGTGGCTGTCTGGAAACCAATAGTCTTAGAGAGTTGGGACATAGAGGTGAAGTGTTTTGGTTAGGGACCCATAGGTAGCTTAGGTCAGAGAGCAGACTTTAACTCAGAACATTCTGACTCTTAGGCCAATCCTGTCTACTCTGCCATATTGCCTCACTTGGTGGCATTTTATTGGAAGCAAGGAATTAAAAAAAAAGTCAGTTGTTTCTTGTTTCTGTCCCCACCCCCATGCTTCCACTGTCACTTTGTGGCTTCCTCAGGCATTAAGAAATCAGAATTCAAAGGCTTTGAATTAATCAAGCTAAAATCTTGACATATACATAAGACATATACACGCATCTTAACCGAAGTTTTATTAATGACATTACAATAATTTTCTAAATATCCCATCATACAATCTGCCCCCCTTGTAAAAAAACAAAGAAATAATAAGGAAAAACTATCTTAGAAAAGATTGTGTCTGACAATGAATTCCCCATTCTCCCCTTGTAGTCCCTCACCTTTCCAGTGAGAGGATGGATATGTGCTTCACTACCAGAATTAATCATTGAAATTCATCTGAATTCAGCCTTCTTGAAGAGAAATCAATATTCTGGATGTATTTAAAGGCAGAGGACTGGGCCAAATGAACTCTTAGTCACTGATTTTCTCTTTTTACAAGTACAATACACACACACACACACACACACACAAACACATACAATTTATATCCAGGAAAATGAAACTTATAAGGTGAAATTCCTTGTTACATGGAAAAAAAACCCGAAACAAATAAAAAAAAACTTGTTCTGAATATTGGCCAATTTAGTTTTGCATAAATCCTAAGCATGGTTTTTTCATTGAATATAAGTTCTCACACATGTTCATACAAAATTAAAGTCCAACAATGTCATTGAATAACTCAAGAAACATCTGCGGCTCCCTACTAATTCTAAGATAAAATGCCCATTTTTCTACTGAGTACGTGCTTAGTCTTTCATGATCTGGCTCCACTCTTCAGACTCAGTCCCTGTCACTCCCTCTTTTGTGCTCTGCATCATGGCCAAATCTTCTACCTGCTATTCACCATACACAGCTTTGTGGTGCCCATCATACCCAGAGGCTGTGCTTCGTGCCTGCACAGCTGTTCTTTCTCCCTTCAGCTCCCTTCAAAGTTTTCCTAGGATGCTCCCTGCTAAACAAAGCTTTTCCTGATTTCCCTCCTCAATTAATTTTACATTTTGTTTTGCATACCTTTTGCATTTATTTATCCATGGCCATGTTTTCCTTCAGTCGAATGTAAAGTTAATGAGGCACAGACTGTTTTGTTTTTGTCTTTGTAGTTTTAGTGCTTAGTATATCATAGGTGCTTAATTTCACTAAATTGCATTTAAAACATAAATATAAAATGGTACAGTTGATAGAGAGTTCTGCTTGGACTCAGGAAGACCTGAATTCAAATACAACTTCAGACTCTTACTAGTTGTGTGACCCTAGGTAAGTCACTTAACCCATATCTGCCTTAGTTTGTTCGTACGTAAAATGGGGATAATAATAGTACCTACATTCTAGAGCTGTTGTGGGTATCAAATGAAATCATATTTGTAAAGTTCTTTGCAATTCTTAAAGCTCTCTATAAATGCTAGTTGTTATTATGAGTATCATATACATTATATACATATCTATTTATATCTACATCTATCTCTACATCTATCTTTCTATCTATCTATCTATCTATCTATCTATCTATCTATCTATCTACCTACCTATCTATAACTATCATTATCTCTGTATCTATAGCTAGCTAGCTATGTAGATAGATACATAGTGACAACATTGTTTAAATGCCAAATATACACTTGCCTAAAAGACTATTTTATGAAGAACTCACACAAGGAAGACACTCACATGGTGGTCAGAAGAAGCAATAAAGGGACACTTTCGAGGTCTCTCTTAAGAACTTTGAAATTGATTGTGTGACATGGGAGACACTGGCACAGGACCACTCAGCATGGCATGCCCATCTCATAAAAGGTGCTGTGCTCTATGAGCAAAGCAGAATTTCAGTAGCTCAAAAGAAGCATGAGATGCACAAATTTAAAGACGTCTCTACCCCAAATGTTCACATAGACTACTTGTGCCCAACCTAAGACAGAGAATTACGGGTTCATATTGGTCTGATCAGCCACAGCTGGTCACATTGTGACTTGACTCTAGCATAGTGATGTCATTTTGGTCTTCTTCAAGAATGAAGGACAACAATTAACTAACCAATATGCATATTATAGATAAAGGAGCCATTTCAGAGTATATTTGTATCATTGTCTATTTTATTAGATTCTACACTGTATCTGGCCTGCCATCTTACTCTTACTTTATTTCATTTCCTGCCTCTATGGTTTATCAGCTATGTGACTTCACTACTAAATTAGGGATGGGCTTTGATTCTGTGAAGGTGAAGGGAATTCCCAGATCAAGGAAGCCAAACCATGGATGGATCATGTGTCACTCTGACAGTCAAATATGTCCAATTTGAAACTATCTTTCTACAAATGAGTAAATAACATCGGGTTAAGGCCGTATATAGGATATTTTATTTTCTCTTGTTGTCGTGTTCAGTCACTTTTAAGTCATGCCTATGTCTTTCTGAACCCATACTGGAATGGTTTGCCATTTCATTCTCTAGCTCATTTTACAGATGAGGGAATTGAGTCAAACAGGGTGAAGTGACTTGCCTAGGATTACTCAGCTAGTAAATGTCTGAGCCTGACTCCAACCTTGGTGCTCTGTGCACTATGGTGCCCCCTAGCTGGCCCCTCCCCCTTTTTCCATTGCCCATGCCTACATGCCAATCTTTTCAAGTCATCTGAACCTGTGTTGTAATATTTTTTTTGTTTGTTTCTGAAAAGAGAGGAATTAGAACCAACTGAAAAATGCACAAAAGTTAGGGCAATCTGGGTTTCATGCTGTCATATCTTCTTCAGTAATGAAAATGTTTTCTGCTCCCACGGCTCCAGGGCACATCGCCCTCTGATCTCATGGCTCCCTCTATTTCTCTTAGGAGTTTATCATACTCTTTGTTTTCTTCTTTTTTTTCTGTACCTGTGATTTCATCTACCTGGAAACTCTCATCTCTGGGTCAGACTAGTGACTACTCAGCCAGATACAGTCTTAAAATTTTACCTGAGGTCCCTGTGGGGTTAATTTGTGGTGCCCAAGATCACACAGCCAATTTGTGTCAGAGGCAGTAATAGAACCCAACTCTTGACTCCCAGATAAGCTTTTTTCCTACTACACTGCATTGGCCATCATGTAAAGACCAAAGATCTGCCCACAATACCTCAAACAGTTAGAATGGGTAAGAAATGAGATTTCTATCTAGTTTTTCTGTGCTTCAAGTTCACTATTCTGTATTATCCAGGATACTTGTGGACTACAAACATAGTCACACATTTCTTTTTTTTAAATTTTTTTTGAGTTTTAAACATTTATTTCTACGAGATTTTGAGTTAAAAATTTTCTCCCCATTTCTACCCTTCCCCCACACCAAGATGGCATATACTCTGATTGCCCCTTTCCCCAGTCTGCCCTCCCTTCTGTTACCCCTCTGCCCCCTTTTATCATTTTTCTCCTTACTTAATTGTAGGGCAAGACAGATTTCTATATCCCATTGCCTGTATATCTTATTTCCCAGTTGAATGTAAAAATGATTTGTTTAAACATTTGTTTTTAGAACTTTGACTTCCAAATTCTCTCCCTTCCTCCCTCCCGACCCATGCTCCTTGAGAAAGCAAGCAATTCAATACAGGTTATACATGTACCATTGTGAAAGACTAACTATATTTCCCTCCAACTATACTGTCCCCCTTTATTCAGTTTTCTCCCTTCACCCTGTCCATTTTCAAAAGTGTGCCCTCCCTTCTATCATGTCCCCCTCTTATCCCCTTCCCCCCAACTTTTTTTGTAGGGTCAGATACCCAATTAAGTGTGTATGTTATTCCCTCCTCCAGTCAAATCTGATGACAGCAAGATTCGCTCATTACCTTTCACCCTCTTCCCTTCCATTATAACAGTTTTTTCTTGCCACTTCTTTGTGAGATAATTTACTCCATTCTATCTCTTCCCAACATATTCCTCTCTTATCCCTTAATTTTATGTTTTTAGATATCATCCCTTCATATTCAACTCACCCTGTGCCCTCTGTCTGTCTGTATATATATATATATATATATATATATATATATATATATATATATATATATATATATATACACACACACACACACACATATATATGTGTGTATATATATATATATATATATATGTATATATTCCCTTGAACTACCTTAATACTGAGAAAGGTCTTATGAGTTATGAATATCATCTTTGCATGTAGGAATGTAAACAAAACAGTTCAACTTTAGTAAGTCCCTTATGATTTTTCTTTCCTGTTTACCTTTTCATGCTTCTCTTGATTATCGCATTTGAAAGTCAAATTTTCTATTCATCTCTGGTCTTTTCATTAAGAATGCTTGAAAGTCCTCTATTTTATTGAAAATCCATATTTTGCCTTGGAGCATTATACTCAGTTTTGCTGGGTAGGTGATTCCTGGTTTTAATCCTAGCTCCATTGACCTCCAGAATATCGTATTCCAAACCCTTCGATCTCTTAATGTAGAAGCTGCCAGGTCTTGGATTATTCTGATTGTGTTCCCACAATACTCAAATTGTTTCTTTCTGGCTGCTTGAAGTATTTTCTCCTTGATCTGGGAGCTCTGGAATTTGCAACAATAGTCCTAGGAATTTTCTTTTTGGGATCTTTTTCAAGAGGCATTTGGTAGATTCTTTCCTATTTTACCCTCCGGCTCTAGAACATCAGGGCAGTTCTCCTTGATAATTTCTTGAAAGATGATGTCTAGGATCTTTTTTTGATCATGGCTTTCAGATAGTCCAATAATTTTTAAATTATCTCTCCTGGATCTATTTTCCAGGTCAGTGGTTTTTCCAATGAGATAGTTCACATTGCCTTCCATTTTTTCATTACTTTGGTTCTGTTTTATAATATCTTGATTTCTCATAAAGTCACTAGCTTCCACCTGCTCCATTCTAATTTTTAAGGCAATATTTTCTTCAGTGGTCTTTTGGGCCTCCTTTTCCATTTGGCTAATTATGCCTTATAAGGCATTCTTCTCCTCATTGGCTTTTTGAAGATCTTTTGCCATTTGCATTAGTCTATTTTTTAAGGTGTTATTTTCTTCAGTATTTTGGGAGGGGCTTCTCCTTTAGCAAGTTGTTGACTTGTTTTTCATGATTATCTTGCAATATTCTCATTTTTCTTCCCAATATTTCCTCTACTTGCTTTTCCAGATCCTGTTTGAACTCTTCCATTGCTTGAGACCAATTCATATTTTTCTTGGAGGCTTTTGATGTAGGCTCTTCAACATTATTGCCTTCTTCTGGCTGTATGCTTTGATCTTCTTTGTCACCAAATAAAGGTTCTATAGTCTGAGTCCTTTTAAGCTGCTTGCTCATTTTCCCAGCTAATTACTTGACTTTTGAGCTTTTTGTCAGGGTATGACTGCTTTCAGAGTAGAGTGTGCTTTGCCCCCAGCTTCAAGGGTTTTGTGCTTCTGTTTTCAGAGCTACTACTTTTCTGAGGTGGTATGATACTCCTCTCCTGGCCTGTGCTCTGGTCTGTGAGTGCAAGCATTACTTTGTATCATGTAAACACCAAGAGGCCTCCCTCTCCAAAGCCACCGTAAGCTCTGCCACACCAGTGCTCCTCCTCCCCCAAGAACATCCAACCAGGACTGTGATTCAAATCCAAGCAGGGTGAAGCAAGAGAACCTTGCTTCAGCTCTAGCAGAGTGATCCCTGCACTCCCTCTCTGGTCAGCCACTTGATTCCCCCTACCTGTGGGATTACAGCTTCAGAAGCAGCCCCAACACCTCCCTGGGGCTGTGGTTGGACCATGCACCTCTCTCACCCAGGTCCAACATTTTTCCCACTGACCTGGTCTGTTGTCTTTGGCGTTTGTGAGTTGAAAAGTCTGGAAACTGCCACAGCTCAGTGATTAAGGACCCTGAAGCCTACTCCACCTGGTCTACTCTGTCCTGGTCTGTCCTTTTGTGGCCCATGCAGGGCTGTGCTCCACTCCTGGCATGATGCAATAGACCCTTCCCAGTGACCATACAGGCCATATTGGGCTGGAGACTTGTTTCACTCTGTTATTTGGTGGTTTCTCCAGCTCTAGAATTTGTTTAGATTCATTTTTGCAGGTGTTTGGAGGGATTTGGGGAAGAGCTCAAGCAATTCCTTGTTTTCAAGCTGCTATCTTGGCTCTGCCCTGCTCCCCCTACTTCTTTTTTTAACAGTTTTTTTATGGTGTTTTTTTGTTTCATTTTTTAAATTTATTTATTTAACATATTTAGTTTTCAGCATTGATTTTCACAAGAGTTTGAATTACAAATTTTCTCCCCATTTCTACCCTTCCCTGCACTCCAAGATGATGTATATTCTGGTTACCCTGTTCCCCAGTCAGCCCTCCCTTCTGTCACCCCACTCCCCTCCCATCCCTTTTTCCCTTCCTTTCTTGTAGGGCAAGATAAATTTCTATGCCCCATTGCCTGTGTATCTTATTTTCCAGTTGCATGCAAAAATTTTTTTTTTTTGTTTTTGAACATCTGTTTTTAAAATGTTGAGTTCCAAATTCTCTCCCCTCTTCCCTTCCCACCCACCCTCCCTAAGAAGTCAAGCAATTCAACATAGGCCACATGTGTATCATTATGTATAACCGTTTCACAATACTCATGTTGTGAAAGACTAACCATATTTTGCTCCTTCCCAACCCATCCCCCTTTATTGAATTTTCTCCCTTGACCCTGTCACCTTTCCAAAGTGTTTGTTTTTGATTACCTACACCCCCATCTGCCCTCCCATCCATCATCCCCCCCTTTTTTATCTTCTTCCCTCTTCTTTCCTGTGGGGTAAGATACCCAATTGAGTATGTATGGTATTCCCTCCTCAGGCTAAATTTGATGGGAGCAAGATTTACTCATTCCCCCTCAGCTGCCCTCTCCCCTCCTCCCACAGAACTGCTTCCTCTTGCCACCTTTATGCAAGATAATCCACCCCATTTTATCTCTCCCTATCTCCCTCTGTAAATATATTCCTCTCTCATCCGTTAATTTGATTTTATTTCTTTTATATATCTTCCCTTCATCTTCAACTCACCCTGTGTCTGCTCTCTCTCTCTCTCTCTCTCTATATATATATATATATATATATATATATATATATATATACACACATATATACACATACATATATACATACATACACATTCACTTATATATATACATGTATATATATATGTGTGTGTATATATATATATATATATATATATATATATATATATATTTATATATATATGCATATTCCCTTCAGCTACCCTAATGCTGAGGTCTCATGAATCATACACATCATCTTTCCATGTAGGAATGTAAACAAACCAGTTCAACTTTAGTAAGTCCCTTGCAATTTCTTTTTGTTGTTCTTTTTCTTGATTATCTTTTCATGCTTCTCTTGATTCTTGTGTTTGAAAGTTAAATTTTCTATTCAGCTCTGGTCTTTTCACTGAGAAAGCTTGAAAGTCCTCTATTTTATTGAAAATCCATATTTTGCCTTGGAGCATGATACTCAGTTTTGCTGAGTATCTGAGTGATTGCTGAGTGATTCTAGGTTTTAATCCTAGCTCCATTGACCTCCAGAATATCGTATTCCAAGCCCTTCGATCTCTTAATGTAGAAGCTGCCAGATCTTGGATTATTCTGATTGTGTTTCCACAATACTCAAATTGTTTCATTCCGGCTGCTTTCAATATTTTCTCCTTGATCTGCGAGCTCTGGAATTTGGTGACAATATTCCTAGGAGATTTCTTTTTGGGATCTATTTGAGGAGGTGATCAATGGATTCTTTCAATTTCTATTTTGCCCTGTGGCTCTAGAATACCAGGGCAGTTCTCCTTGAAGATTTCTTAAAAGATGATATCTAGGCTCTTTTTTCGATCATGGCTTTCAGGTAGTTCAATAATTTCTAAATTATCTCTCCTGGATCTATTTTCCAGGTCAGTGGTTTTTCCAATGAGATATTTCACATTGTCTTCCATTTTTTCATTCCTTTGGTTCTGTTTTATAATATCTTGATTTCTCATAAACTCACTAGCTTCCACTTGTCCCAATCTAATTTTTAAGGAAGTATTTTCTTCAGTGGTCTTTTGGACCTCCTTTTCCTTTTGGCTAATTCTGCCTTTCAAGGCATTCTTCTCCTCATTGGCTTTTTGGAGCTCTTTTGTCATTTGAGTTAGTCTATTTTTTAAGGTGGTATTTTCTTCAGTGTATTTTTCAGTATTTTTTTGGGTCTCCTTCAGCAAGTTGTTGACTTGTTTTTCATGGTTTTCTCGCATCCTTCTCATTTCTCTTCCCAATTTTTCCTCTACTTCTCTAACTTGGTTTTACAGATCCTTTTTGAGCTCTTCCATGGCCTGGGACCAGTTTATGTTTTTCTTGGAGGCTTTTGGTATAGGCTCTTGCACTTTGTTGTCTTCTTTAGGCTGTATGTTTTGTTCTTCTTTGTCACCAAAGAAAGAATCCAAAGTCTGAGACTGAATCTGGGCGTGTTTTCACTGCCTGGCCCTATTACCAACCAACTAACTTGACCCTTGAGTTTTTCAGCGGGGTATGACTTCTTGTAGACCAAAGAGTTCTATGTTCCACATTTGGGGGGATGTGCCAGCTCTGCTACAGCAGCACTCCTCGTTCCCCAAGAACCCCCAATCCGGACTGGGCTTAGATCTTCCACAGGCTGTGCACTCCTGCTCTGATCCACCACTTAATTCCTCCCACCAGGTGGGCCTGGGGTCGGAAGCAACTGCAGCTGTAGCTGCCCCACCTCCCCTGCCCTGGAGGCCGTGGCCGAACCACGAACTCCTTCCACTCCCGAAGCTTTTCCCACTAACCTTCTCCGCTGTCTTTGGTATTTGTGGGCTGAGAAGTCTGGTAACTGCCTCAGCTCACTGATTCAGGGCGCTAGGGCCCACTCTGCCTGGCTCCTGGTCTGGTTGGTCCGCGCTGCTCACGCTGGGCTCTGCTCTGCTCCGCTCCCAGCTCCCAGCTCCATGTGGGATAGACCTCACCCAGAGACCATCCAGGCTGTCCTGGGCTGGAGCCCTGCTTCCCTCTGCTGTTTTGTGGGTTCTGCAGTTCTAGAATTGGTTAAGCGGCGTTTTTTATAGGTTTTTGGAGGGACTCAGCAGGGAGCTCACGCTAGTCCCTGCTTTCCAGCTGCCATCTTGGCTCCCTTAACAGTTTTTTTTTTTATTTTACCAGGACACAAATACAAAATAGAAAGTAGAAAAAAGAAACAAAAACATATCATAAACTTAAATATTTAAACTTAAATGTAAAGTAAGAAAGAAAAAAAAAGCATGTCATGTGCATAGCAGAGCATTGGAGAGTATTCAAAATATGTAACAATAAATCTTTATTTCAAGAAAGCCTGTATGATAAATAATACACTTTGTGTTGAGACCCCCCACTTCTTAAAAGGAATTAAATTATAATCAAAAGGCACTGACATGGAGAGAGTTCAAATTCTGCCTCAGATCTTTACTTGCTATGTAACTCCAGCTGAATCCTTAATTTCTTTACATTAGTTTCCTTATTCATAATGTAGGAATAACACTGTATGAAAAGCTCTTTGCTAACCCTTAAAGGGCCTTATAGGTCTAAAATTATATTGTCATTATTATTGTATTCCTCTCATCATTATCTCTGAGGGAAATTGCCCTGGAACAAATCATAATCCCGCCATTATTCTTTAATGTTTTCTATTCAACAAGTTGTTCTTATTGTTATGATTTTGCTACACTCTTATAGTATCATATTAATGTGTTATAACATTATGTATTTATTATATTATGTAACATTTTCTAGTCTATATTATTTCTATATCTATCTATCTATCTATCTATCTATTATATTTTTGTTGTACAAATTTTATTCCCCATGCTGGGTTGTAAGCTCATCAGAGAAAAGAATTGAGTCTTCCTTGCTGTTCCCCGCATGAGATTCTCCCTCTCTCATCTATGTTTACAGATTCACTGTCCCCCATGTCTGAAAGGATCTCCCTCCTCACTTCAGCATCTTAGAATCCCGCTTTTAATTCAAAGTTCAGCTCCCAAACCCCCTACTATAAGAGGCTTTCCTCATCCCCTGAAACTTTTCTCTAAAGTTATCTTCCATCTAATCCATATCTATCTGAAATATACCAATTTATCTGAATTATTTCTCCCCCGTTAGAATGTAAACTCCTTTTTTTTTTGCTTTGTTTGGTATCCCCAGCACTTTGCCCAGTACTTTCAACAGAGTAAGTCTTTAATAAATGCTTGTTAATGGATTGAGTCATTGATTATTTATGTTTCTATCTTGCCTGCTTCTCTTATACTGTATTCTACTGGTTATTTAATAAATGTTAGAGGAATGAATGAAATTTTAATTGAAGACTAAAGGAACTGAGGATGTTTAACCTGGCAAAGGGAAGATATACCAGATAACTTTAAGTATTTGAAATGATTGTCATGTGGAAGAGGGAAAATCTTTTTTTTCCCTGCTTGGCCACAGAGAGAAGAACCAAGGATAGTGAAAGGAAGTTGTCAAGAGACTTTGGGCTACAGGAAAGGAAATACAATGTAACGGTTACACTATTTCCAAAAGTGGAATTGAGATGAATCCATGAGTAGTGCATTCAACCTCACTTGTGGTCTTCAAGGAAATGATGGCTGACCATTTGGTTGGATGGTCTATAGTAGAGGGGATTTCTCTTCAGGTATTGGCTGGATTGGATGCTCTCTGGGTTCCCTTCATACTATGCAATTCTGGGCTTCTGTGACCAAGATTTTAATCCTTCCTCTGCCATTTCCATCTAACTTTGATGACTTTGGATGACACTTCACTTAATGTTTAGGACTCATTTTTCTCATCTGTAAAATGAAGGAGTTGGACTAGATTATTTTGAAAACTTTCAGATCTCTGATCTTGTAATTCCTTGTGACATAGAGATGGTACTACTGGGAAATATACCTGTAATTCCAGGGAATAAGTGAGTGAACAGCCACAGAAATCATCACTTTGTCAAAGACTGACCAAGGAAAGGAAGAGAACAGACAAGGACAGTGTACCTACAGCTGGTATCTGGAAGATTTAGCCAAAGCAGGAGCAGATGAACACAGCACAGACTTCATGGGTAGTCATGGGCCAAGTTCTTCATTGTTCACTCCAATGAGCATTGCCAGTGGAGAGGAAGGCCTTGGAAGATAATGAAATCACTCAGAGACCAACCAACAGGAGTACGTCAGCAAAGCCCATCTGTTCCAACAGGCTGGAGCTCTCCAGGAGAAAAATTCTTATGACCAGTATTGATTGATCTCTCTTAACCCAGATTATGACACAATAAAAATTTGAACATGATTGAATTAGTGATGAGACCAAAACTCATGAGAATGAGCCAAGGATATAAGAGGGAATAAAGAGAAGGGAAGTTATAAAGATTTCATTTTAAGTTCTTAATCAGAACCTATTAAAACCAACCATAGTGCAGGACTAAGATACAGAAAAGAGCAGAGAATAGGGACTCTAATTTTCTTGTGTCCTTTTGGCCCTACAGCCATGAAAGTCAAAACTAAATATGACTTAGTATAAAAAGTGTTAGACTTGGCTCTAGGTCTAAGTTTAAGCTTTGTTACTTATTAGTCTGTGTGACCTGAAGTGACTTCATTATGCTTTTGGAGTTTCAGTTGTCTCATTTGTAGAATGGGCTAAATTAATCTTTCAATTGACAAGTATTTATTAAATGTCCTTTCCCTACTCTAAAACTGCTAGTAACTTCTCAGGTTACCTTCCATTTATCATGTAGGTACAGCTATTTGTCCATGTTATTCCCAATTAGAATCTACCCATTTGCCCTGATCTTTACCTTTCTTCATATTCCCAGTGCTTAGCATAGTGCCTGGCACATAGTAAGAATTGAACAAATGATTGTTGACTGTTGACTGATGCATGAAAACCAAATACAAAATCCCTTTCAAGAAGAGGCAATAACAATTTGGGGCAGGGATGGGAAAGACTACATGGAGAATTGGTAACAGTGATTTCAGGAGGCAGAGGTATGAAAAGAAAGCCTTCCAAGTATGGGGGTAGCTCATTCAAAGGTGTGGAGCTGGGAGATAGAGAGTCTTATTTGGAAAACAGCAAGAAATCTAGTACCATGGGTTGTTGTTTGTCCTTTGTCCTCAAAGATCACCAGTGCCATCATCAATTTTCCTGAGCTTTAGGTCCACAACTGTCTACAGCAGTACATTGGACTGCTTTTAATGCCAATTGACTTCAGCACTCAGCCCTCCATACTTTCCGGCCCCTTTAGAAATTCTGCTGGTTTACTCTAAAGCTTTCTATTAATATATTATTGCTGGATTATAGAATAGTTTATTTATAAGGCATCTGTGTTATAGCCTTGTTGAAACCTTGAAGATGCATGTTCTTCTAAATCCTTTTCCTTAGAGAGTACCTTGGTGTGACTGCTCCCAGTGGTAGGTCTTTCCCATCTCACTTAATGCCTTCTTTCTTCTTTGCAACCCTTTTACTCCTTGGCTTTCATTTTGCCATTTCCCCTAGTGCAAAGTGTCTGAAATGCCCTTGAAGGAGACCTGGCAAAGAAAACTCCTCCTATCAGCTCTACCAGCCAGCAGGAAGCTTTCTTTATTCCTCCTCTCCCCCATAAAGTACTCAGAAAATCAAGTATTTCCTTCCCTTCAAATTATGGGCAATTACCCAGATCATGCTTGTATTTGGCCCAGTTAACCCTCTCATTACCATCTCCCCAACTGGGAGGTGAGAGCCAGTCCAGCCTCCGAGTACTGAGGGGGCTCTTGGGCAAACATCAGAACAGCAGGAAAGGCAAGATGGGGCTTATGGCATGATGCTTGTCTAAGAAGGAATTACCACTCTGTCATTTAAAATGACCTGCTGTCCATTCTACTAAGAATTAGAATTAGTCCAGTCTGACATTTGTTGTGTTGTCAGGGAAAAGACAGAGAAAGAGACAGAGAGAGAGAGAGAGAGAGAGAGAGAGAGAGAGAGAGAGAGAGAGAGAGAGAGAAAGTCAGAGAGAGAGAGACAAAGACAGAGAGAGAGAGAGTGACAAAGAGAGAGACAGATAGAGACAGGGAGAGAGAGAGAGAGAGAGAGAGAGAGAGAGAGAGAGAGAGAGAGAGAGAGAGAGAAAGCAAATTCTCATTCTTCAAAAGGAACATTAATATTGAATATCAAGCAACTTTAGAGGATATCTAGTCTAGCCCCATCCTTTAACAGATAACATAATTGAGACACAGAGAGGTTAAATGACTTACCCAAAGTTATCCAGATAGAGATAGAAGCAGGCTTCAAATCCAGATTCTTTGATTCCAAAATCATTGTACTTTCTATTCCACATGCAAAACAGCAACTGTGTCCCAAGGTCTAGAGTTAGAAGTGAGCTTAAAAGGTTCTCTAGACTAACCCTATCATTTTCTAGATGGGAAAACTGAGGCTTGGTAACTTAGAAATTTTGCCTAAGGCAACACAAGTAGTAAGTCAAAGAGGCAGGATTTTAACCCAGGTCTTCTAACTGCAAGTCCTGTTTTCCTCTCCCCACACCACATTGATACTTACTAAGCAAGACTGAAGGGAGGGAGGCATTATATTGGATAGAAGGGCCAACTTGCCTTAACTCAGTATAGAACTGCATCCTCTTCAGCATAAGGTACACAATCTGTACAGTCTAGGACTGTAGGGTCTTCAGTCTAGTACTGAAGGGAATTAGACTTCACATTGAGCTCATTGTATCAGAGATCATACATGGTGAGTGAAAGCAGGGATTCACATGAGCTTTCCCACAAACTCCTTCAAATACCTCTAAAAAGTGAATCTGAATAAATTCTAGAGTGGCAGAATCCACAAGGAGACAGAGCATGGCAGATTTCCAGGCCAAGATAACCTGGAAGGTCAACAGATAGAATCTGTTGCATGGGCTGGGACAGGAGCACAATCTAGCTTGCAGGCTGCACCATCGCAGACTCAACCATAGCAAAGCCAGAGCAGACCCAAGCAGACTGAATCACTAGCATCAGTGGAGATTCCCAAACCTCTCAGTACAGGAGGCAGGGTCTGTGAGAACTGGATGAGAGAGAAGCGCAGTCCTGTGCAGGGCCTGTGACAGTGGCAACAGCTACTCCTGGGGCTATCAGCCCACAGACTGAATGTTTGAAAGTCACCTATTTAAACTTCTGTGAGCCAAGATGGCAGAGTAAACAGTAAGTCACTCTCACCCTACCTTGATCTTGAAAAAACCAGAGAATATTGCCACAGAAAAAATCCTGGAATAGTGGATCCAGCAGAAAGATGGGGTATGGATGTCTTTTACCTTGGGCGGCCAGGGGGATTAACAGAATAGGTCCCCTTGCTGTGGCTAAAGAGGACCAGTACAAAACAGGAGGCAACCCAGCAAGTCAGCAGCAAGCCCCACCTCAGTGGACCAGTAGGAAATCCTGAGTCCCAGGGTGGAGGAACAGGCATTCTCCAACACCAGGCACATTCCACCTCCAACTTAGCACCAGGTAAACTACCAGATGACTACAATATCCAACTGCCAGGCCCCTAGCCACCAGAATAGAAGTCTGGGAGAGTGCCCCCTGGGCCTCAGAAGCAGAGATCAAAGTTAAAAGCCAGAAAAAAGGCGAACAACATGAGCAAGAAGAAAAAAAGAAAATCAATGACCACAGAGTAATATCCTGATGACAGAGAAGATAATATGCCCACATCTGAAACGTCACAGGGGAATATGAACTGTTCTGAAGCCCCAAAAGCCTTCTTGAAAGAGCTCAAGAAGGATTTTAAAAGTCAAATAAGAGAGATAGAAGAAAAATTTACAATTCCATTTGACAAAATGAAAAAAAAAGTACACTGAAGAAAACAACTCCTTAAAAAGCAGAATTGGCCAAATGGAAAAAGAGGTACAAAAGCTAACTGAAGAAAACAATTCATTAAAAATTAAAATTCGGCAAGTGGAAAATAATGACTCTATGAAACATCAAAAATCAGTCAAACAAAATCAAAAGAATGAAAAAAATAGAAGAGAATGTAAAATAACTCATTGGAAAAACAACTGACTTGGAAAATAGATCCAGGAGAGATAGTCTAAGAATTACTGGTCTACCTGAGAACATGATGACAAAAAGAGTCTGGATAGCATCTTTCAAGAGATCACCAAGGGAAACTGCCCTGAGGTCCTAGAACCACAGGGTAAAATTGTCATTGAATGAATCCACTGATCACCTCCTGAAAGAGATTCCAAATTGAAAAATACTAAGGCATATTGTAGTCAATTTCCAGAATTATCAGATCAAGGAGAAAATACTGCAAGCAGCCAGGAACAAAAAAAAAAAAAAAAAAAAACCAATTCAAATATTGTGGAATCATAGGCAGGATTATGCAGGACCTTGCAGCTTCTACATTAAAAGATTAGAGGATTTGGCATATGATATTCCACAAGGCAAAGGATCTTGGATTGCAGCCAAGTATCAACTACCCAGTGAAACTGAGAATAATCTTTCAGGGGAAGAGATGGACATTCACTGAAATAGGAGACTTCCAGATTTTCCTGATGAAAAGACCAGAACACTACAGAAAATTTGATCTTCAAATACAAGACTCAAGAGAGGCATAAAAAGGTAAACAGGAAAGGGGGAAGTATGTTATTCAATAAGGACAAACTGTTTACATCCCTACATGGGGACATGATACTTACAACTCTTGAGAATTGTATCTTTATTACATCATATAGAAGGGAAATACATAGACAGAGGGGGTGGGTTTAAGTTGATTTTGATGTGATGATAAAAAAACTTAACTAAATACTGAAAAAATATTGTAATGAGAGAAGAGAAAAGGAGGAGGCAGAAAAGGGCAAGTTACATCACATAAAGAGGCACAAGGACATTACAATAGAGGGAGAGAAGGAAGGGTGATGAGTACTGTTTGAACTTTATGCTCATCAGATTTGGCTCAAGGAGGGAATAACATATTCCATTAAGTATAGGAATCTAACTTGCCCTGTAGGCAGTTGCAGGAGAAGAGGGATAAAAAGGGAGAGATGGATAGAAGGGAGGGAAGAAGTAGTAAGGGAAAAAGGAAAGAAAAAAGAAGGGGGCTGATAGAAGGAAGGGCAGATTGAGGGAGGAGGCAGTCACAAACAAAATTCTAGTGAGGAGGGAAAGGGAGAAAGGAGAAAGTAAAGCATAAATGGGTGGGGGGATAGGATGGAGAGAAAGACACAGATAGTAATCATAACTGTGAATATGAATTGGATTGCAAATGGATAGCAAAATGGGTTAAAAATCATAATCCTATAGTATGTTGTTTATAAGAAATATGTGTTTACAAGAAACACGTTTGAAGAAGATGGATACACACAGGGCAAAAGTAAAAGGCTAGAGTAGAATATATTATGCTGCAGCTGAAGTAACAACAACAACAAAAAAAAAACCAGCGGTAGCAATCCTGATCTCTGACAAAGCAAAAGCAAAAATAGATCTAATTAAAAGATATAAGGAAGGACACTATATCCTGCTAAAAGGCACCACAGACAATGAAGCAGTGTCATTACTGAACATTTTTGCACCAATTGGTATAGAATCCAAATTCTTAGAGGAGAACTTAAGGGAGTTATAGGAAGAAATTGACAGCAAAACCATGCTACTGGGGGACCTCAACCTCCCCCCTTCTCTGAACTAGATAAATCTAACTACAGAATAAACCAGAAAGAATTTAAGGAGGTGAATAGAATTTTAGAAAAGATAGATATGGTAGCCCTCTGGAGAAAATTGAATGGGGATAGAAAGGAATAGAACTGGCACCTACACAAGAATTCACCATGTACTAGGGCATAAAAACCTCACCATCCAATGCAAAAAGGCAGAAATAGTCAATACATTCTTTTCAGATCATGATACAATAAAAAAATTTATGTAATAAAGAACCATGGAAAGGTAGACTAAAATCAATTGGAAAATAAATAACCCAATCCTAAAGAATGAGTGAGTCAAACAACAGAGCATAGAAATGATCAACAACTTCATCCAAGAGAATGATAATAATGAGACAACATAACAAAACTTATGGGATGCAGCAAAAGCAATTCTTAGGGGAAGTTTGCTATCTCTAAATGCCTATGTGAATAAAATAGAGAAAAAGATTAATGAATTAGGGATGCAACTAAAAAGCTAGAAAAATAACAAAAATCCCCAATTAAAATAAACTTATGTTAAAAATCTCCAATTAAATACCAAATTAGAAGTACTGAAAACCAAAGGAGAGATTAATACAACTGAAATTAAAAAACTATTAAACTAATAATTAAAACTAAGAGCTGGTTTTATGAAAAAAGCTAATAAAATTGATAAACCTTTGGTTGATTTGATTTGAAAAACAGAGAAGAAAACTAAATTACCAGTATCAAAAATGAAAATGGTGAGTTTGCCACCAATGAAGAGGAAATTAAAATGATAATTAGGAACTGTTTTGGTCAACTGTATGCCAATAAATTTGACCATCTTAGTGAAATGGATGAATATTTACAAAAATATGAATTGCCCAGATTAGGAGAAGAGGAAATAAAATACTTATGTAACCCCATCTCAGAAAAAGAGAAATTGAACAAACCATCAATGAACACCTTATGAAAAAATCTCCAGGGTCAGATGTATTTACAAATGAATTCTATCAAACATTTAAAGAATAATTAATTCCAATTCTATATAGACTATTTGGAAAAATTGGTGGAGTCCTACCAAATTCTTTTTAAATGATTTTAATAATACAAATCTGGTCCTTATGCCTAAACTGGGAAGAGACAAAACAGAGAAAGAAAATTACAGACCAATTTCCCTAATGAATATAGATGCAAAAATTTTAAATAAAATTTCAGTAAAGAGACTATAGTAATAACAATAACACACCATGACCAGGTAGGTTTTATTCCAGGAATGAAGGGCTGTTTCAGTATTAGGAAAACTATCAACATAATTGATGATAACAGGAAAACTAACAGAAAATATACGAGTATTGCTATAGACACAGAAGAGCTTTTGACAAAATACAACACCCATTCATATTAAAAACACTAGAGAACATAGGAATAAATGGAGTCTCACTTAAAATGATAAGTCACATACACCAAAAACCCATCCCCAAGTATTATATGTAATCAAGATAAGCTAGAAGTACTTTTAATAAGCTCAGGAGTGAAACAAGGATTTCAATTATCACTAGTGTTATACAAAATGGTACCAGAAACATTAGCTTTAGCAGTAAGAGTAGAAAAAGAAATTGAAGGAATTAGAATAGGCCAAAAGAACCCCAAAGCTAACCCTCTTTACAGCTGATATGATGACATACCTAGAGAATCCTAGAGAATCAAGTAAAGGACTACTTAAAATAAAAAAAAAAAACCTGTTAACAAATTTGCAGGATACAAAATAAACTCACATAAATCCTCAGCAAAAAAAGCAAGAGATAGAAAGCAAAATTCCATTTAAAGTTATTGTAGACATTATAAAATATTTTGGAGTCTACCTGCCAAAACAAACCCAGGAACTTTATGAACACAATTATAAAACCTTTTTCATACAAATAAAGTGAGATATAAATAATTGGAAAAAAACATCTGTTGCTCATGGGTAGGCTGAGCTAATATAAATTAAAATGACAATTCTACCTAAATTAATTTACTTATTCAGTACCATGCCAATCAATCTACCAAAAATTATTTTATAGAGCCAGAAAAAAAATAACAAAATTCATCTGGAAGAACAAAAGATGCAGAACATCAAGGAAATTAATGAAAAGAAATTCTAGGGAAAGTGGCCTTGCCATACCAGATCTTAAATTGTACTATAAAGCATCAATCATCAAAATTACTTGGTACTGGCTAAGAAATAGAGTGGTGGACCAGTGGATAGGTTAGGTACACAAGACACAATAGTCAATTACTATAGTAATCTACTGTTTGCTAAACCCAAAGACTCCAGCTTCTGGGATAAGAACTCACTATTTGACAAAACTGCTGGGAAAACTGGAAAACAGTATGGCAGAAACTAGGCACAGACCAACATCTTCCACTGTATACCAAAATAAAATCCAAATGGGTACATGATTTAGACATAAAGGCTGATACTATAAGCAAATTAAGAGAGCAAGGAATAGTTCACCTGTCAGATTTATGGAGAATGGAGGAATTTATGACCAAACTAGAGTTAGACAACATTATGAAATGCAAAATGGATAATTTTGATTACATTAAATTAAAAAGTTTTTATACAAAGTCAATGCAACCAAGATTAGGAGGGAAGCAGAAAACAGGGGAAGAATTTTTTACAACCAGTGTCTCTGATAAAGGCCTCATTTCTAAAATACATAGAGAACTGAGTCAAATTTATAAGAATACTAGTCATTCCTCAATTGAAAAATGGACAAAGGATATGAACAAGCAATTTTCAGAGGAAGAAATTAAAGATATCTATAGTCATATGAAAAAATACTCTAAATCACTATTTATTAGATAAATTCGATAAACTCAGGTACCACATCACAGCTGTCAGATTGGCTAATGTGACAAAACAGGAAAATTTCAAATGCTGGAGATGTGGAAAATTGGAACACTAATGAATTGTTGCTGGAGTTGTGAGCTAATAAAATCATTTTGGAGAACAATTTGGAACTATGCCCAAAGGGCTATAAAAATTTACATACCCTTTGACCCAGCAATATAACTTCTTGCCCTATATCCCAAAGAGTTCATACAATGGGAAAAGAACCCACATGTACAAAAATATTTGTAGCAGTTTTTTCTGTGGTGGCAAAGAATTGGAAATTGAGGAGATACCCATCAATTGGGGAATAGCTAAACAAGTTGTGGTATATGAATGTAATGGAATATTACTGTGCTATAACAAATGAGGAGCAGACAGACTTCAGAAAAACCTGGAAAGATTTATATGAACTGATACTGAGCAAGAGGAGCTGAGCCAGAAGAACATTGTACACAGTTATAACCACATTGTGCAATGACTAACATTGATAGACTTGGCTTTTCTTAGCAATGCAAGGTTCTAAGACAGCTCCAAAAAACTCATGATGGAAAATGCTATCTACATCCAGAAAAAGAATTACAAAGTCTGTAAGCACATGGAAGCATACTACTTGTTCTCTCTTTTTTGTTTTGTTTTGTTTTGTTTCTTCTTTCTCGTGGTTCATTCCATTGGTTAAAATTCTTCTTTGCAACATGACTAATGTGAAAATATGTTTAATGTTAATGTATATGTAGAGCCTATATCAGATTACATGCCATTTTGGCAATGGGGGCGGGGAAGGCGGGGGAGAAATTTTGAGACCCCAAATTTGTGGAAGTGAATGTTGTAAACTAAAAATAAACAAATTAATTTTTAAAAGAAGCTCACACATGCAAGCCTCATAAGGACCAAAGCATTCATCTAGTCCAGCCCCCTCATTTTACAAGTGAGGAACCTGAGGCTCCAAGAAGGTAAAGTAGCTTGTCTAAAGTCAAATCAACAGGAAGCATCAGAGTAGAATTTGAACCCATGGACTCTTAACTGCAGAAAAAAGTATCTTTTACACTGATGTACAAGGTCTCTCAGGGTACAGGAAAGGCATGATAATCATCATCACTTTGAACCCCAATTGGTCTTGATAGCTGCTGCTAGATGTGTTCACATGGGGAAGGAGCATATGCTGTAATACTTTATTGCAAAAGAGTCAATGCTGATATGAGCTTCCCCCATACTTGGGAGTCTTTCCCTTCACACCTCTGCCTCCTGAAATCCCCATTATTCTCCATGTAGCCTTTCCCATCCCCTTTCCACCAAGGTGCTTCTTCTTTAAGGGTATCTTGTATTTGGCTTTCATGTATCAGTCGGCAGGCAATGATCATTTGTTTAGTGCCTACTATGTGCCAGCCCATACAAATGTGTGGAAGTGGGAGACAGAGGATCCTATTTGGAAAACAGCAAAGAGTCTGGTACCATGGATTGTTGTTTGTCCTTTATTCTCAAAGAGGACCAATGACATCAGGAAGGTGATGTTGTGACTTGCTAATGAATTAGATTTAAGTGAGGGGAGGACTGTGCAAAGTTGCCAGCCTCACTCTCTCCTCCAGAGTGATCTGTGTTTTGCCACTGGGCCAAAACGGCTCTGGAGGAAAGAATAAGGCTGGTAGCTTTACACAGCCCTTTATCACTTAAATCCAATTCACTTGCAAGTCAAGGCTAATAGAGTGAAGCCTTTGTCTTCTGGGGTACCAATGGGACATGATAAAGGGGAAAGTTAAAAATAATTGAGTTACCTAAGAATTATTTTGAATGACATTATATCCTAGACATGGATCTTTGTGCATTAATTGTAAGGTGCTTGGTAAAATTAGGCTTAGAGAGATCAGCATTAAAAATTAATTCTGAAATTGCATCTGGATCTTTCCACAAGGGCAAGAGAGAAGAAGCAATCACTCAGTAGAGGCATGGGATGACCAACACAGAAAGTGCAATGGTGAAAGGCACTCTGGGTCTACTTCTGCACTGAATACAAAGATCATGGTTTGATTTGAATTGAAAATATTATAATCTCTAATTTGTGGTAACAACATTGATGGATCGAACATTTCCTTCCTGAGGGAATGCCTTATACCTGCTCACATCTCAGCATATCTATGCCTTCTCATCTTGGGACATGTATATCTATGGTTTTCCAGTGTTAGATTGGGGAAAAGACACTGCATATGATAAAAAAAAAAGCTGAACATGGGTTTCTGTCCTGGATCTACTATTTAATTATTAATAAGCTAAAACAAGTTAGCCCAACCTTCTCTGAGCCTCAGTTTCATCACCCAAAAGTCAAGCAGTTTGAACTAATCTCTAATATTCCCTTTAGCTCTGAATCCTAAAACAGTGCCTTTTTAAATAATAGTGTTTATAAATCTTGGATTAACTGAGTTGAATATGGTGGTCTTGTCTAGATGTTCCAATTCAATGAGACAGCTTTGGCCTCAGAGACATCACTGAGAGTTAGTGAAACCCATGACTGGGCCATGCTTCTGAATGGATATATCTTATTCAAAAGAAATATAGTAGGTAAAAGAGGTATTTATTAAAGAGTTAAATTCTAGTGAGGAATACCAAGAAAAAGAGAGAGGGAGTATGATGGAGAATAATTAGGTGAAAAAGAAAAGAGAGAGAAACAAGTGATAGTCCTTGAAGTATATTACCAACCACTTGGACAGATGAAGCAAGGAGAGGAGGAGTCTGGGCAATAACTCATAAGGCCAGCACCATAGGATAATATAGTAGTGACTGGGGACTTCAATTGTCCAGGCAACTGCTAGAATTTTTCTCACTTCCAAAATCAGATGATATGAGAAATCCTTGAATTGCTACAGTGATATTTTCATCCTTCAAAGGCTAGAGGAACCAACATTGGGAAAACCTATCATTGTTCTATTTCTAACAGGGAGGAACCTTTATGTAGAGAAGTAACTATTCCATCCTAGAGTTTGTAACAGAGAAAGAAAAAATCCATATATAATCTGACAAGTACCTAGATTTCAGGAAAACAGATTTCAAAGGGATCGGTGGAAAGGTAGTTACTGTTGGAGCAAAAGACTTTGGGGGAAGTTAGTATAGGACAGATGGAATGGCTAGGAAGAAACATCTGAAGTAAAGGAGGAAATCATCCTATTGGGAGGAGATGAGATGGGATTTGTCTGAAAAGACTAATGTGAATTCATGTGGAACTCACCAGCTGTCAGACTTTTTTAAACCTACAGAAGATTGAAGCAAGCTCAGGTAACAGAATAGGCTGTACCATATTCATACAAAAATATTGTCCTGAATGTTAAGACTCCAAAAGGAGTCTTAAAAAAGGGAAAGGAAGTGAAGGACAAAGACAGCTGATTTTTGCATGTTTTGTTTTGTTTTACCTGCGTTGGAGGAGAAGAAAAAGATCTTAGAAAGGATAGTTCTTTTATTTAGAGTGAAGGGAATGCTGATAACAGACAAAAGAGTGAGAGCAGAACTGCTTAGTTTTTCTTTCCATTTTTTCCTGCAAGAGAATGATCTTTGAACTAGAAATGACAGGACAAAACTGACTAATTGGGAGTTGATACTCCTAAGAAGATAATACGAGAACATCTTGTTTCCCCCTTTTTGCAGTCGAGGTCATGTGACCCAGATGAGCTACATCCTTGGGTACTAGTAAGGCTGGCAGGTGTGCTTTCCAAGCTACTGTGAGTAATATTGAGATATCATGGGGAAGAGGAAAAGAAAGAGAATAAACATATGCCAGGCTATGTGCCAGGCAATGTACTAACAATTTTTACAAATATTATCTCATTTAACCTTCATGACAACCCTACAAGGTAGGTTCTATTATTATCCCCATTCTATATATAAAGAAATTGAGGCAACTGAGATTAAGTGACTTGCCTAGGGTCACACTGCTATTCAGTGTCTCAGCCTGGATTTGAACTCTGATTTTTCTCCCTTTGTATCCATTGTGCCATCTAGCTTCTTCATGGAAGATAGTAGAGGTGCCACAAAATTGCAGAGTGATAAATTATTTTCTTATCTTTAAAAAGGGAAGACAATAACTTCTGCTGACTCTGAACCAGAGAACTATACTTCTGTTCAGGGGAAGATACTCAATAGATCGTTAAAGAGATAGTTGGTGAAAATCTAGAAAAATGAAAGATGATATCAAAGAGAGCTGGCATCTCTATCCAGGGGAAATGGTGCCAGACTAGCTTCATTTTCATTTTTGACAGGAGGAATACAAAATCAAATGAGAGAAATTCAATGGAGTCATTTCCCACACTTTGGCAAAGTTTTTTACATCTCATGCTATGATTGTGAAGAAGAGGGATAAAAACGGATGCGTCAATAATAAAATCATTTGGGTTTAGAAATGGTAGGATGACCATAACCAACAAGTAGGTGTTGTTGGTTTAGCATAGATATTTCATAAATATATATGTACATACATATATGTATACATATATAAATACATATACATACATATGTATATGTATATATTATTCACATACACAACATATATAGTGAATAAAGTGAAGGACTGAGAATCAGGAAGACATGATTTCAAATCCAATCCAAGTCACTTCTTAGATGCTTAATCATGGGCAAATTTTTTAACCTCTCTGTGCCTCAGTTCCTCGTTTTTAACTTGGGGATCATGTATTATATTTACACAATATATATGTATATGTTTACACATATACAATATATATACATATATATTTCTATACTAAATATTTATAAAGTACTTTAAGGTTTTCAAAGTACTTTCTATTAACTCATTTGATCCTCACGAAACATAGGAGGTGGGTCATATTATTATCTCCATGTTATGGACAAGGAACTGAGGCACAGAGAGGTAAAGATATTTGCCCATGATCAAACATCTAAGAAGTGACTGAGATAGGATCTGAACTCAGGTCTTCATGGCTTTGAGTCCTGTGCTACATCTGCACCACAATGCAGGCAAGAAGTTTCCAGGTGAGTATTCCCCAGCATCTCTCCTTGTCTCAATACTGGTTATCATTTGCGATGGTTAACACATTTTCCAATTACTCAGACCTTAGAAAGAAACCTAAAAGTTCCAGGATTTAGAAGGATCTTGAGAGCCTCAAGCATGTAGTGGAATCTAATAAGATATAATTCAAGAGGAATAAAAACTTCCTAGATATAATATGTGGGAAGCATGATTAGACAATTTTTTTTCTTAAATGTTTTGGTGAATTTGGTGAACTATGACCCTAGTATGAGGTAGCCTATGATGTGGCCACAAAAATAACTAATTGGATTCTGGGCTACAATAAGTCATGACCCCTGGATATAGAGACATTATCTGTAGTATCAGGTTACATTTTTACTATAATGATATGTGAAAGACTTTGAAAATCTAGGGCACTTGTAGAAGGGAACACAGAATAGTGAAGTCCCAGAATCCATGACATAAAAGGATTAGTCTAAGAAACTGGGAATGTTCTGTTCGGAGAAGAGAAAACTCTGAACAACACAAAATTGGCCTTCAATTATTTGAAGGACAGTCATGGGACCAGGGATTAAATTTTCTTTGCTTTGAAGGAAAGGAACCAAGTACAATGGGTAGAAATTGAAACAAGAAAAAAATGAGGCTTACTGTCAGGAAGAAATTTCCTAAGAATAAAGCTGTTTAAAATTGGAATGGTGTTCCACATAAAGAGGTGGTGGGTTCCCTTTACTTTCATGTCTTCAAACCAGAGTGTGATGATAACTTGTCAGGAATGGAATAGTGAGAATTACTTTCACATATGAGTTGAATTAGAAATCAATGAGGTCTCTTCAAGTTCAGAGATTCTGCAATTTCGTGAATCCACATACTGTTTAAAGGGGATCTGCCTAGGGCACTGGAGGCCTTCATTTTCCTGGTTCTTTTGTTGTTTAGAGGTTACCAATAGAGGCTTTCCTTATTTGATGTCTTTTGATCCTTACAATAAGGTGATTAGATACAAACAGTATTTTTCACATTTGACAGATGAGACCTTTCTCTAAAGTCTTATGTCAACACCATATCATGGCAGAGAAGCCTGCTCTCTAGTAGATCCAATGAAGCAGGAAAAACCATGATGGTGATAGATATACTAAGATCTGTCATCTGAAGACCTGATGAATGGCTGGATTTCATAGCAGGGATTCCTCTGAAGTATGGGTTACATTGGATGGCCACTGACATGCCTTCCAACTTAAATATTATGTGATTCTGTAAGTTTTCTGCTTATACCAGTTCTACTAGTTTCTAAAGGAGAAGGTTGTGTGGGAGAAGGAGCAGAATAAGGCCAAATTATTTAAATGTTTCCTCACCCATTAACATATTCATTCCTTGAGGTTTTGCCTTTTAAGTGTGTGCATTCTCAGCATTAACACAGTGTTTGGAACATAACAATCACTTAGGTGCTTGTTGACTGACTAATGCCTAGCAAAATTCTAGAAACTATGACTAAAGGGATAGTAAGTGAACATTGAGAAAAAAAAAACAGTAGTGATGAATTCATTAAGAATATATTATAGCAGAATAATCTAATTTCCTCTTTGAAGCAGCTAACAAAATAACAGATAAGGGGAATCCAATAGATATATGTTTATCTAGATCATAATGAAACATTTGGAAAAGTGTCTTATGTAATTATTATTATAAAACAGACAGATAGACAAGACAAACAGAGTTAGCTAGATGATGGTACAATTGGAAGGACCTGGTAATTGGCTGGATAGATGAAAAGAGGAGCAATTGACGGTTTGATGTCAAAGACGAAGAAGATCTCTGGTAAAGGGCCTCAAGGATTTATTTTGGGGCCTTCATTGTTTAACAATTTCATCAATGACTTGGGAGAAAAGGCAAAAATTATCATGCTATTAAACCTATAGACAACACAGAGCTGTGGGCAGGGAATAGATAGTATACTGATTGCCAGAGTCAGGATTCTCAAAGATTTTAAAAGGCTAAAATATTTGGGTTGAATCTAAGAAGACTGATTTCAATATGAATAAAAACAAAGCTTTACAACTGAATTTTTAAAAAAAATGACTTCATCTTTCCAGTGGAGGAGATGGAACAAAATAGCAAGGTAGAGGCAGAGACTTGCCTGAGCTTTCCAAAATTCCTTTCCATAAAACATTAAAATAATGCCTCAAAATGAATTCTGAAGTGGCAGAACCAACAAAATAATGGGGTCAAAAATTTTCGAAGCTGGGACAACTTAGAAGGTGGGCAGAGATGGTTTGTCTCACCGAGATGAAAGTGGAGTATACTTCAGGGCAGTGCTTGCTAGCACAGGTTGCATCCTGGCAAGCCAGCAGCAGGCCTTAGCAGCAGTGGAATCAGTGGTGGTAACTTCTGGAGTGCTCAACCCACAAATGGCAAGGGTGTTAGACAACTGATTGGAAGGTGAATCCCGGAGGCTCTTTGCTGGAGTTTGGAGCAGGACTGTGTTGCATTGCCCATACTCAATTCCAGGTTGTAGTCCCAGGGTGAGGAGGATCACTAGCAGAAGTGGACACCCTGGACACAGTTCTAGAGTGGAAAAGAGTGCTTGTGGTCACTCATAGAATAGAATACAGTCCAGGAGGGTAGTGACCAAACCTCTCCTTAGATCATACCATTTTGGAATACCTGAAAATCTCCAGAACTATCTCTGAAAAGGCTAGCATAAAATCCCTGAAGAATGGGAAAATGCCCTTTCCACTCCAGGAGCAGAGCCCAACTTTAACATAAAGTGGAAAAATGAGCAAGCAATAGCAACAACAAAAAAGAACCTGAACAAAGCAAGTTAGTATGGTGAGAGGGAAGATCAAAACGTAAACTCAGAAGATAATAATGTAAAAGCAGCTACATGCAAATCCTCAAATAAAAATATAAATTGGTATCAGTCCCAAAAGAATTCCTGGAAGATCTCAGAAAGGATATTCAAAATTAAATAAGAGATAGAGGGAAAAAAATGAGAAAAATGTGTGCAATACAAGAAAAACATGAAAAAAGAGGCAGCAGCTTGGTAAAAGGCACAAAAATACTGAAAAAAATAACAACTTAAAAAACAGAATAAGCCAAATGGTAAAAGAGGTACAAAAACAACTGAAAGGAAGAACTCCTTAAAAAGAAGAACTGGCCAAATAGAAAAAGAAGTAGAAAAGCTCACTGAACAAAATAATTCCTTAAAAATTAGAATTGGCAAATGAAAACTAATGACTCCACAAGACATTAAGGAATAATCAAACAAAATTAAAAAAATGAAAACATAGTAGAAATGTGAAATATCTCATTGGGAAAAAATTATCTTGGAAAATAGATCAAGGAGAAATAGTTTAAGAATTATTGGATTAGCTGAAAGCCATGATTTTTTAAAAAAAAGAGCCTGGACATCATATTTCAAGAAATTTTCAGGGAAAACTCTCTGATATCCTAGAACCAGAGGGTAAAATAGAAATTGAAAGACTATAAATCACCTCTTTAAAGATATTCCAAAAGGAAATCTCCCAAGAATATTATAGCTAAATTCCGGAGTGCTCAAGTGAAAGAGAAACTATTATAAACCATCAAAAAGAAATTCAAATATTGTGGAGCCAGAGCCCCGTTAAGACAAGATTTAGCAGCTTCTACATTAAAGGATTGGAAGGCTTTAAATATGACATTCTGGAAACCAAAGGAGAGAGGATTGCAACCAAGAATCACCTGCCCAGCAAAACTGAGTATAATCCTTTAGGGGGAAATGGACATTCAGTGAAATGGAGGATTTTCAAGCATTCCTTGATGAAAAAACCAGAGCGAAATAGAAAATTTGACTTTTAACTGTAAGACTCAAGAGAAGCACAAAGAAAGAAAATCAGAAAAGAGAAATCATAAGGGATTCAATAAGGTTTACATTCTTACCTTGGAAGATGATACTGATTAGGAAGAGGAGGAGGAGAAGGAGGAAGAAGAAGAAGAAGAAGAAGAAGAAGAAGAAAGAGAGGAAAAAGTAGGATGTAGGGAAATAAACATTTAGTAATCATAACTATGAACATAAATGGGATGAAATTGCCCAGAAAATGAAAGCAGATAGCAGAGTGGTTTACATTATTCAGAAATAAAAGGTGATACCACAGGCAAATTTGGTGAGTATGGAATATTTTAAGGGTCAAGATCTATGAGCAAGTGAATAACTTATGACCAAACAAAAGATAAAGAATATCATGGGAAATAAAAGATATAATTTCAATTACATTAAATTAAAAAGGTTTTGTAAAAACAAAACCAATGCAGCCAAGTAAAGAAGAAAACTAGGGATTTTTTTGCAGCAAAGGTCTTTGATAAAGGTCTCATTTCTTAAATATAGAGAACACAGTAAAATTTATGAGAATGTATCCCTAATTGATAAATGGTCAAAGGGTATGAATAGGTGATTTTCAGACAAAGAAATCAAAGCTATCTATGATAACATGAAAAAATGCTCTAAATCAGTGTTGATTAGCGAAATGCAAATTAAAAGAACTCTGAGGTACTACCTTACACCTATCAGAATGACTAATAAGACAGAAAAATAAAATGACAAATATTGGAGGGAATGTGGGAAAATTGAGTTTGGGTGGAGTGTGAACTAATCCAACCATTCTGGACAGCAATTTGGTACTTATACCCAAAGTTTCTCCTTCCTTCACATCGTCCCTCATCAAGAAGGCAAGCAATTTGATACAGGTTATACATATATGCAGTCAGGGAAAATATATTTCCATATTAGTAATGTTGTAAGAGAAAACACAGATCAAAAAACCCAGAAAAATAAAGGAAGTTTAAAAAAACTGTGCTTCAATCTGCCTCCCTACTTGATCAGTTCCTTCTCTGCAGGTTGATAGCATATTTCATCATGAGTCCTTTGGAATGGTCTTGGATGGTCATATTGTGAAGAATAGCTAAATCATTCCCACTTGATCATCATAGAATATTGCTTCTACTGCGTACTGTGTCCTTCAGTTTCTGCTCACTTCACTTTGCATTAGTTCATGTAAGCCTTTTAAGGTTTTCCCAAAAATATCATTTCATATAACACAGTAGTGTATTACACACCACAATTATATACCACATCTTATACAGCCATTCCCCAACTGATGGGCATCCCCAAAATTTCTAATTCTTTACTACACAGAGCTGCTATAAATGTTTTTGCACAAGTAGGTTCTTTCCCCTTTTCTTTTATTTCTTTGGAATACAAATCTAGTAGTCATTTTGCTGGTTCAAAGTTTGGAATACAGCAAGTGCATAATAATGTGTGCTGTCATTGCTGTCATGGACACTATTCCCTCTAGTTCATTGGGCCTTTCCATTGTTTATATTCCTGTTCTTTAGCTGATCATTAATCATATCGATTAATGGATTGCATGCACAGTTTTCTTCCTTTCCTTTTCCTTTTAAGTTTAAAGCTTCCTTGATTATGTTAAAAAGGAAATTTATTAACAAAATCTCAGAATGAGAGATAACCTCAATACCCATGTAATTTGCTCCATAACCAGAAAAAGGTTGAACTTTATAACACACCCAGCAAATTGTCCTTCACCTTTAGCTTGAAATTCTCCAATGAGGAAACATGTACAACCTCTAAAGGCAACCCATTCTACTTTGGGTCAACTCTCAGTTTGAGAATTGTTTTTCCTGAAACGAGGCTTTTATGTACTTCTTTGAAACTGCCATCCATTGCTTCTTAAACCCAGAACAAATTGAATCCCTCTTCTACATGACAATGTTTAAAGTTTGAAAGGGGCTACTATATCACTTCTTCCTCTCTCCACCTAGGCTTATTTATTTTTTGCCAAATGTCCCCAGTTCCTTCAATCAGTCTTCATATGTAATGAACTCAAGACCCTTTGCCATTCTGGTGGCCCTCCTCTAAATGGTCACATTTTTACCAATCATCTTGGTAAAATGTGGTGGCCCAAACTAAGCACAAGATCCAGATGAGTTCTGATGAAGATGTAACAGTAAGATTATCACCTTTCTGCAAATGAAATCTAAGTCTCTCAATGCAGACTAAGATCTCATTTGCTTTTGTGGTTAGCTCATCATGTTGATGATTTAAATTCTGTCCACTGGAACTCCCAGATATTCTTTGGACAAACTTCTATCTGATCATGCTTTTTCCCATATTGGGCTTGTAAAGTCACTTTACCGAAACCACAATTAAATTTCTTCTTAATCCTGTTAGATTCTCTCCAAGCCTACATGTCAACAAGCATTTATTAAGTACTTATGAAGTGCCAGGCACTTTGCTAGGTGCTGGTAATAAAAATAAAAGCAAAATAACAGTCCTTGCCCTCAAGGACCTTACGTTCTAATTAGGGAAGAAAACAAATAAAAGGAAGCTAAAAAGACAGGGAGAATAATGGTGGTCACCAAGGGCATGCTGAAGAAAGAATTCCAGGGAGTCATGAGCACAATAAAGAGTGAACTAGTAAATGTAGATAGTGTGGGCACTCCTGAAAATTGAGGTTCTCAGAAGAAAAGGCCAATGAGGGGAAGGGGAGAGGAATATCCCAGGTTGAGAAGGCCACAGAGTTGAAGGCATATTCCAGGGTGAAAAGACTGGTGGGACAGAGTAGCAGAGGCTTCACCCAGATAAAGGAGACTGGTGCAGCATGTTAGAGAAAGAAGTTTAGAAAGGCAGGAGCAGAGTTTGGAGAGGAAGGAAGTCAGAGCAAAAGAAACTGAATGTGCAAAATTGAGGAATCAGACTTTGCTTGTTTTCTGTAGCCATTAAAATGGAATTGCATAATTTCAGGGTTGGAAAGAACTACAGGGCATAACTTGTCCAACCACATCTCAACACATATATTGCCTCTACAACATCCTTAACAAATAATAATCGAACCTCTACTGGAAGACCTACAGTGATGAGAAACTCACTTTGCAACAAACACCTCATTACATTGCTGGACAGCTCTAATTATTAGAATGCTCATTTGTACGTTGAGCCCAATGTGGTGTAATGGTATTAGCATTGGAGCCACAGAGATCTGAGCTGGAGTCTTGCATCTCACATAATTGACTATGTGACCTTGTGAAAATCACAACCTTTCAGGCTCTAGGCAACTCTCAGAGACTTTACATTGTGAAGAAGGTGTGAGCCTGCATTGGTGGGTGGAATTCCCTCACCTTGGAGCTCCTTATTTCAAGGATGACATATGTCTAGTTCTTATCCTTATTCTACATTGAACCTGAAAGTATTTTCTTTGCCATTTTGTATCAGGTATCCACTCCTTCTAATTTTGTCATTGGAAGGATGCTGAATAAAGCAAATCCCTTTCACATGACACTCCTCCAAATGTAGGGAGATCACATTCATGCTGAATGTGTTATCTAAACGGCAGCATCTGAAGCTCACACTGATTATTTAATAATCTGGAGAAGAGAAAAAGGAAACAGACACAAAAATATCATAAGACAATAGACCTTGAACTGCAAGAGATCTTTTGGTCCAAATAATTCCCTTGTTTCAAGGAATTAGGACCCAGAGAATCTAATTGACTTGTCCATGGTTCTCTAGGCAGTAAATAGCACAGTTTGGATTTGAATTCGGGTCCCAGGACTCTCCATTAAAATATAAGCTTCTTTCGAGCAAGGGCTGTTTTGCTTTAGTCTTTGTATTCCCAGTGACTGGTCCATAGTAGGTGCTTAAGAAATGATTCTAGATGATGAGAATGATATGATTCCAATTCAACACTCTTTACAATGCACTGTCCTCCTTCCATTGTGTCTCAGTGTACATGTATTACATCAAAATTGTAGGGCTCCTTTTAAAAATCTTTTCCTTTGCTTTATGAGGTCTCTGTTTATCTGACAGTCATTAAATTGTCTCTCTTCAAACAATGAGCTGCTCAAGATAAAACTTTATTTTTTTTCCCGTTAATAGAATGGCCTCCTGCCCATTTCCATAATGGACTCAAGTCATCAAGGATTGGTTAAGATGCTCATTCCATCTCTTGCCTGGAAGGATTTTGCTGCAAGCTGAAAATCTTCCTGCCATGGAACATTAAACAGGTATTCTCCTGTTTTTCAACTTTTGGTCTCAATTTCCTGGAGTCGTCCCATAGAAAACAGATGCAAATTAAGGGCTCGATTCACCAAAATAATAGGTAGCATTTCTAGAGGCTTCCTATGGAGATGAGTCAGAAGAAGTGTGAAAGGCACAGCTAGCACTTTCCGCTGAACTATGTGCTGTTACTCTTTCATAAATATTCTCCTCGTTCGCTTCCAAATATTGACCTTTCTGTGTTCAACTCAGAGACAGTCATGGGCTCCAACAGAGCACAGAAAAAATGCTTCAGATAGTTCGAATTCTCCGACTGCTGCTTTTGCTTCTACATGGCCTGCTGGGTATTTTTCAGGTGTGACAGAGTAGCCTGTCAATTCAATTTAATTCAACCCTATTGCAATTCAACAAATGTGCATGAAGCATGTAAGATGTGATTCTTGGGGCTAGGGATACAATAGTTGGCACAGTGAAGTTAAGAAAGTGATATTCAAGTCTTTTTTCACATGCTTAGTGATGGCGATGCAGGGTGAGTCACTTCATCTCTCTGAGGCTCAGTTTTCTAATCTGTAAATGGATCAACAGCTTGGCTATTCCATCCAAAGATGCAGGTCACCATTCCTCCATAATTGACCATCCTGTTCCACTCCTATCCATGTCCTACCCTAGGGTGGCCAATGGGGATGAGGTGGGGTATGGTGGTACTCAAAGTGATAGAGATCTTCCTCACTTTCTGCTGACATGAAGAGGTTACCAGTAAAGCAGGATGATCCATCACTCAGCTATCACTCTAGTCATATGGCTAACCCATATTTTGGGCTTATACTTTTCTTATTGCTATCCCTGATTAACCTTTCTCTTCAAAGGTCCTTATGCTGCAGCCTGCTCCACCCATCAGGCATACCATTTATTTCTGTGTGGGATCCATTTTCAATTTGTCTGGCAGTCCAATTATAATCCATGAGAAAATGAAAAATTTTGGAAAATGTCAAGAAAAATAACTTAAACATTTCCCGTAAGGGGCAGGATAGTACTATAGAATAGAAGGGGAAGTTAGGTGGCATATTGTTTAGAGTATAGGATAAATAATCAAGAAGACTTAGGTCTAAATCCTGCCTCAGACACAATAGCTATGTGATCCTGGGTACATCACTTAATAATTAGAATGACTTTTTAATAACACACTAAAGTTTGCAACGTTCTTTACTTATTTTATTTCATTTGGTCCTCATACAACCATGTTAGCTAAATGCTATGATCATCTCTATTTTACAGATGAGGATACTAGGGCTGAGAGCTTAAGAGACTTGCCTGGCATCACACAGATAATCCATGGCTGAGGCAAGATTAGAATTATGGTCTTCCAAAGTCCAAGTCCAGTACTCAATCCACTGCCCTATCCAGCTGTCATTTAACCATTCCATGCCTCGGTTTCTTAATCTACAAAATTAGGGGAAGAACTCAGTGACTTCCCAGCCCTAAATCTACATAATCCTATGAACTTCACAGAGGGATTAAAAGATCCAAATGTGATAGTGTATGGAAAAAAAAAAATTTGCAAATGTCTGCTCTCTCCCTCTCTCTTCTCTCTTTCTCTCTTCCTCCTCTCCCTTCCTCCATCTCTCTCTTCCTCTTCTTCCCTCCCTCTCTTTCTACATGTGAACATGTTTGACACATGTATTTTTTATTGTTGTTCCATTGTTTTCAGTCATGTATGACTCTTTGTGACCCCATTTGGGGTTTCCTTGGCAAGAATACTGGAGTGGTTTACCTTCACCTTTTCCAGATCATTTTTAAAAATGAGGAAATTGAGGCAAATGTGGTTAAGTGATTTGCCCAGGGTCACACAGCTATTTAGTGTCTGAGGCCATATTTGAACTCAGGAAGATAAATCTTGAATTCCAGCCCAGTGCTCTATCCACTGTGCCACTTAGTTATACATACATATACATATACGTATACATATATGTTTATATATGTGCACATGTACATGAACATGTATATATAAGTGTGTGTATGCATATGTGTATGTGTATACGTATATACATGTGTAGATGGATAGATACAGATAAGAAAGCATAGATACAGCTCTATATCGATATTCCTATAAAACATATGCACATATGCATATATTGCTTATAGTGATGATAGAAATGATAATGAAAGGGGCAGCTAGGTGGTGCGGTGAGTAGAACACTGGCCCTAGAGTCAGGAGGACCTGAGTTCAAATCCGGCCTCAGACATTTGACACATGTACTAGCTGTGTGACCTTGGGCAAGTCACTTAACTCCAATTGCCCTGCCAAAAACAAACAAACAAAAAAGAAATGATAATGAAGATGAGAAGGAAGATGAGAATGATGGTCTTGTGGACAACAGCGGAAATAATGATTACAGATATAATTAACAAGTATCTTAGATGAAGAGTGCTTCTTGTTCTCACTTCATTCAACTCCTTACCTCTGCAGAGAGAAGATGGATGAGAGGTACAGAATCATATGGGTGTATGCATATATGTAGGTTTATACACACAAATGTATGTATAGATACATATATAAACATACATACACATATATGCATACATATACACACAGAGACATATAGAGTCAGAACAATTGTATATGTATGTGTGTACAGATATAGATATAGATACAGATATAGATATAGATACAGATACGGATATAGATATAGATACAGACATAGATATAGATATAGATACAGATACAGATGTAGATGTAGATGTAGTTGTAGATGTAGATATAGATATAGATATAGATACAGATATAGATATAGATACAGATACAGATACAGATACAGATACAGATACAGATACAGATATAGATATAGATACAGACATAGATATAGATACAGATACAGATGTAGATGTAGATGTAGTTGTAGATGTAGATATAGATATAGATGTAGGAACAGCCATAGATATGGATATAGGTATGGTTATGGGTATGAATTTATATATAGATATATTTTCCAGACCTTGCCAATTTGTTGATTTCTTTTTGGCAGTCCATATTTATTTGTTACAAGGAAGAATTTCATTTGGGGAGTAGGAGGATAGAGGTAGTTGGTAGTAAAAGATGCAAAAAAGAAAGGAAAAAAAATAAACCACTTCAAATACTTAGAGGAGAACAGAAACTTGGCAGGCAAGAAAAAAAAAAGGTGGTTTTTGTTCCTAGTTCATTTTAATGTTGATTTTAAAACATATCACTGAGGTTAAAGGGTTTACATATTGTTGGCTTTTGTTTTTCTTTGAATACCGAAATGTTCATGTTTACTGATGATTTCACATTCATAATAAAAAAAAGAATTTATAAAAAAGAATGAGAACTGTATTTAAGTTAACTATTAAATGAGTAGAATAGGCTAAACCAAGGGCTTCTCTAAGGCTTCCTCCATCCCTAAACTTCTCGTATCAGGAGAGCACCATGGAGTGGTCATGATGTTGAAGGGATCTTACGGTCAGGGACCAGCCTATATGAGAGAAACCCTGAACACAGATTTTTTTCCTCAGAAATATAGAAGAGATCATTGGTTTTTAGGCCACCATTGAGTAATTGATTGACCTGTCTTAGCCTATATTACTTCATCTAGAAAATGGGGTGCTTCTATTATTCTATTATTAGACTTAGGGTTAGGATCAAATGTGACGGGTGCAAAGTCTTGCTAAGCTGTAAAAAACATTATAGAAACAGGAGACATCCTCATAGGCAACCAATCATGTAGGCTAAGAATATTCTGCTAAATCTTTCTTGAGCTGAGTCAGCATGAGAGCAGGACATCCTGGGGAAAAGTGAAAAGTGTTGACACTATTGGTTTCTCCAGAACCAGACATTTGGCTTCTTGGGGATGTCTTGTCATAGAGCACCTGGAGAATTTAGATTTTCATCTTCCATTTGGGTGTGTTGTAATTCCATCAGAAGGCCTAAAGTGGGGAGCCTTGTCTATCAAAAGTGACATCTTGTATCACCTCTAGATTAGGTGAATGAAAAGAATGCAAGCTCCCTAACACTATAAGAATGAACTGCAGGAAAGCCTGGATGTCAGTGAATGGCTAAGGAAAAGGTCACCCTTGGGTGGGGGCTCCTGATGTATGATGACTTGAAATGGGATGACTAAAGGAGGCCTTGAATGACACCCAACTTCCATCCTTCTCTTCTGGGAATGATGTTGTAGTCCACAGAGAATCCTCTGTTTCGGGCTCTCTCCTTTTGTACAGGAAGCAACACAAGGTTCGAATGTAGAAATGAAAGCACCAAATATCTGCTGTTAATTATAGTCTTTGTGAGTATTGATTGCTTGTGTTATTGAATATGGGACCCTTTAGCACACGGAGATTTGGGGACAGAGTATACCCAAGGTCAGAGGATTATGAGTCATGGGCTCCAGCCCTTGCAGCAGGCCACATTTTGAAGAAATTCTAGAACACATTCAACTTTATTTACTCTTTTCACCGAATTACATGTAAAATCTCTTTTTTTTTTTAACATTTTTCTAAGTTTTAAGTTCCAAATTCTATCCCTTCCCTCCCCCTTCCCTGAAATCGTCAGCAATTGATATAAATTGTATGTGTGCAATCATACAAAGCATTTTCATAGTAGTCATTCTGTGCATGACTTGAACAAAAAAAGGAAGGAGGGAAAAAGGAAGGTAAAAAGTAAGGAAGAAAGGGCAAAATAAAATGCTTTAGTCTGTATTCAGACACCAATTCTTTCTCTGGAGGCAGAGAGCATTTTTCATCATGAGTCCTTAGGGGTTGTGATGGATTATATTTCATAGTAGCCAATCTGATAGTGATGTGGTACCTCAGAGTTGTTTTAATTTGAATTTCTCTAATTAATAGTATTTTTAAGCTCTTTTTTCATATGACTATGAATATCTTTGATTTCTTCATCTGAAAACTGCCTATTCATATCTTTTGGCCATTTATCAATTGGGAAATGACTGGTACTCTTATAAATTTGACTCAGCTTTCTGTATTTTTGAGAATGAGGTCTTTGTCAGAGATATCTGCTGTAATTGCCCCCTCTCTAGTTTTCTGTTTCTCTTCACAACATTAATTTATATTAGTCGTGTTCCAAAAGAAAACACACACACACACACACACACAAGCAAAATAAAGTGGAAAAATGTTTCACTCTGCTTTCAGAGTTCATCAGTTCTCTCTCTGAAGGTGCAGAGATTTTGCATCATGGGTCCTTTGGAACTGTCTTGGATCATTGTCTTGATCAGAGTCATTAAGCCTTTCCCAGTTGATTGTTCTTCCAATGTTGCTGTTACTGTGTTCTACACTTTCCTGGCTCTAGAAACTTCACTTTGCATCAGTTCACCCAAGACTGTGTATGTTTTTTTCTGAAACTATCCTGCTTGTCACTTTTTGGGGAGCTCTATAGTATTTTATCACAATCATATATCATTATTTCTTCAGCTTTTTCCCAATTGATGAACATCTCCTCAATTTCCATTTTTTGCCACCACAAAATAGCTGCTATAAATATTTTTGTACAAATAGGTCCTTTTCCCTTTTCTTTTATCTCTTTGGGGTATAGATCTAGTATTGGCATGGCAGGGTCAGAGTACACACAGTTTTATAGCTCTTTATGTACAGTTCCAAATTGTTATCCAGAATGGTGGACCAGCTCACAACTCCACCAACAGTTTATTAGTGTTTCAATTTTTCCAAATTCCCTCCAATATTTGTTATTTTCTTTTTTTGTCCTGTTGGCCAATCTGCTAGTTGTGAGATGGTATCAATTCTGAGTGGCTGTAAGGAACCTAAGCAAACTAAGAGGTAGTGGTTAGGTGCAGAGCATTCCATTCAAGAGAGACATCCAGTATGAAGGCACAAAGATAGAAGATAGAGTGTTGAATAGGAGGTATTGTGCTAAGTAACAGGGACACAAATACAAAAAGCAAGCAAGTCTCTGTCCTCAAGAAGCTCACATTCTAATGGGGGAAAACAACACATAGAGGTGAGTGGTGGCCAGGGAAGTCACAAAGATAGCATAGAGTGATAGGGTAACTAATGGCCATATTTCCAGGAGTGGGAGAAACAGGGTGGATTAGGAGAATATCTGTACACAGTGGTATTTTTATAAGATGATTAGGGAAGAATAGAATGGTGAGTCTAGGTCAGGGTAACAAACATTGGTTTCATCAATTAGAAATCCAGGAACTGGGGTAATAGCTGGACTGTCAGGTAATAGGTGGAGGCAGGAGTAAAGAACTATGAAAGGAATACATATATACATACATACTTTTGAGTGAATGAATGCAAAAGTATTAAGTTCTTACAATATAGCAAACACTCTGCTAAGTGTTGGGGATTCAGACAGAAAAGCAAAGAAGGTTCTACCCTCAAGAAGCCTACTTTGTTAAGGGAGGAAACATTTATGGAGGGGTGGTGGTAGCCAGAGAGGAGTGCTTTGGTACAGAGTATTAAAGTGATAGTGAAGGGGACACTGGGCACCAAATAAACATACCCCATCCAGGAAAAAATATGCTGACATTAACTGGAACACAGTTCAAGGGTCCCAAATTCCAAAAATAGAGAGCAGAAAGAGGGTGAGGGGAAGGATACTCTTGCAGCTTTCCTGAAATCCTGCTGGGGAAATGGATGCATCAGGGTGGATGTTCTTGAAAATCATGGTCTGTGGTGCAGTCAAGGATGTGGAGGCAGTGACTGGAGAGGCAGCCACTTCATGAAGATGGCCAGGAGCAGTGGCCAAGATTAATGATGAGAACAGTGAAATAGCACAGAAGAGTAGATAGAGAGCTCTCCTAGGATTCAGGAAGACCTGTCTTTAGCACCTCCTGGCTTTCTGCCTATGTAAGCCATTACAAAGACAGCTTTCTGAGAGAGGAATTGCTTTAGTACAGGGAATTTCCTCACTAGGAGTTCCACATGATAACAAAATGAACTCTCTTCAACAATAAAAGAACAAGAATTGTATTCTATTTGAAGATTTAGGAATCACTCCCTTCAGTGCTCTCTGATAAACGTAGTGAATGTTTCCCCATTTAGCAGCTAAGGAAATAAACTATGAGAGGTCAAGGTTCACTATTGTGAATACACCTTCACATAATTATTGTCCGAGGCAGGATTTGCACTAGACTTTTTGGACTGTGACATTTCGTATGCATTCCACTCCATGTCTGCATTTGTGCTGACACGCCCCGCCCCCCACAATGAGCACAAACTATAGCCCTATCCTTGCTTTGTCACCCTGTGCAGCCCTTGTCCCCATTTCCTGCAAATCCTCCTCCCCATATACTGAAGGCCTTTTTCTGCTTCTTCTAGTATCTCTGCACCTGGGCAGTTTAAGGATTCTTTCTCATTCGGTCTACCTGAAGAAGCCATCCATAAACTAGATAATGCTCATCAAGGTGAAATAGCTACACATAAGAAGATTCCATAATCTAAGAAGAGTCAAAACTTACCCCAAATAAATAGCAGGGCTGATGGGGAGTATATCTACTGACTATCTATAGTCAGGCTGAGGAAAAGAGGAAGAGCAAAAAGACTGTACATATTCAGGTCAACAGGATGGCTGAAGCACTCATATTTCATTTCCGCTTCCTCCTCAGAGGACAATGATCTTTGGCCTGAGAATGGTTAGAAGGGTTAAAAAGAGATGAACGAGGCTATATAAGAACCCTATGGGCAACACTAATAAGGAAGATTCATTTAGCACTCAAATTGTTTTCAAACTGCTTTCTATATGGCATGTCATTAACTCCCCTGGGAGGGTGGTGCCATCATTATTTCCCTTTGACTGATGAGAAAAGTAAAGCTCTCAATGTTTAGGTGACATGCCTCGGGTCCCATAATTTAAAAGGATCAGGGCTTGCTGAATGGGAGTGCAGTACTTTCTCCACTCTGCCCAGTTGAATGGGACAAATTAGGAGTTCAGTTTTGAACACATTCAGTTTGTGGTGCTTCTGAGACAGCTAGGTAGAGATGTATAATGAGGAGCAGGAGAAATTAGACTGATGTTCAGGGATGAGCTTGGTGCCAAATGTACATATAATCAGCATGTGTCACTATGGAGGGCCGAGTTTGCCTGAGTCAGCTTTTCCTCCTCCCAACTGATTGGAGGAGGAGCTGTTCCTCCTCTGCCACTCCTATATCCGCCCACTGGGTGTTTTCTAAGCATGACATCCCTTTTGGTTAATGCCCTCTCCTTCCTGTCCCCTGTCCCCCTACATATTGGATGATTGAAAATTTGCTGGAGAATTAAACTTCAAAGCAACTCAACTTGGCTACAGCTAGAACGCTCATGTGTTTTAGCACAGGGACAAAGCGTCAAATCCATTCAGTTCCCTTTGTCTGCTATTTTCAGGAAACTTAAAATAATGATTATTATATTTTAGAACACCATCACTATGAAATCCTCTTTGACTCATATAGCTTCTCAAGTCTTAAAATAGGGGAATCCCTATCATTTCATCATAGCTATAGATCTCTGACCTTTTTGCATTCTCTGTATTCAAGCAAGTCATAGGCATTCTTCCTCCCCTCCTTCCTCTTACTCATTTTTTCTGTGTATATAATTAAGGAAAAATATCCATCAAAAGCAATTAAAATTGATCTTATCTTTTCCCCAAGAAAATCTCCTTCAAGTGTGTTTAAATAAACAAACAACTTAAAAATTTTAAATATAGCTTCCTTTTAGACAAAAGGTGAAAGGAGCAAAGAAAAAGCCAATGATTCACCAGCCACCTGGATTCTTGGCAAGTGGCAAGTTCACCAATAATAGAGAATGTCCTGGGTGGGGGGAGGGTGGAGTCAAGATGGCAGCTGGAAAGCAGGGACTTGCTTAAGCTCTCCCTCAAATCCCTCCAAACACCTGTAAAAGTGGCTCTGAACAAATTGTAGAGCTGCAGAACCCACAAAATAGCAGAGGAAGACAGGTCTCTAGCCCAGGATGGCCTGGATGGTCACTGGGAAGAGTCTATTGCATGGTGCTGGGAGTGGAATGCAGCCCAGCATGGGCTGCACCAGGACAGACCAGACCGGGAGTCGACGAGAGCAGCCCTTAGGGCCATGAATCATTGAGCTGTGAATTCTCATTGAGCTTTCTCAACACACAAACACCAAAGACCATGGAACAGGTTAGTGGGTGAACTGGTAGATCGGGTTAGAGAGTGGTCCAGCTACCAGTCCTGGGGGTGACAGAGGTGGTGGGGCAGTGGAGCTCCAGCATCAGCTGCTTCCGGAGTCCCTGGCTCACACAGTGGGAGGAATCAAGCAGCAGGCAAGAGTGGGAGTGCAGGGCTTGCTTTGCCCTACTTGGATCTGTGTCACAATCCTGGTTGGTGGTTCTTGGGGGAGGAGGAGTGCTGCTGTGGCAGAGCCTGTGGTGACAGTGGAGTAGAAGTAGCTCTGAAAATAGCAGCGCAGCCCCTAAAGCTTGTGACAAGGCACTCTCTACTCTACAAGCAGTCATACCCTGATAAAAAGCTCAAAGGTCAAGTAATTTGATGGGAACATGGCCAGGCAGTGATAAAGGATGCAGACTCAGACTCAGACTCTAAAATCTTTTTTTGGTGACAAAGAAGGTCAAAGCATACAGCCAGAAGAAGTCAACAAAGTCAAAGAGCCTACATCAAAAGCCTCCAAGAAAAATATGAATTGGTCTCAGGCCATGGGAGAGCTCAAAAAGGATTTGGAATAGCAAGCAAGAGAAGTACAGGAAAAACTGGGAAGAGAAATGAGAGTGATACAAGAAAACCATGAAAAAGAAGTCAACTACTTGCTAAAGGAGATCCAAAAAATGCTAAAGAAAATAACACCTTAAAAATAGACTAACCCAAATGGCAAAAGTACTCCAAAAAGCCAATAAGGAGAAGAATGTCTTGAAAGGCAGAATTAGCTAAATGGAAAAGGAAGTCCAAAAGACCACTGAAGAAAATACCACCTTAAAAATTATATTGGAGCAAGTGGAAGATAATGACTTGATGAGAACTCAAGATATTATAAAACAGAACCAAAGGAATGAAAAAATGGAGGACAATGTGAAATATCTCATTGGAAAAACCATTGACCTGGAAAATAGATCCAGGAGAGATAATTTAAAAATTATTGGACTTCCTGAAAGCCAAGAACAAAAAAAAGCCTAGATATCATCTTTCAAGAAATTATCAAGGAGAACTGTCCTGATGTTCTAGAACCAGAGGGTAAAATGGAAATGGAAAGAATCCACCAATCACCTCTTGAAAAAGATCCCAAAAAGAAAACTCCTAGGAATATTGTCTCCAAATTCCAGAGCTCCCAGATCGAGGAGAAAATACTGCAAACAGCCAGCAAGAAACAATTTGAGTATTGTGGAAACACAATCAGGGTAATACAAGATCTAGCAGCGTTTACATTAAGGGGATAGAAGGGCTTGGAATGTGATATTCTGGAGGTCAATGCAGCTAGGATTAAAACCAAGAATCACCTGCCCAGCAAAACTGAGTATAATGCTCCAAGGAAAATATGAATTTTTCAAAAAAAATAGAGGACTTTCAAGCTTTCTCAGTGAAAAGACCGGAGCTGAACAGAAAATTTGACTTTCAAACACAAGAATCAAGAGAAGCATGAAAAAGTATACAAGAAAGAGAAATCATAAGGGACTTACTAAAATTGAACTGTTTTGTTTAAATTCCTACATGGAAAGATGATGTATGTAACTCATGAGGCCTTTCTCAGTATTAGAGTAGTTGAAGGGAATATACATATCTATCTATCTATCTATCTGTCTGTCTATCTATCTATATCTACAGAGGGCACAGGGTGAGTTGAGTATGGAGGGATGATATCTAAAAAATAAAATAAAATGAAGGGATGAGAGAGGAAAAATTGAGAGAGGGAGAAAGGGAGAGATAAAATGGGGTAAATTATCTCACATAAAAGTGGCAAGAAAAAGCAGTTCCGTTGGGAGGGAAGAGGGGGCAGGTGAGGGGGAATGAGTGGATCTTGCTCTCATTGGATTTGACCTGAGGAGGGAATAACATACACACTCAATTGAATATCTTACCCCACAGGAAAGTAGGGGAAAGGGGAAAAAATGGGGGGTATGATAGAAGGGAGGGCAGATGGGGGTAATCAAAAGCAAACACTTTTGAAAAGGGACAGAGTCAAGGGAGAAAATCGAATAAAGGGGGACAGGATAGGATGGAGGGAAATATAGTTAGTCTTTCACAACATAATGATACATATGTGGCCCATGTTGGATTGCTTGCCTTCTTAGGGAGGGTGGGTGGGGAGGGAAGAGGGGAGAAAATTTGGAATTCACAGTTTTAAAAGAAGATGCTCAAAAAAGTTGTTTTTGCATGCAACTGAGAAATAAGATATATAGGCAATGGAGCATAGAGATCTAACCTGCCCTACAAGAAAGTAAGGGGAAAGGGGATGGTGGGAGAAGTAGGGTAACAGAAGGGAGGGCTGACTGGGGAATGGGGCAATCAGAATATATGCCATCTTGGAGTGGGGGGTGAGGGTAGAAATGGAGAGAAAATTTGTAACTCAAAACCTTGTGAAAATCAATGTTGAAAACTAAAATATTAAATAATAAAATCCTTGTTAGGAGAAAAAAAAATAGAGACTGTCCCACAATCTGGTTCCCATTAACATGTCTGCCTTCAGAGCAGGAAGATTCTATTTGCCTTGGTGAAGCCCAGGAATGCTGAGCATCATTGTCCTCTGCGTCTGCCATTTCATACACCCATGTCTGGCTCTTGGGGCTCTCTCTTGCACAGCTACTTGTATCTTAAGTGTGCCAGAAAACTTGCCTCCATCTCGTATTCTGCAATAGATCCCCAGCCTAAACTTGTATAAGGAGAGAGTGTTGCTCCCTTCAGAACTACAACTTCCAAGATGCCTAGCTAGACCCTTCTTCTTGCAAAAGAATTGCCCCTCAAAGCCCATCAATTGGGCAATGGCTGAACTAGTTGTGATATATGAATGTAATGGAATACTATTGTTCTAAAAGAAAAGATGAACAGATGGACTTCAGAAAAACCTGGAAAGACTTATATGAACTGATGCTGAGTGAAGTGAGCAGAATCAGGAGAACATTGTACACAGTAACAGCCACAATGTGCAATCACTGATTTTTATAGACTTAACCCTTCTCAGCAATGCAAGAAACTAAAACAATTCCAAAGGACTCATGAAAGAAAATGCCATCCACATTCACAGAAACAACTATGGAGTCTGAATGCGGAGTACAGCAGACTGTTTTCTTTTTTTTTTTCTTTCTCATGGTTCCTCTCATTCTTTCTAGTCCTTCAATACAACATGAATAATGTGAAAATATGTGTAATAGGATGTATATATAGAGCCTATTTCAGATTGCAGGCCATGTTGGGGATGGGGGAGAGAAGAGGGGAGAAAATTTAAAACTTATGGAAGTGAATGTTGAAAATTAAAACAAATAAATTAACTCAAAAAAAATTGCCCACCAAAAACCACTGTTACCCATAGCTTTCAAAATCATCTGATAATTGAAGCCATGGGAGTGCATGGAGTCCTATAAGATGTGTGTATAGAGAATGAAGTGAAGAAGAGGGCTGAGGGCAGATGAGGCAAATTGAGGCTCAGGATTCACATGATTTATTTTTTAAATCATTATTCATTAATTTAATATTTTTAGCTTTCAGCATTAATTTTCACAAGAGTTTGAAATACAAATTTTCTCCTCATTTCTACCCTCCCCCCACTCCAAGATGTCATATATTCTGATTGCCCCATTCACCAGTCAAACCTCCCTCCTGTCACCCCACTCCCCTCCATCCCCTTTTCCCTTACTTTCTTGTAGGGCAAGATAGATTTTTATGCCCCATTGCCTGTATATCTTATTTCCTAGTAGCATGCAAAAACTTTTTTTTTTGAACATCTGCTTTTAAAACTTTGAGTTCCAAATTCTCTCCCCTCTTCCCTTCCCACCCACCCTCCCTAAGAAGTCAAGCAATTCAACATAGGCCACATGTATATCATTATGCAAAACCCTTCCACAATACTCATGTTGTGAAAGACTAACTATATTTTGCTCCTTTCTATCCTAACCCCCTTTATCCAATTTTCTCCCTTGACCCTGTCCCTGTTCAAAAGGGTTTGCTTTTGATTACCTCCTCCCCCTATCTGCCCTCCCTTCTATTGTCCCCCCTTTTTGATCTCCTTCCTCTTCTTTCCTGTGGGGTAAGATATTCAATTGAGTGTGTATGTTATTCCCTCCTCAAGTCAAATCCAATGAGAGAAAGATTCACTCATTCCCCCTCACCTTCCCCCTCTTCCCTCCCAACAGAACTGCTTTTTCTTGCCACTTTTATGTGAGATAGTTTGCCCCATTCTATCTCTCCCTTTCTCCCTCTCTCAATATATTCCTCTCTGATGCCTTAATTTGATTTTATTTTTTATAGATATCGTCCCTTCATATTCAACTCACCCTGTGCCCTCTGTCTACACACACACACACACACACACACACACACACATATATATGCACATATATATATAAGGTCTCATGAATTATATACATCACCTTTCTATGTAGGAATGTAAACAAAACAGTTCAACTATAATAAGTCCCTGATAATTTCTCTTTCTTGTTTACCTTTTAATGCTTCTCTTGATTCTCATGTTTGAAAGTCAAATTTTCTATTCAGCTCTGGTCTTTTCATTGAGAATGCTTGAAAGTCCTCTATTTTATTGAAAATCCATATTTTGCCTTGCAATATGATACTCAGTTTTGCTGGGTAGGTGATTCTTGGTTTTCATCCTAGCTCCATTGACCTCTGGAATATCATATTCCAAACCCTTTGATTCCTTAATGGAGAAGCTGCTAGATCTTATGTTATACTGATTGTGTTTTCACAGTACTCAAATTGTTTCTTGCTGGCTGCTTGTAGTATTTTCTCCTTGATCTTGGAGTTCTGGAATTTGGTGACAGTATTCCTAGGAGTTTTCTTTTTGGGATCTTTTTCAGGAGGTGATCATTGGATTCTTTCAATTTCTCTTTTACCCTCTGGCTCTAGAATATCAGGGAAGTACTCCTTGATAGTTGCTCGAAGGATGATATGTAGGCTTTTTTTTTTGATCATGGCTTTCAAGTTGTCCAATAATTTTTAAATTATCTCTCCTGAATCTATTTTCCAGGTCAGTGGTTTTTCCAATGAGATATTTCACATTGTCTTCCATTTTTTTTCATTCCTTTGGTTCTGTTTTATAATATCTTGATTTCTCATAAAGTCACTAGCTTCTACTTGCTCCAGTCTAATTTTTAAGATACTATTTTTTTCAGTGATCTCTTGGACCTCCTTTTCCATTTGGTATTTCTGCCTTTCAAGGAATTCTTCTCTTCATTGGCTTTTTGGAGCTCTTTTGCCATTTTAATTAGTTTATTTTTTAAAGTGTCATTTTCTTCAGTATTTTTTGACTTGTTTTTCATGGTTTTCTTGCATCAGTCTCATTTCTCTTCCCAATTTTTCTTCTACGTCTCTTACTTGCTTTTCCAAATCCTTTGTGAGCTCTTCCATGGCCTGAGACCAGTTCATGTTTTTCTTGGAGTCTTTTGATGTAGACTTTTTGACTTTGTTGACTTCTTCTGGCTCTATGTTTTGTTCTTCTTTGTCACCAAAGAAAGATTCCAAAGTGTGAGTCTGAATCTGAATCCGTTTTCACTGCCTGGCCATGTTCCCAGCCAACTTACTTGACCCTTGAGTTTTTCAGCGGGGTATGACTGCTTGTAGAGTATAGAATACACTGTCCCAAGCTTGAGGGGTTGTGCTGTTGTTTTCAGAGCTATTTCTGCACAGTAAGCTCTGCCAAACCAGTGGTCCTCCTCCCCCAAGAACCACCAACCCATACTGCCACTCAGATCTTAAGCAGGCTCTGCACTCCTGCTATGATATGCCACGTAATTCCTCCCACAAGGTGGGCCTGGGACCGGAAGCTACTGCAGCTGTAGTTCTGTCCTCAGAACTGCACCACCTCTGCTGCCCCCAGGGTGGTGGCTGAACCACAAACTCCTTTCACTCTGTCCACTCAGCTTTTTCCACTAGCATCCACTGTTGTCCTTGGTGTTTGTGGGTTGAGAAGTCTGGTAACTGCCACAGCTCATTGATTCAGGGAGCTATTGTCTGTTCTGCCCGGCTCCTGGTCTGGTTGGTCCGGGCACCCATGCTGGGCTGTACTCCACTCCACTCCCAGCTCCGTGTGCGATAGACCTTACCCATCGACCATCCAGGCTGTTCTGGGTTGGATCCCTGCTTCCCTCTGCTATTCTGTGGGTTCTGCAGCTCTAGAATTTGTTTAGGGCCATTTTTATAGGTTTTTGGAGGGACCTGGGCGGGGAACTCACACAAGTCCCTGCTTTCCAGCCACCATCTTGGCTCTGCCCCGCCAAGATGATTTATTAAAGATAAGCTAGCTAGTTTATTGGGGAACTAAGACTTGGATCCCTGAGTCTCCCCATTCTGAAGAGTCACTTCCACCATAGCACCATAACAATCCACTGCTTGCCCTACCAACATAGGTAGCAACATGACTGAGTGGTATGCAAATGCTGATCCTTGCTGCTTGCTTCTGGCATTTAACAAAAGTACATCAATAAATATATAGTTAGATAGACAAACAGATAAATAAATTAAGGAATAAATTTAAATAAGTAGATAAATAAATGGATCAATGGATAGATAGATAGATAGATAGATAGATAGAAAGATAAATCTGTATCAGCTGTGTTTCCCAGGCTCTACAAGCTTTCCGAAGGAATACACTTGTAAGGGGAGGAAGAAACGAGAGTAGGCAGGGTATGAAAAAAGGTGGAAGAATTTCTGAATTTAACAACACAAACTAATCTTGGCTACAGGATTCAGCTTGCTTGTAAAGATGAAAGGTTTGCTATCAGTCTTTTCTCTCTATTTTTTCTCTTTACCATCCAATTGCTGCTATACATTTAGCACATTTAATAGAGATCTTTGAAATGCTCTTATGATGGTGTGGGGACATTTGAGATTCCTTTGGATTTACTGTACAGTAACTTGTTACTTATTTTGTTTGACATCATTGTATTGGGAAAGAGTACAATCAATAATCAAGCATTCATTAAGCACCTACTATGTGCCAGGCAATGTGCTAGGTTCAGGGGATACACAGACAAAGTATAATAGTCTCTATCCTCAAGGAGCTTATATTTTAATGTTGGAGACAACTGGCATATATGTAAATAAAAAATATACATACATAAAATACAGGGTGGAGAGGAAGGAGGGACTAGCAGCTAGTCAACATCAAGAATTATTTTCACCTTTTTAGAAGGAAACAAGACCTAGAGATACAACAGAGTGCAATATAAATCCCCCAAAGTCACAGTTGCCTTGCTTTTCTTCAGTGGGAGGGAGTAAACCTATCAGTAGAAGGCTAGCCACAGAATAATTCTGCTTTGTTGCAAGGGAACAAATTTTCATTAGCACTTATCTCCTGTGATGTTTTTTCCCCTTTCTACTCTAGTTTCAGTTGCTGCTCTATCATCATCATCATCATCTCTCTCTCATGTGAGCACACGCACATGTTATAATTTAGCATAGTTACAACATACATGCATTTGGTTCAAATGCCAGTTCAGTAATCAATGGATACTTCTTCCTTTCTGCTGTTGTAGTCTAAACCATTAAGGGTATTGGCCTGTTATAACTTTGCATGCCATTGCCTAGGGCTTTTGTCTGCAACTTATGAACAATGACATCTTCTGGTCTTGTGAGATGTGTCCAGATCAAGAATACCATGGGGGGAAATGGAAGGCTTGCTGTAACCCTTTGTTAATCTTCATGTTTGCCTGTGGGTTGTGGTAATGCTGGACTTTGGGTCACACATCTGACCCATCTCAGGGAGCTTGATGACATTCCTGTGGCCATGGACGTCTTTACACAGATAGTTTATTTCCTTCCATGCCCAGGACCCACGACCTCCCACAGCCACCAAAGCTATTCCTGTGGTTCTCAGAGACATTTTTCAGACCTACAGCTCCCTTCTCACCCTCCTGTTAATAGAGGTCCCCGATTTATTGTGTACTTTTGAACTGCACTGTTCATCAGTCTACAGGTAAAAATTGATCTTGCCACTGCATAATGTTGCCCAAACAATGGGCAGACAAAGGGCACTCACTGAACTCTGGAGCAGTATTTCAAATGCTATACTTCATATGACTAGGGTGACTGGTTTACCCTACTGCCCACAGTTCAATTTTGCAATAATAACAAGGTTCCTTCATCCACCCCAAACATGCCCTTTTACAATAACTATAGATTCTACCCCTGTATCTTCACTATACACACATCTCTCCCTGTGGTTCCTGCTGTCAAGGACAATCTAAGATTTTGGAGACAGCCCACGGGTAATTGAAAGTGGCTGAAACTGACATAGAACGTAATCTGCAGGAGCCCAAGGCTGCCTATCAATGAGGATCTGCTTGAAATTGGCTGAACAGGGGGTCTATATGAATCTGCAGCTACATCTCCCTGGTACCCCAAATGTTCCTAGCGACAGTTCCTCCAGAATACTGACCAACCAATTAACAGTGGTAGGGCATGTTTCTCATCATGTGAGCCCTATAGCCTTTTGGCAAGAATTGCCTTCCTTTTTAAATATAAACTCTGTTTTCTATTAGTCACTGTTGCAATGAGCTCATCTCAAGCTAGATGTCAAACTTGTGTGTATCACCATTTGCTTGAGGGTGGTCAGGAAGAATTACTGTATGGAAAGTTTTGGACTGCCTAAGGCTCCATCCAGTGCTTTGCTGGCTGGAATAGATACAGGCTTGATGAAAAAAAAAAACAGGAGTACCTGTATACAAAACACTTGCTTCAAAGCTTGTACAGGCTTTCCACTGGCAAGATCTCACCAACATGAGATCAGAAGGTCTAGGAAGAAATACTAGGAGAGGAAGGGCCTCCACCCCAACCCACCAACAGCAGGCCAGCTGCCTCCAAGAACACATTGTGCCAGGTTCATTCCATTGTCTTGATCAGGTTTTAGAGTAGCATATTAAGGTGAGGTGTAGATAGAAAGATAATAGATAAATAGATAGTGATTGAGAATTTGTTATGTCTTTTCTATGTGTGAGACATCATGCTAAGCACTGGGGATACATACAAAACAAAACAAAAAAAATGAAACCAGTCCCTGACCTGCCCAAGGTCATACAGGTAAGAAACATCAGAGGCAAAAGTGGAACCTTTATCTTCTGACCCCAGAGCCGGTATTCTTTCCAATGTCCCACATCTGATTCACTGAGCAGTGGGTGAAAGTAATAGAGGCAGACATAAGTCTGGCATAAAGAAAGATTTCCTAGGAATTACACTTATCTCCAAATGAAGTAAGATTACCTCGGAAGTTTATTCATGGGATGCCCTCTCCCCTGGAAGTATTAGAACAAAGAGGGGTGAGTGGGTAAAGCTGTTTAGCCTGGTATGTCAGGCAGGGGTTTCTTGATCAAGCAGGGGATTTGGAGATTCTTTCCAATTCTCTGATTTAATTGTTTATGTAATGAGTATGCATGGAAATTGGGCCCTGACTGAGCTGCCCACCTACTAATTCCCTTCAAATATTCTAATCACCTTGTTCTTCTGGTTTGGGCCCACCTCTGAAATGGTCTGAGGGAGGATGGTGGTCAGGGTGAGTGAGGACAAGCAACCAAAAGGTCAGTGGACCAGGAGTTAAAAGACTTGTGTCTCAATCCCAGCTTTTTCTTTCACTAATTCTGTTTTGAATCAATCAATCAGTGAACAAAGATTTATTGAACACCAACTGTGTGTCAGGCACTGTGCTCTGAGCCCTGGAGATAGAAGGACAAATAAGGAAATGATTATTGCTTCTAAGGAGATGACATTGGATCAAGTCACCAATTATTTTGAGACTACATTTTCTTATCTAGAAAATCTAGTTTCACCTCCCAGAATTGTATTATCTATATGGCATAACTATATCTGAAGGAATGATGAAAATTTTAAGTCTTATTAAAATCCAAACTTGGGCATATTTTAATATTGTGAATGTTATTGTCTATGCATCATTCTTGAAGAGGACCAATGGAATCATGAGGGTGCCATCTTGACTTGCACATGAATTGGATTTAAATGAGGCAGAGCTGTGCAAAGTCATCAGCCTCACTCTCTCTTCCAGAGTCATCAAAGTCCAGTGGCAGGACAAAAGTCAGGAGGACTGCTGATGCTTGGGGATGCAGTCAATGACTTTAGTCTTGCTAAATCAAGGTCTTCTCAGGTCTCAGTTTCTCTGAGGCAAAGCCCATTCATTGATCAAAGCTGGGTTAGAACTGAGACTAAAGATGGCCTAATTTACCATTGCAAAATTATCTCTCTGGAAGGGGAAGACCCTAAAAGTTTTTGATCAGTATAGAAAGCAATTGCTATTTGCACTCATTCTAAACCATCAAAACCTAAAGAGCCACAGAGGCTTAGGCTGGGGCTATTATTGGCTGTTCAGTGTAAGCTAGAGTGATTTTGGTTCAAAAGTGATTTGAAACACAATGGGCTTTTTTAAAGCATGTTTTTTTTCTAGAGCTGTATTTCAAGAAATAATAAACGAAAACTACACAGGACAAAAAATAAATTCTCAGGTTTTTGAAAAATTATAAAATAAAATGATTTGAAAAAAAAATTACCCCCAAATATATTATAAAACATAAGTGTTCTGTAACAAAACCTAATTATATTTCTACTGACAGAGCATCCATATGTAAGGATATTGCATCCCAATGGGGGGTAGGCTCCATTTGTGGTGAAAGGAGAGGAAGAAGAAGGAGCAAGAGGAGAAGGAGGTAGGGAAGGTGGAGAAGGAGCAGCAGGAGGAAGAGGAGGAGGAGGAGGAGGAGGAGGAGAAAGAAGAGGAGGAGGAGGAGAAGTGGGAGGGAAAGGAAGAGGAGAAGAAGAAGGAGGAGGAAGGGGAGGAGGAGGACGAGGAGGAGGCAAAGGAGGAGAAGGAGGAGAGGGAGGAGAAAAAGAAGAAGAAGAAGAAGAAGAAGAAGAAGAAGAAGAAGAAGAAGAAGAAGAAGAAGAAGAAGAAGAAGAAGAAGAAGAAGAAGAAGAATCCCCCAACTTTTGCTCAGATTGAGAGGCTGTACTCCAGAGGGCAGTTGCTACTACTTTCATGGTTCTAGAGATAACTCTCAGACACTGTGCTTCTCCTACCGTAACTCCCGATTGCTTAATGCAGTCTTCCCCATTGGCAGTCATCCAATGATCTTGATTACTTTTTATTAAAGCTATTTGCTCAGATAACATGGTAAAGACAGTTAAATTGTGAATGTTACCAAATGTTGCCAAATTTAAAAAAAATACCAAAAGGCATATTTATTATACAGAAAATCCCACTTAAGTGGCTTTGACTCTGCATATCCAGACACTCAGCCTAGAAGTGGGGTGTAATTAAAATTGATAGCAGAGGTTGATTTAAGCTAGAATTTCAGCAACATAATAATCATCCCTTAGCTTTTTCTGAGTTTTATTATTTATTTAGAAAACATTGTCTCTTGTAATTCAGAAGATGCTATAAGGGAATTGAAACTCAGGTTTATGTGACTTATCCAAGGTCACTCAGTGGCAAAGGCTGGACTAGAGACCATATCTCTCACACTCAGTCTAGTGCCCTTTTCATTCCTAAATTTAGCACAGGGCATTTTCGTTAGCCATTGTCCTTCAGTCCAAAGCCTATTTTACCAAAAGTACTCTAAATTCCTTTGCTTGGAGCTCTCCTTCACGACTGTAATCTTCCAGCCATAAAAGGATTCATGGTTGAGAAGCCATGCTGAGCCAAGTGAGAACATTTCCCTGCTGGGCTTGGCTTGCTTACAGAACCAGGAAGGAGAGCCCCAAAGCACAGAATTTCAGAGTGGGAACAGTGAGAGTCACTGGGGCCCCCCAGTGCAAGCCATCCCTTGACAAGACTCCCCTCTCCAACACCCCAAACAATCTACTTTTACTTGAAAGCCTCTAAAGAGAGGTCAGAAATGAGTTTTCTCTCTTTGCATCCATTCAGATGCCGAATAGATTGAATTTGTAGGTCATTTCCCCCTTACATCAGCTGCAATGGGCCTCTTTGTAACCCTACCCACTGTTTCAGGCTCTGCCCATTTCAAGCCAATCAGAATAAGAAGGATTTTTCTTTCACATAACAACCTTAGAAATATTTGAAATCAGTTACCACACCTTCCTTTACTAACTACCTTTGCATACCCCCTTTTTTAAACCAACCAACCCTAGGTGGCACAGTGGCTAAGAGATGGACTTGGAGACAGGAAGATGAGTTCAAATCCTGCTTCAGACATTTATTAGCTGTGTGACTGGGTAAATCATTTAACTTATCTCAGCTTCAGTTTCCTCATTTGTAAAATGGGGTGGTGATAGCACCTACTTCCCAGGGTTGCTGTGAGTATAAAATTAGGCGATGAGCTCTGTCAACTTTAAAGTGCTAGAGTAATGTCTCTAATTAATAATATAATGATAATCAATCAGTAGAAGGACTAGGGGGCAGCTAGGTGGCATGGGGGTAGAGTGTTGGCCATGGAGTCAGGAAGACCCAGCTTTCTGAATTCAAAACTGGCTTCAGACACTTACTAGCTGTGTGACCCTGGGAAAGTCACTCAACCCTATTTGGCTCAGTTTTCTCACCTGTAAAATAAGCTGGAGAAGAAAATGGCAAATCACTCCAGGATCTCTGCCAAGGAAACCCCAAATGGGGTCACAAAGAGTCAGACACAACTGAAAACAATTGAATAACAACAGAAGGATAAGGCATGTCAACTGACATAAAACTTTGCTTGGTCCCTTGAGTTCTTCTTGAATTCTGGACCTTTGATTCAGTGACATAGTAGATAAACTAATGAACTCGGAGGTAGAAAGATCTGGGTTTGAATCCTGCCTCAGACTTACTAGCTCTATTATTCTGGACAAGTCAACTCACTTCTTCAGTGTTAGTTTACTTACCTGTAAAACAGGCAAATTCATAGCATAATTCTTTTGTGAGGGTCAAATGGAATATTTGGAAAATGTTTTGTCAACCTTAAAGGGATGAATACACACCAGCTGTTCTTCCTATTAATTACTATTACCCCCAGGCCTTCCTGTTTGCCCTCCCTGGTTCATGGAAGGCTCTCATCAGTGCCTTGGATCCTCAAATTGAACTCAATACTCCTGGGACCATGTTTCCTGGGATGCTGCCAGTTTCCACTCTCACCTCACACTTCAGTTATTCTTCAGCTTCCAAGCTCCTGTTGGAATTTCCCTTTGCTGCCTTTAGCCCTTGGGGGAACCTGGATGCTTACCTGGGATATATTTTACAAGCTCATTCTCTTTACTTCCGTTGTTGGTGATATCAAAAGCAGCTGTCAGCTTTGATTATCCTGATGACCTGCTCTTGGCCGTGTGTCTGGCCTTCCCCATTGAGAGAAAGCAGCTTTGTCAGCCCTGATGCAAGTTTAATCATGCTCTTCATTTGCCTACTTGTCTTACTTTTACACACAAACACTAATGGTAGCACTCACAATAAATACTGCGTTACAAGCGGCCTTAGTTAATGGTAATAACAGGCATCTTTTTTCTTCATGTGACAACATATAAATACATTCACTTCTCTTGGATCTGACCTAATCACCCCAACCTGGGTATTCTGCCTTGTCTAATGGCTTAGGAGCTAATGGAAAGAGCCTTTACTTGGAGTGAAGAAGGGTGGATGCTAGTCCTAGCCAGGACATTAACAATGTACATGATTTCCTTTAAAAATCAATAATAACTTCAGTCGTTTTATCACATTTATTTCTGAATCACTTCTCTCTCCCCTTGGACATGGCTAATGTGGAAATTGGTTTTGCTTGTTTATGCAGATTTGTTATAATGTTTCTTGTTTTTCAGTTAGGGTAATGAGAGGAAGACAAAATAAATACTTGTTAATTGAAGAAAAAAGAGAGGAAAAAACCAAAAATTGGGATGGAGAGAGGCAACTCAGAGAAACACCCGAAAATGTGAATCATAATTGGCAGTGTATACACCATGGTTCACCCACAGTCCTCTGTCCCTGCCATGAAGGGAGGCAGGTGCTTTTTCTCAGCTCTTCTCGTCAATTTTAGGAGTCACTACAATTGTACTAGTTGTGTGATTTTTAGCAATTTGATTCTCTTTACTTCTCTTTCCCTCAGTTTCCTCACTTGTCACATAGCAATTGGGATGAAAGACTGGTAAGCTTCCTCCCATCTCTCAAATTAAATGAATTTAGAAAATAAATAATGCACACAAATGCATCCTTAATGAGAAACATTCAGTTGCCCATCTTCAAAATCACTATGAGGCTTAAAGTGGAGAAAAGTTTTCTGCTCCTGCCAGGCCATGAGGTCTTGTTAAAAGCCCTTAGGCCACCAGAATTCAAACACTTATATTTGTGGAGGCTAAGGGAAAGTAGAATGAAGAGAGGGTTAGAAAAATCTCCATCTCATCTGCAGTAGATGTCTTCTGCTGCTGGGAAGAGAGACAGAACAGGGAGAGTTCAGGATCTGGGGCCAGGAAAGCACTTACCGTATCAAGTGGAAAGGTACAGAGGTCCTCCAGGGAATCAGCTTCCCTAGCCAGGTAGAAAAGATCTTGATATCCATGCCCAGCTCTGTTTCAGAGAGTTCCCATAACCAGGACAGCAAGCAGGGATGTAACAAGATACTGATTGGATGGACACTGGATCTGGGAGAGAGAATCGTGTGGGATGACTTACAGCCGTTCACAGCCATCTCACATGCCAAACTCCTACAGGATTGTAGCATCATCGATTTAAGGGTCTGACCTTCAATTGCAGCCAATGAAAGTGATGAACAAGCTGAGGTCCAAGAAGTCTGATTTCGCCAAGATCACACAGTTAATTTCTGATGGCACCAGAATTCTAACCCTCGCTGCTGCTCCCAAGTGTTGGCCTCCTGGAGGCTGTTGTTTGTTGTTGTTGTTGGTTAGTCATCCTCAGTCATGTCTAATTCTTTGTGACCCAAATTGGGCTTTTTGACAGAGATCCTGGAGTAGTTTGTCATTTTTTAACTCATTGCACAGATGATGAAACTGAGACCTGAGTGACTTGCCCAGGGTCACACAGCTAGTAAGTGTTTGTGACTGGATTTGAACCCAGGTCTTCCTGACTCCAGGCACAGTACTCTAACCACTGTGCCACCTAGCTGCCCTCCTAGAGGATATCCCTCTTCCTATCCTCTTTGAGGTTTGATTTGTATCGTTCTGCTTCAGGCGAGGACATACCACGCTTCAAGGACATGTTCTATGGAAAACAATTTCTAATTTTAAAGTACTGTAGTACTAGAAGCAATGTGACATAATGAACAAGACAGCTGGTTTGGGAGTCAGGAAGATGTGTTCAATTCTGGCCTTTGATATCTACCCCCTTCCTGACTTCAAAAAAGTTACTTGACCTCTTACTGCCCTGGATGACTCTTTAAAACTCTAGGTACAGAATAGATGCATACCTACACTGCTCAAGACTAGGAAGCCAAACCACCTCCTATCACACAAGTTCTTCGCCAATACGGCTTCTGGGTTGGCAGGATCTGTGCAGTCTTTGAAGCTGCTTCTCTCCACACTGGTGTGTATTGTGATCCCACAATAATTTCTCATTATGATTCTCATTCATGGACTTCTACAAATGGTGCTTAGGGGTTCTACCACCAAGCGCCCTACAAGAAGGTAGGGTCTACAGTAGGTCATAGGATAGTTCGTGGGCATGTCCTTATTCACTGTCTTTCCTGGACCTCAAGGGGCCAACCTCAATGGGGACAAGAAGCTGCTACTCCACTGGACATCTTTAGGTTCTTACCCCACTGGGATCCTCCTTGGCCTCAGCCTCCCCAGAATTGGGATGAGGGAGACCTGGCTCCAGAATGAGTAGGGATCCATGGATAGACAGGTCTGGAGCAGAACAAATGGAGGAACTCCTTGAGCAGAAAATGCCACTAACTGGAGCCTAGGGGTTGGGCATGGTACTGAACATGCATGGGGTGGGTCAAGCTTCTTTGTAAGGTGATGCTAGCTCCCATAGTGCCTGCAACTTACTCCCTGCCAAGGAGACTGCTTACCAAGCTTGCCCATTTTCATTCATTTTTAGCACTTACAGGATTGGAATTTGGCATTTATAGGATTGGAAGGTAGAGTTGGACTTCGTCTTCAAGCTCTGTAGAGAAGGAAATCTTTTCACATGGACTGACCTTTTCTTCTATAAATACTTTCTCCCCCTTTCCCATACCCTGATCTTCTGGAGGACTAGTGTTCAAAGCCCCAGGTTAAGATCCCGGTCTCAGAGAGCTGTCTGTGGGGCAGAAAGGGTGATTGAGTCTCCAGCTAGTATCTATCAGAGGCAGAATTCCAACCCAGAACCTTTGACTCCACAAAGAATACACCATTTCCTCATGAACACTTGGGACCCACAATGCTCTTCTGTGTCATCCCTAAGTATATCATCTGCTGCTGCACCGTGCCAGCCTCACTCCCACTTTCTTCTGCTTCCCTCTCCCAACAGGCACATTTTCTACGGCTTCCACTCTTTTCTCCACGAAGCTCCATTTTTTTTAAGATTTCAGGAGGAGAGGTCCCAGCCTTAGCAAACAGCTTAGAAATGGGAAAGCTCAGGCAATTTACTGCAATACTTCACACTTAGAGCAATCCTTTTCATTGAATAAGGTGAATTACTTTGTTGATGGATATCAGATAATGGTGATGGTAAATGTTCAGTGCCCTCATCTCAAAACAACGTCCTTGGAATGTGGGAAGATTGAGGAAAAGTAGAAAAATGGGGGCCCAAGGCATTAGGTACTTCAGGAAAGCTGGTGTGATGCTGTTCAGTGCTTCCTGGGGTCAGATCACCTCTTACTCTTATAATCATACCTGAAATGGATGGAACAGGCTTGCAAGGCCTTTTTACATACATCATTTCATATGACCTCTGTGGAGAGGGGAATGGCAGGTGTTACCCCATTTTACAGCTGAAGAAACTGAGCCTCAGAGAAATGTCATGACTTGCTCAGCATCACCCAGCTGAGAAGGGTAAGAGCCAGAGCCCAATCCTGATTCCAGATGACTCAAAGTCCACTGGAGGTAACCAGCAAGGGGGGTTCCCTGATCATTACAAAGACTTGGTCCTGGGTTGGACTTTTGATTGCATCACCATGTACAGAGAGGGAGGTCGTGTTAATACCCTCTGGAGGAAGACTTTCACTTACTGGCAATGCCGTCATCATTAGTTGGTTCAGATTTTAGGGAATTCAGGCTCTCTGCTGACATACGAAGCAACAAGAAGACATAGTGGATAGAGTGATGGACAGTCAGAAAGTGTCAGAGAATCAGAGTTTCAATCTTGTCTTAGAGAGACACTAGCTGTGCATCTCTGTACAAGTCATTTGTCTTAACTCAGCCCCATCTCTGAAATGGGACAATAATGGCACCTGCATCCCAAGATGATGTGAGCAGCAAATTAGATGAGGTGATGTGCTGTGCTGTGCTGTGATGTGGCCTGATCTGACATGATGTCATGTAATAGGATATGATACAATATAATATAATAAACTTTGCCAACCTTAAGCCACCTTGTAAATTTTATCTATCTATCTTCATCTTCTTCGTCATCATCATCACTGTCATATTAATTCAGTTAATCAATGAGCATACTCTAAAGGCCAGGTCCTATGCCAGATGCTGGTTATATGAAACCAACAATCTAGGCAATCCCTTCTTTCAAGGAGTTTTTCCTCCATTTCTTCTAACAGGGTCCCAAGAGTGGAGCCAATGGGAGTGCTAAAAGGTAGGTTCCCCTCAGCTACTAATGGCTCCCTTATCATGTGCTTACACTGTTAACTGGTAAGGGGCTTTCCTGAACCTGGTTTACCTAACAGATTTCTGCCTCCCTTTTTTTCTTGAGAACATGAGAGATCAGAGACCTAAAAAAATGGACTTTCTCAGCCTGAAATAGACATTGAGCAGAATAATGAAGAACATCCTAGAGAAGCACATAGGGGTGACACATGCTTTCCCCCCACCTCACTTGAGATGGCAGTTCATGAATAATGGGGCCCCAAGCGCCTAAATTCTAGGGTTTTTTTTGGGGGGGAGTGGATAGGAGGATCTGACCATACTTATTTTTCTGGGCAGCATAATCAGAGAAACAATCCAAGGAAGAAAAGGCAGATTTCCTAGGCAGCTCCAATCTTGGGGGTTGCCTCGAGGATAACCTCAAGTTGTCAAGTTTGGGGATTTAATTATCTAACTGAAAAAAGGGAATTTCTAGCATGTATTAAGGAGAAAAGAAAATCACCCACCTAGACCACCCTAATACCTCAAAATGAAGGAGCAACAAGGTATTAAAAAGTCATGACATAAGGAACCAAAAAGCTTATTTGTTCCATCTCATTATCATGAGATCTATGGAAAGTAAAAGTCTTATGGGGAAGAAATTTCCTGTACTTTAGACCTCAAATGTGTTCCCCTTCTTAATTAATCCAAATGACCAGGAGACTTGAAGAACTCTGAAGGACCCTGTGGGAAAGTCAGATCTACCAGAAATGGAGGAGAATTGTGCTGACGACTTTTTTTGTTTTTGTTTTTGTACCTTACCATGTGGCATGTACCATGTACCTTACCATGGCATGTGCCAAAAAGTAGGAGTTTAATAAAGGAATGTTGAGGTGAACTACATTTAACTGATGGTTTGGGGAAAATAGTGCACTTTTTTACTTTTGTTTATGAGCTCCTGTTAATCCTTTGTAGCTTTTATGTTCTTGGTGGAGAGAAATAAAGTTTTTTTTTCCTTTTATCTAATATATATTTCTTTCCTCCAGTGCTTGTTTAGGAGGTATATTCATATTTGTGGGAATCGAGACACAAATTGTACATATGATATATTTAATAATTTTCCTAGAATAAATTTTTGAATGGCACACAATTATTCAAAGAGTTATTGATCTTTTGAATAGCACATCAATTGTTGATCTAGTCTGTGTGAGCTTCCAGGGCTTGGGCGCTCCAAGCTATGTGTAATGTTTTTCATTACATTGAAAGAGAACTCCCTAGCTGCTATCTGTTTCCTACCACATCAAGTTTAGAGTCCACAGTTTTGTTTTCATGATCCTCCATTATATCATCCCATCCTAGCTACTAAACCTACTTTCCTGCTATTGCCCTCTCTACCCATTATGGTCTGGTCTTTTTCCTCATGCAGTTTCTCTCTACCCTTTTCTGCCTACCTTTATCTTAACCATCTTTCAAGATACAGTTAGCATCTCCCATCCTCTGCCTCATAGGAAGTCTTCTTTGAAGGCTGAAGACAAATTCTACACACATGCTGTAGCTTAGCCATCTAATGTTTTCTACTGTTTGTTAATCATGTCACATGGATTGATCTTATCCCCACAATGAGATCATTAGCTACTTAAGAGCATGAGATATTTCTATTTCTTTTGTATTCCCTAAAGAGGAGGTAGCATGGTTGCTGTGGAGAGAAATAGAACTGGAATCAGGATGCCTGGGATTGAAGCCATAACTTACTTGTTATATCATAGTGGGATGACTTCCAGTGAGGTGATCACAGGCAAATCAATTAACCTGTTAGAGTCACAATCTCCCCATCTGCAAAGTGGAGATAATAAAATTTGCATCATCCGGCTACTTCATAGGGCTGCTGTGAAGGCAGTGCTCTAGAAATCATAAATTACTATTACAAATGTGTCATTATTCTCAAGAACCTCTCATAGTATGGGGCTAATATTTGTTAGTTGTCGATTGTTTCAAGCAGTAATTCTACCAACAGTGTTTTGTTTTGTTTTCTTCCCTGACACCAGAACAAAGACTCGGAGAATATTAGAATCTAAGGTAGGAAGGAGCCAGGGATGGTATTGAGTTTTACTGATAGTTAGACAAGACTCTCCCCTTTGATATTCCCAATAGATGATTATTCAACCATCTTGAAAGACTTGCATTAAAGGGAAAAATCACCCACCCATCTCATAAGTTTTCAGTGAAAGTGAAAGCAGATAATATATGTAGAGTTCTTACTACAGTGCTTGTCACATAGTAGGCATTAAATAAATGCTTGTTCCCTTCCCCTTTACTGAGGTATCCCATTCTACTATAGCAAGGGGTTTTTAAATTTTTTTTGATCATATTGATTTTTACTGATTTATTTTTTTTCTTTTTTTGAGTTTAAATGATTATTTATTTAATATTTTTAGTTTTCGGCATTAATTTTCACAAGAGTTAGAATTACAAATTTTATCCCCATTTTTACCCCCCACCACTCCAAGATGGCATATATTCTGATTGTCCCATTCCCAGTCAGCCCTCCCGTCTGTCACCCCACTCCCCTCCATCCCCTTTTCCTTTACTTTCCTGTAGGGCAAGATAGATTTCTATGCCCCATTGCCTGTAAATCTTATTTCCTAGTAGCAGGCAAAAACTTTTTGTGAACACCTTCTTTTAAAACTTTGAGTTCCAAATTCTCTCCCCTTTTCCCTCCCCACCCACCCTCCCTAAGAAGGCAAGCAATTCAACATAGGCCACATGTGTATCATTATGCAAAACCCTTCCACAATACGCATGTTGTGAAAGACTAAAGACATTTTGCTACTTCCTATCCTAACCCCCTTTATCCAATTTTCTCCCTTGACCCTGTCCCTTTCCAAAAGTGCTTGCTTTTGATTACCTCCTCCCCCTATCTGCCCTCCCTTATATTGCCCCCCCACCCCCTTTTAGCTCCTTCCTCCTTCTTTCCTGTGTGGTAAGATACACAATTGAGTGTGTATGTTATTCCCTCCTCAGGTCAAATCTGATGAGAGCAAGATTGACTCATTCCCCCTTACTTGCCCCCTCTTCCCTCCCAACAGAACTGCTATTTCTTGCCACTTTTATGTGAGATAATTTACCCCATTCTATCTCTCCCTTTCTCCCTTTCTCAATATATTCGTCTCTGATCCCTTCATTCAATTTTATTCTTTTAGATACCATCCCTTCATATTCAACTCACCCTGTGACCTCTATGTGTATACACACACACACACACACACACACACATATATGTGTGTGCATATATGTATATACATACATATATATGTGTATGTGTGTGTGTGTGTGTGTGTGTGTGTGTGTGTGTGTGTATTCCCTTCAGCTACCCTAATACTGAGGTCTCATGAATCATACACGTCATTTTTCCATATAGGAATGTAAACAAAACAGTTCCACTTTAGTAAGTCCCTTATGATTTCTTTCTTGTATACCTTTTCATGCTTCTCTTGATTCTTGTGTTTGAATATCAAATTTTCTATTCAGCTCTGGTCTTTTCACTGGGAAAGCTTGAAAGTCCTCTATTTTATTGAAAATCCATATATTTCCTTGGAACATGATACTCAGTTTTGCTGGGTAAGTGATTCTTCGTTTTCATCCTAGCTCCATTGACCTCCGGAATATCATATTCCAAACCCTTTGATTCCTTAATGGAGAAGCTGCAAGATCTTGTGTTATACTGATTGTGTTTTCACAATACTCAAATTGTTTCTTGCTGGCTGCTTGCAGTATTTTCTCCTTGATCTGGGAGCTCTGGAATTTAGAGACAATATTCCTAGGAGTTTTCTTTTGGGGATCTTTTTCAAGAGGTGATTGGTGGATTCTTTCAAATTCTATTTTTCCCTCTGGCTCTAGAATATCAGGGCAGTTCCCCTTGATAATTTCTTGAAAGATGATATCTAGGCTTACTTTTTATCATGGCTTTCAAGTAGTCCAATAATTTTTGAAATATCTCTCCTGGATCTATTTTTGAGGTCAGTGGTTTTTACAATGAGATATTTCACATTGTCTTCCATTTTTTTCATTCCTTTGGTTCTGTTTTATAATATCTTGATTTCTCATAAACTCACTAGCTTCCACTTGCTCCAATCTAATTTTTAAGGTAGTATTTTCTTCAGTGGTCTTTTGGACCTCCTTTTCCATTTGGCTAATTCTGCCTTTCAAGGCATTCTTCTCTTCTTTGGCTTTTTGGAGTTCTTTTGCCATTTGAGTTAGTCTATTTTTTAAGGTGTCATTTTCTTCAGTATTTTTTGGGTCTCCTTTAGCAACTCATTGACTTGTTTTTCATGGTTTTCTCACATCATTCCCATTTCTCTTCCCAATTTTTCCTCTACTTCTCTAACTTGCTTTTCCAAATCCCTTTTGAGCTTTTCCATGGCCTGAGACCAGTTCGTGTTTTTCTTGGAGGCTTTTGATGTAGGCTCTTTGACTTTGTTGACTTCTTCTGTCTATATTTTGGTCTTCTTTGTCACCAAAGAAAGACTCCAAAGTGTGAGTCTGAATCTGAGTCCATTTTCACTGCATAGCCATGTTCCCAGCCAACTACTTGACCTTTGAGTTTTTCGTCGAGTTATGACTGCTTTTAGAGTAGAAAGTACTTTGTTCCAAGCTTGAGGGGATGTGCTGTTGTTTTCAGAGCTATTTCTCACAGCAAGCACTGCCACACAAGCACTCTTCTTCCCCCAAGAACCACCAACTTGGACCTGATTCAGATCTTAAGCAGGCTCTGCACTCTATCTCAGATCCGCCACTTAGTTGCTCCCACCAGGTAGTCTTAGGGCCAGAAGCTACTGCAGCTGTAGTTCTGTCTCAGAGCTGCACCACCTCAGCTGTCCCCTGGGTGGTGGCTGAACCACAAACAACTTTTACTCTGTCCCCACAGCTTTTCCCACTAACCTTCTCTGTTGTCTTTGGTGTTTGTGGGTTCAGAAGTCTGGTAACTGCCGCAGCTCCCTGATTCAAGGTGCTAGGGCCTGTTCCACCTGGCTCCCAGTCTGGTTGGTCCAGGCACAGCCCATGCTGGGCTGTGCTCTGCTCCACTCCCAGCTCCATGCGCGATAGACCTTACCCACTGACCATCCAGGTTGTCCTGGGCTGGAGCCCAGCTTCCCTCTGCTATTTCATTGGTTCTGTAGTTCTAGAATTTGTTCAGAGCCATTTTTTATCAGTTTTTGGATGGTCCTTGGGGAGAGCCCTAGGCAAGTCCCTGCTTTCCAGTCACCATCTTGGCGCCTAAAATTTATTTTTTTTTAAATTTTTACTTTACAAGACTCAGTTCTACAGTTTTTTGAGTTCTCAATTTCCTTCCCCTTCCCCCTCCCAAATGGCATGTAATCTGATATAGTTTCTACATAAACCTTTACATTAAACTTATTTTTACAATAGTCAAGTTGCAAAGAAGAATTATAAACAATGGAATGAACCATGAGAAAGAAGAGAGAGAGAGAGAGAGAGAGAGAGAGAGAGAGAGAGAGAGAGCAAATAGTTTGTTTCAATCTACATTCACACTCTGTAAAGTGGCAAGGGTTCTTAACCTGAGGTCCACAGATATCCAAGAGGTACATCATGGATAGATTTAAGGTGGTTCATGGGCTGGATAGGAAAGCTATATGCTAATTTCAACATAATTAATCTTCCCTATCACTATAACTCTATCTCCATTTATCTCTGTGTATTCATCCATCCATCCATCCATCTGTCCACCCATCCATCCATCCATCCATCCATCCATCCATCCATCCATCCATCTAGTTCAGTCATTTTCAGTCATGTTTGACTCTTCAGGACCCCATTAGGGGTTTTCTTGGCATAGATACTGGAGCTATATGGAGACACTAGGTTTTCCATTTCCTTCTCCAGCTCATTTTACAGATGAGGGAACTGAGGCAAACAGAGGTAAGTCACTTATCCAGGGTCACACTGCTGGTAAGTGTCTGAGCATAAATTTGAACTCAGGAAGATTAGTTTTTCCTGATTCCAGGCCTGGAATACTCTATCTACTTTGCCTTCTAGCTGTGTGTGTATATTCATGTGTGTATATAATACATGTATTTATAGGTATCTATAGCCATTTATATAGGCATTATATATCTATGGGCATTTATATATTTATAGGCATTACATATTTATAGACAATATAAGCACATGTAATATGTGTAAATACATACATAATATGTACATTATATGTATGTATATATATGCATGTGTATATACATACACACATATATATCTATATATATACTTTAAAATATAATTGTGAGAGGGGGTTAATAGATTTTATTAAATTGCCAAAGAAATCCACGGTGCAAAAGAAAAAAAAATCCTAAGAAACACTGGATTATGGCAGAGCTCTAAACATTAGGAAATTTTCCTGACATAGAGCCTCCATTTCCCTCTCTGTAACAACGCCTTCTTAGAAACGTGTTCATTCTGTATCGACTCCTGCAGTCATCTTCCATTCACCTGATCAGTTCTGGTTCATCTACATGGGTCAAATCAAAGTTAAGTCAATAAGCATTTATCAGGTACTTACTGTGTGCCAGGCATTAGGCTTTCTGGAGTACAAAGAAAGGTAGAAAGAGTCCATGTCTCCAAGGAGTTCAAAATCTAATTGGGGAAACAAGATACAAACAACCACATTATCGGTGCATCTGTTGGGGCATCGTCTCTGCTGATCATATCACTGGTGAGTCCTGTTTCTGCACAGTTGCATTGGAGAAGAGATGTGAAATAGGATTTTTTTCCTATTCTATGGCCTGTGGATGAAAACCACTGTGGCTACATTACCCAGTCACTTCAAAAAGATTTGGGCCTCTTAAAAGACTGCAATCTCAATACAAGACAATGTGTCATGGTCCCAACAAATCTATTTTGGACTTTATAAAGAGTGACTTGGTACTCAGGACTAAAGAGATGAAAATCCAGCTGTATGCTGTCCTGCTAGGACCCCATCTAACCTAGTAGTTCAGTTGTGTGTGCCTACTTTTCTGGAGAAGATTGACAAGCTATAGAGCCTCTAGTGTAGGAGTTTCTAAACTTTTTGTGTGTCATGGACCCTTTTTGGCAGTCTAGTGAAGCCTAAAAGCCTTTTCTTACAATACTTGTGAAATGCATAAAATAAAATGGATAGGATTGCAAAAATAACTAAGGATATAGTAATGTTTTTTAATATTTCTGTAAATGTATGTGTGTATGTATGTGTGTATGTATTTATGTATTTAAAGTTCCCATACCCATTACCTTACCTAGAGGACTCAGAGGATTAGAGATCTAAAGCTGGATTTAACCTCAGAGACCGTGTAACTCCTCACCTTTATTTTGTAGATGAGATGAGTGGGGCCCAGAGAGAAGGCATGGATAAACTCTCTTCGTGCCTGGGGCCTCTTCATCCTGGAACTTAGCTGGACTCTGCTGGTCCCCTTCTCCCATCAGTGAGCTTCTCCTGAGGCTCCAGATCAACAGATCTCCAACCCCCCTCCCATCTTTGCTTCTGACCTGACTTTCTGGACTTTGACCACAAGGTCCCTGATCGAAGCTCCATCCTTCCCCTCCCCTCTTCAGCAACTCTTTTATGTGTTGTCTTTCCCTTTTGGAAAGTAGGCTCCTTGGGGACTGGGCCACACTTCTTTTTGGTCTTATTATTATCCTCCACATTTAGCAGGGGACATGGCATATAGCAGGCACTTAATCAATGCTTGTTACCTACTGCCTTATTTTGTCAAAGGTCACAGGGTTAAGAGTGACGATGATGGTGAAAGGCCTTGAGATCATGCAGTATGTGAATCAATTCAAGGGATGGGGGCATCTTACTACAAGAGCCACAATAGTGCTGTAAGTGGCTGCTCCTTGGTGCTCTTCTCCCCAGGCTCTGATCTCCTGCTTATGCTGATATTCTATCCCAGGCTTGGCTCAAAAAGTGTAGCACCATTTCTGGCACTCTCACAACCAAGTGCTCCAACATCTGAAGCAATCTCCCCTTCCTGCTGCCATGCCAGTGCTCATGCCCCAAACTTCTGGCCCAGCAGAAGTCCATCCTAGTGCTCAGCCTTCCATGGGCCTGTCCCACTCAGGGCTTACAAGAGCCTCACTCTTTCCTAAGATGGGGATAAATCCATTCACTGTCAAGGACAACATCTCCTAGAGACCTTCAGCTAGGCATCAATCCCTCTTCCTTGGCCCCCTACAAAAGCATGACCAGGAGAGGGAGGGGACAGGAGGCCATGTTAGACATGGATGTGTGAATGGCACTAGAGATATTTAGTCTTGAGAGGAAAAGGCTTAGGGGAAATATGACAGCTGTCTTCAATTATTGGAAGTGCTGTTATATGGACTAAAGATAATGGTGGATAATGACGATAAGGAGGAGGAGAAAGGCCATAGGGCATTTATATAGTGTTGGAAGGTGTGCTAAATGCTCTCCAAATATCACCTCATTTTATCCTGGTAATAGATGATAGATGAGGAAGATAGATGGGGAAATGTAGGCAGAAAGAGAAGAAGTGGCCTACCCAGGATAATGCAGCTAACAGGTGTCTGAGACCAGCCTAGAATATATCTTCCTAATTAGAAATAGGGGAGAACAAAAAACAGTGGAAGAAAATTAGATTGTAAGTGGACAGAAAGAAAAGAAAAAATCCAAAATCAACAGTCTCCTTGGGAGGACCGGGAGTTCCCTCCCTAGAGGTGAATGGACACTTATATCGACCAACTAGATTTGTAGAGAGGATTGGTGCAGATAGAGTGCAAATCCCCCCTCCAACTCTCTATGATTCCATGATATCCAGGGTTGCACACCTCGTGTCCTGTGCTCCCCAGCTCAGCTGCCATCACAGACTAAGCTGCTGGCTGCGGACTGGGCTGGGAGATCAGGAGACATTCTCTGATCCCTTTGTCACTGTGTCCCTCTTGGCCCATACCCAGCACAAATGACCCAGCCAGGTGGGATGAGAGTCCTTTGCAAACGTTGTCCCATCTGACCTGTGCCAATGCTGACCAGGGATGCGACTATGTTTTCTAAGAGCCAGGAGTGAGGTTTCTGGAAATCTTTTACACTTGGTGAGTTCACTTGACATTCGAAGCTCTCTATGTGGGTTGTTACTGGCACGTAGCAACGGCAGACTCTCCTCCACTCCTAGCATGTAATTAAATGCTTTGTGAAGCAATTGGGGACATTCAGTTATGAGAAAAAAATTATAGAAATGCAGCTTGTTTTTGCCTTTGTTCTTTGAATAAGAGTAGTAGGATTTTACCTAGACAGGAATTTTCTTTTCAGCTTGGCTTTATCTTTGGGGATACTGGAGTTTTACTTTTTTAATGATTATGTGGAAGAATGAATTGAAAATATACTAGAAATGCCTCACCCAAAGAATATCTTAAGATATGCAAATAAGGAAATTGAAAGAAAGCCAGGCATTTCCCAGGCTCTTGTTGCCATTTTCAGGCATCACATGGACCATACCTTAGTTTCCTCCTCTTAAAAAAAGGCTAAGAACTAGACCTGTGATCTCACTGGCATAAGAAACTCCCAGATGAGGAAATTCCTCCTGCCAAAGCAGGTCAGCATTCTCTGGGCAATTTAGAGTTGCCTAGAACATTGGGAGATTAAATAGGTCACATAACTAATATGCATTAGAAGGCAGACAGGAACCCGGGTATTCCTGATTCTGAGGCCAGCTCCCTTCCCACTTCACCCCAATGACTCTTCACAAGGTTGACCTAAAGCAAAAGTTCTTAACCTTGTTGGTAGTCTGAACCCCTCTGGTGAAGCTTTTGGACCCCTTTTTTCTGAATTTTGTTCATAAATGAACAAAATATAATTGTGGGGGGGATTTAGACAGTATTAAAAATCATATCTAATTTATTTAAAAATAAAATGAAAAGAATTACAAAGATACCCATTATATTGAAATAAAGGTATCAAAATATTATTTAAAAGTCCCTGGGTTAAGAATCTTTAATTGTTCAGGGGTCTCTAACATCCCTTTTGGCTCTAGTAATTTAGGACTATCTGTGGCAGTAATAGACTTATGTCCTGGGGATTCTATCTAGAGATTCCAAACGAAAAAGTGAAATGGAATGTGTTTCACCTGTATTCTTTTAGAAAGAACATTATTGGTATTGTTGATATTCTTTTAAACTGAGTTTTCCATTTCCAATCTCAATGTCTTTCCATGGCACCTGGAGTATAGTTTCTCCTTCCACCATTTAAAAGGGTTTTTTGTTTGGTTTGGAATAAATATCTCATATGAGCCTTACAATAACCTTTGAGGGAAATGTTTTTATTATCTCCACTTCATGCTTGAAGAAACTGAGGCAAACCAAGATTAAGTAACCCTAGTGCTCCCTCCCATGTAAAACCTTGCCTGATTCTCCTAGTTTCTGGTGTTCTTCTTTGCAAAGTCACTTGCATACTCTTAAATTCTACCCCAGTGGAATGTAAGCTCCATGAGGGCAAGGAATGTTTTTCATTTTATCTTTATATGACCTTAGCCTTGTACATAGTAAGAAAATAATAGATTTTATTGCATTGGCTTGGATTTGATTGGGTTGGCTCGAATTCGATTAAATTACATTAGCCTGAATAAGTTTGGATTGCCTTCCTTGTGACATTAACAATTCTTTATCTCAATAGAGAATCTTTAAATATACAGGCTCAGCTATTTTCTCAACAGGGCTGTTTTTTTTTCCTCCAAGAAAATGCTACCTTTCACTTGAAGTGAATGTTCATATTTTATTGATATGAATAATTTAGGCAGCTGTTTACTATATATTTTAACTACAAACATTATTTTTCTTTAAATATCTGCTTCCTTTTTCAGAGAGGAATAATAAGGTGAATCAAAGCTCCAGAAAGAAGGAAGTCAGAGCTTCCTGTTCCTGGGTCATCAATTCACATCCATTGCCTTGGATGGGGTGATTCGAGTCATTCTCCCAGGTACAGTGTGGAAACAAAAGCATTGCCCACTTGGCAGCATGTAGTCGAAAGCACAGCCAACAATGTTCCAAGAATCCGAAGAGAAGCAAACAAAGGGCCAGCCTCTGCTATGCCACAGGAGGTATGGGACTGAATTCACCACCAAGCCTTAATCATGCCCATTACACCAGTTGGGTATATATCACATAATGTAATTGTTCCCGTGCTGGGCAAATTGCTCTATCTGTAAATAATGTCCCCCTCTACATGGGTGGTACAAAAGCTGTCCACTCATTTATGGTGGAAAAATAGATTCTGTAGGTGATGGTATATCAGTCTCAGTCCCTACTGGAGTTACCCAAATATCCTTCATACAGCTGGAGATTTGGGGTTCATTGGGAGAATGGGGATCTAAAGAGAGGACATATTCCTTTCCTTGGTGATTGTTGCCTAAAATGAGGTGATTTCTGATCTTGCTTCCTGATATTTTCCCACTAAACTCCACAAGGAAGCTGATCTTATAAGAGGCAAAGTGTCACAGCATGAATGCTAAACAGAGGAATAAGTCAGTCCATAGTTCAAATCCCACCTTTGACACTCACAACCTGTATGATCCTGGTCAAGTCACTTCTTGCTGAGCCTCTGTTCCCTTATCTGTGAAATGAGTGCAATGGGTATTATGATTAGTGGGAAAATATCAGGAAAAAAGATTTATTTGGAAATGAAGGTGATGCAAAAGCAAAAGCTAATAATCAAATTAGGTTTTAAAGTGCTCTATAGAGCTTAGTTCTTATTGCCCTAGCCATTCTGTGCACTCAAACCCTAGTTCAGAAAGGAAGCGGGTTTTATGGAAGGATCATGGCAACCTTTCAGGATAGTTACCCTGTTTTCCTGGAAAATTCCATTTATTTTTTCTCTTTTTGAGACTTAGTCTCCATATCAAAGTTCAGATCCCACTGCTGATTAGCATAGGAGCTGTGGTCTGCTCTGCTTCTGACTTGACCCTTTTGCCCCTTCCTACAAAGCTTGGTAACCCCATGTTCTCAAGTGTTCATCACATGCTTACAGGATATCTGAAAGGCCTAGCCCATTGTGGTTATTAGCCTAGCCCCCTATGATTACACAATATGGTAGGAAAGATAAAATGTGTCTTGACTGACTCCTATCAGAGTTCATAAAAGTGAATGATCTCCTTTGATTGGGAATCAGAATAAATGACAAAGCATTTATTAAGCATTTAATTTTGTGCCAGAAATTCTACTAAGTGCTAGAGATTAAAAAACATCAAGATGATGCCTATGGTCAAGGAACTCACAGTTTAATGCAAAAAAAACACTCATAGACTCAAGTTGTGGCCAAGAAAGGATGATGGACCCAGGTAATCACAGTGATGCTGAGCAGCACAAATGAGGTCTCAGAGGATATTCCCTCCCTCTCAAGTGGTAGTGCTAATTGGATGACCATTTCTAGAGCAAGAGACGGGCAGCTAAGGAGGAGGTTGATAGCATAGCCAAAAGATGGCTGAAAATGGGAATGCAGAGAAGGTCTGGGGCCAGCTAGATATGTGAAACTCTCGCCACTCAGGAGAGCAAAAGTCCAGGGTAGGAACTGGAGGGCCAGGTCAGGGGCAGATTCTGGAGTGACAGCTGCAATGTGGTCCACAAATGGCAAGAATGGCACATCAGAGAAATCTTTGTATGGGGCCTTGAAGGACAAGAGATGGAGCCTGAAAAGGAATATAAAAGAAAGTAAAGCAGTGGAGTTGGGGACCACTGAACACAGCTCATATGCACCTTAAAAAAGAGATGATTTGGAGAGTAGCCCTAGCCAAGGTCAGTGGAATATCCAAACAATGTGTGTTTGGGAATGGGAAAAAATGTCATTTTTTACCTCCTTATTTGGATGGAAATTAAAAACCTTCTTTATTGCTTTACAAATTGAATTGGCCAAGTACAATCTTTTTCATTGGCTGATGAACAACATCTTTTGTCTGCACAGGACCTGAGGCCAACAACAAACTAGAGGTGAGAGAAGAGCCCTAGAAAAGCCATGTTGTCCAGCAACGTCTTTGTTGTTGTCAATTCAGTAAATACCAGAGGCTGTTTCCCATTTTAGCAAATATATTTCCAGTGTAGCAAGAGAACATGACAGTGGTGGGAGAGCCAGCCTCAACAGGTGGAGGCTGGGAGTTTTCATTGTGAACTCCAAGAAAATTCTGTCTAAACTACCCCTTGACATCTGGTCACCCAGCAACTTCTGGAAGATATTCAGTGACAGAGAACTCACCACCCACTATAGCATACAGGTCATTCTAATGAAGGATAGAGTTTTGAGGGTGGTTATGGTTCCTAATATCAAGTCAACATTTGCTTTTCTCTGACTCCTAGCCATTGTTCCTAGTTCTTCTTTCTGGGGGCTGGCAGAACTAATTAAATTCCTGGCTCTAAGCAACTTCTTTCTCTTTTCTGGCCTCTCATTGTCTTCTTTCATAAAATAAGGAAGTTGGCTAAAATCAGCAGTGTCAAACTCAGCTAGAAGGTCACTAAATTGTACATAAAGATCCCTGTGGGCCCTATGTTGACTTAGTTCTAAAATGTAACAGTATCTATTTTTTGTTGTATTTTTAATTATTTCATTAAGTATTTCCCAATTATATTTAAACCCCACTGGGACCCAATCAGGAGGGTTGTGACCTTTATGTGGCTTGTGGACCATGTGTTTGACAGCTCTGTTTGGGTGAACTCCAGCTCTCCTCCCATCTCTAAATCTGTGATTCTATGAATCCTTGAAATATTTGAAGACCATTATTATATTAATGACATATTGAGCCATCACTTCTTTTGGCTAAAATGTCCCTTATGTCTTCAACTGACCTTTATATGGTCTGATTTTTGACCCATTCTTCATTGTACTCACTCTATTTATCTATTGAGAAATTAATTGACTTCCCCAGGATCTCATAGCCAACATGTGCCAGAGGCAGGATTTAAACCCAGGTCTTCCTGTTATTGAAGCTGGCTCTCTTACCACGATGTCATGCTGTCTTTCTACATTGGAAATATATTTGCTAAAATGGGAAACAGTCCCAGGACACACAGGTAAAAAACAATAAAAGTTAGCATATGGAAAACAAAAGATACCTTTTCTCAGCACACTACAAAAATGTCTAAAATTAATTTCTCAGAAGTAGAGAATTTTGACTGGGGGGCACAAAAGCCAAGTTCCTATTCAAACAGGAGCACTTTTATAATACGAGAAGAATGATCAACTGGAAGAATGCTCTGTGCCCTTTTCAAAGACAAAGTTAGCCGTGGGCATCTGTGGGCGTGCCTCAGCTCCTTTCAGGCTTTCATTGTCTGTCTGCCTTTATGAAAGGACACACATGAATCTAGAGAAAATGACCTTGACCCTTAGTTTCAGGTGTGTCTGAGGGGCCTTTCTCTGTCTACCTGTCTATGTGAGGAAATGGGAGAAACTTAACGTTTAAAAAAATGGAAAAGAAATCACAACAACTGGGAAAAGCCCCCATCCAATGCTGCTTTATAAGTATTGGACAAATGAGCATTACATACAGTTGAGCCTTCAGAGGTGAAAAGTAGGAGGAAGATGGAGATAGAATGCTCTCTGTGAGTTAGGGCAGGGTCCCCTGAGCAGACCCCCAAATACAGTGACCAAGTAGCACAAAAGAAAGACAGACTATGTTAAGGTATTAGATATTTAGCCTCTTTTCTCTTTGTTTTAAAGAACTAAGAGTCTGGGGCTGAGCATCATCTCCTAGGGAGATGAGAGGCTCCAAGACTCAGAGAGGAATAAGGCAGTTAAGTCCAAAAAGGTGGGGGAGGGAATCGAAGTCATTCTCCATAGGGGCAAATTTTTGATGATCGAAGACAAGGGTTTCTTCATGTTCTAAAGCCTGTGGGCCTCAAATTTAAAGAGCTCCATTAAGAGAAAATAACTAAGAATTTCAGCAGAACTGTGAGCTGGATGAGATGGAGTAGCATCCCATATGGTAGCCCCCAGGTACGTGGCATCCAACACAACGATGTCTATCTGAGTCAAGTCAAACGGCAAGACCAACTTGGAACAGGCCCAGGGAGAGCAGCAGGCTGTCAGCAGTGGAAGGCCTGAGTACCTCTGCAGCTTCAGAGGGAAGGATGGCTCTTCTACCCATATCCCATTACCATAGGTTCCCACCATGTGCCCCTCTCCAGGAGCACATCCAGGAACACATGTTCCTTGGGAGTGGATGTGCCATTCATATCTGTTCTCTCTGTCTACTGATGATGTATGGATTCACAGAATTGTTCTCCCGAGATTTAAGGGGGGAACTACTTTTTCTTGGAAATAGTTCCTCGGGATGATTATTGAATGTAAATGAGGCCCAAGAAAGTTACATAATTTTATCCAAGATCATACTTAGTAAATACCAGAGAAATGATTTGAAACCAGGCCCCCGACTCTAGAATCAGTGTTTTTTTGTACTGTACTACAAAACTAGGGCATGTGAATGAGGGGTGTGGGGAATATAGACCCAAAGAGTACTTTGAACCTGGAGTAGTTATTTTCTAGGGATCGGGGGACCTAACTTGTGAGTTGGGCACAGGTACCACATACTTAAAAATATTAGAAAGAATGGTTTCAAAGTAAGTTTGGAATGAAATCAAAGACTCTAAGGAGAGAAAGAGATATTTTTCCTGAAGAAGATCTCAATAAAGAATGTGGGGGAGATACTGGAGAAGAAAGAGTAAAAATAAAATTAAAAGCCAAGGAAAAGATGAGAATGATCCCTAGACAGAGGCCAACTGATGAAAATAGAAAAGGATAATCAGGAGTATAGGCCCTTCCACTGGATACCCTAAAACTTGTGAGAAGAATGATCGGATCAGATACTGGGAGCTTTGATGTCATCTGGCAGATGAGGAGGAAGCTCAGGCTGGAAAGATCCCTTTAATTGCCTCAACACCACACATGTGTTAGGGAGCCCACCTGGGATTCAAACCCAGATCCCTTGACTCCAAATCCAGTGTTCTTTCCTCTCCAAGTGCTAAACAGAGAGGGGGGGTGGTCAATAAGTGGCTTCCCCTAAAAGAAGATGAGACTGGTCCTGGCCCCAAATGCTCCAATTGAGCATTGACTGAGCCACTGAGAGCTAGAGTGAAGCTTGGTCAGGCCACTCTTTTCTTTCATGTCTGTCTATGAAAGTGCTCTCTGAGCTGTCCCTTGGCTGGGTAGAGAATACAAATACTCAACTGAAAGTGGTGAGTGGACAGGCCGAGGGTTTTCAGTTTTCCCAGAGCCTTAAAGAATCTGAGAACATTTCTTTAACTCCAACCGCAAATATTAACAAGAAGTTAATCTGTAATGAGTTTCTCTCTTTCCTATCTCCAAGCATTTTCACTAGCTTGGCCCATCCTTGGAACACCCTCCTTATTCATCTCTGCCCCCTGGCTTCCCTAAAGAAGACCTCACCTGCAGCAAGAAGCCTTTCCCAATTCTCCTTGTTAGTACCTTCTCTCTGAGACTCCCCCCAATCTGCCCTGTCTACATCTTGTTTGTACAGAGTTATACAATGCTGCCTCCCTCAGTACACTGGAAGCCCCTCTAGAGGATTCTTTTTCCTTTCTTTGGACCCCCAGAACTTAGAAGACATAGAGGAGACATTTAATAGATACCATTTGACTGAATGATTTTCCACTAACTTGGGAAGGAGATGAAAATCTTACTGGGAAGTGGGACAGAGAGCCATGCCTAAGCTAGGGATGTTGAGGAATTATCGTTCACCTTCAGCCCTCCTTCTAGTCATCAAAGTTCCACAAAGGCTTCAGCTCCTTCCTCTCCTTTTCTCTCTCCTTCTCCTCCACATCAGTGGCCTTGTATTGTAGTTTCCCCCCCTCACCATATGCCTTACATCCATCTACATCTCTCTACTCACCTGGCCACCACTACGATTCAGGCCCTTTTCATCTCTGGCCTGAAACAATGCCACAGCTTCTTAACAGGCCTCCCTGTCTCCAGTTTCTCCTTCCTCCAATCCAGCCTCTGTACAGTGGCCTAATGTGTATTTGGATTTTGGGATTGATCTCGATTTGGAAGGGGCCTCAAACATCAATTCTAGCCAAACCCTCTCATTTTACAGGTGAAAAGGCTGAAGCTTAGAGTAGATAAGGGAGATGCCCAAGGTCACATAACTTCTAAGTAGTAGAAATAGGATTTGAATCCAGAACCTCTAACTCTCAAGCTGGTGACTTGTCAACTGTAGCAGTATTCCTCCTTCTTCCTAAAACCCTGCTTCAAGAACTGGAGAAGCCTCAGTTGTCCCATCTTGTCTGAGCTATAAATTCTTTTGTTTGACATATTGAGCACAGCACAACCTGGATCCGGTCTCTCTCTCTCTCTCTTAGAATTCATTCCTCATGACTCATTCCTCCTACCCACTCCCCATGTCCTTTCGTTCAGGTCAAACTGACCTGCATCCTATTCCCTGACTTGACATCCCCTCTATGTTGGCCATGGCTCAGGCTCTCTCCCATGCCTGACATGCTCCCTCTCTTCCCTTCCAGCTCCCTTGGCTGGTGCCTCCTTCTAGCCCCAGGTACTCCCCCACTCCCTAAGCTGTTAGAGCTCCTCCTTCCCTCTAATTAGTTTACACATGTTTGACATTTGGGGGCTATGTTGTTAACCATCCCCAGTGGAATATAACCTCTGACAAAATGATGTTTCTTCTTATTAATAGCCGCAGCTAGCATTTATACAGCATTTCAACGTTTGCACTCACTGATCTGTTTCTCACAACAATCCTGGGAGGTGTATGCCAAGATTATATCTAGTTTGTGGGTGATGAAACTGAGGCTGAGAGGGACCGAGTGACTTGGCCAGGGTCACACAGTTAGTATATCTTTAAGCCAGAATTGAAACCCTTGCCTCCAAGTCTCACCCTGGCCATCTCATTGCTCTCTCATCACTCTGATGTCAGGAGAGGTTTCAGTTTTTGCCTTTTGTCCCTAGTGCCTAGACAAGTGCCTAGCACATAGTAGGCCTTAAGAAATGCCTATCTGGTTTTCATTTTTGACTTTGTGGCCCTAGCACAAAGAGTTCCTTGAGTAAAGTAGGTGCTCAATTGATACTTGTTGAAACAAAATAGACTCAGAGCAAGGATTATGCGAGTAAGGCAATGGGATGCGGGAGATGTTCTGGTCTTGGATTACACTGATCTTGGCAGCTGACTGGGGGCCAGGGTGGGGGAGTTAAGGTGGATTTAAGAGCTGAGACTGACTCTGAGATTTCCAATCTTGGCAATTTCTTGAACTATATTCCAGGAAATTATCAAAGCAGATAAACCATTGGGACAGAAGGGCCATTCTACGGATGCTAAGGATTTCAATCTAATCAGCCAACTCAACTTTTATTAATTTTATTTAGAGCACCTGCTATGGAGAAGGCACTGAATCAAATACTAGGGGCTCTAGAGATGAATGAGACAAAGGCTGCCCTCAAGGAGCTAATTTTCCTGCAAGGAAGACCAGAAAAGCCATGATTAAATCTTGCCCGAGGCCCAGGATTGAGGGCCCACCATTCAATACAAAAGTGGAATAGGCAGAAAAGCCTCTATGGGAGTGAGGAAGCAGGAAGGCTAGGCTGAGAAGGCACCTCAGACATCCTGGAGTCCATTCCTCTCTTTCTACAGATGAGGAAATTGAGGCCCATGGAAGCTGAGTAGCTTGCAAGGACACAAGATAAGAGTCTCAGATGGGAGTTGAATCCAAGTATTTCTGACTCCATGCTCAGCATTCTACCCACAATGCCATACTGCCAAAAGCATGTCCCTAATCATTCTCATTGTCCAGTACGCAGAACAGGAAATCCTCTGACTAGCTAAACTTGCATTTCTTTTCTCTGAAAAGGGTCACAGCTTTCAGATCAGACTCCTACATTGTGTGGCCTGACCAATGAGCACATGTAATAAAGCACCACCTTGGTGCAGCTATATTCACCCTCTTTTGCTGGCCCCCCTTCATATTCATCCTATACAAAGCTAACCGATTCTATCTGCCTCTGAGCCTTCTCACTGCCCTTGCCCAGTTACATTAAAATGAAATGTTCTTCAAGAGAAGGGGATTATAATGTGCTCTTAGAACTCAGTGTCACACGGAAGAATAACAAAGCAGATCTCAGGGAAAATGGGATGGTTCCTTGGGAGAAGAGAAACAAGCCATGCCATCATTTTATCACTGCACATCATTTATAATGAAACTCCTGGCATTGTCTGCCCCTCCAGCAAGTTTTGAAGCACTTTGAATTTAATGTGTCAATTACGAGATCAGCTGGTAAGTGGTCATTGAAAACAGGTGTGTCAATCCCTCCAATTACTTGTACACATCACTGGGGCTTCTGGGACCATCTGCGACGTGACTGATAATTACAGGGAGGCTGAATGTTAGTGGCACGGAGAGATGGGCTCCAACCCAGGCCTTTTCTGATGAAAGAAAAGGCGACAGGAGGTGGAAAAGCAGAGGGGTAGATACAACACGGGGGAGATCAATTTCTTTGATTTTTTGTTTTTGTTTCTCCTGCGTCTGTACAATGGCCATTCTAGTCCAGTGGTATATTCTGATAATTTCCTAGAACACAGTTCAAGAAATTGCTAAGATTGCAAATCTCAGAGTTGTTCTCAGCTCTTAAATCCACCTCATCTCCCCCCCCCACCCCCTCATCAGTTGCCAAGATCAATGTAAGCCAACACTGTAGACTGCCCCACATCCATTTTCCTCACACATGTTGCCACTGCTCTGAGTCCATTTTATTTCAACAATATTTTTCTTTCCCCTTCCCCTTTTCTTTCCTAGCTCCCTCAAAGAAATGAGGGAGGGGGTAATAGGAGTGGAAGGGAGTATGATTTTTCCTTCTTTGCATCCCTAGCCCCTGGCACACTACCTAGGATATAGTTGGTGCTTAATACGTTTTATCTAATTGAACTGAATTTATAAAACCACTAATAATGTGAGGCCCACTTACCCTTCTACACATTTCAGAGGGTTCAATCCAAGCAGTCTACACTTGACACAAGCTCATCACCAGCCTTGGCCTTCTATCTTCTGTCTCCAAGGCTTTGCACAGGGATTGCCCAGGATTAGCAGGTACTTTCTCCTCATCCCTGCCTCTCAGAAATCTTTAGCTCTCTTCAAGGTTCACCTTAAGTACTCCATCCAAGGGGAGCTAACCCTCCTGTGTTTGTTTATATGTGCCCAAGTGAATATAAGCTCCTTGAGGGTAGGAACTATTTTTCAGTTTCCATATTTACATCCCCACAACCTAAGGCATATAATCGATGCTTAATCAATGTCAGCTGAGTTGAATTTAAAACACTATCAAAGTAAGAACTGCTCATTATTTTATCTAAGCAGGTTAGTACAATGCATTTTCCAAGCCTTGCACAAAATAGGAATTTGGTAAATATTTGTTCTTTGTGGTTGGCTGATTAATTGTGTTGGCTCTGGGCTTTTGCCCAGCTGCTGTGATTGCCCCCTGAGATGTAAAATAACTTGGATGGCTTATGGTACAAGCTTTTGGTGAGTATTTTAATCATACTTCATGTGCATATAGATGGCAGAGGATGCATTAAGCCCAACTCAGTTCTAAATGTTGGTCCTTTCAAAGGACCTACAGAAGGTTAAGGACCACCCATGAGCACACAGGGGCTGCCTCATCCTATGCCCTACCCATAGCCTAAACTTCTTGAGTTTCCTAGTCCTTTCCCTTCAGCTTATGGTCCCCACCTTTGGATGTATTGCATCCCTATCATGGGAAGCCCTTACCACCCCTTACCCATCTGGTACAGTCATCTTGCCCTCCTTAATCAATTCCATTCAGTATTACCTGGAAAGCATTTTTAAAAGATTTTCTGCATGTAAGATTTTGCCTAAAGGCTCTAGCAGAGTCCAGTTGGGATGGGGCGGGGAGGGCATATAAAATTGGGCTTGGATTCAGGGGTCCATAGATTTACAGCCAGAAGGCCTTGAGCAGTCATCAAGAATGACCTCTCATTTTGACAGATGAACCAGTGATGGTCAGGAGGAGGAAGGTGACAGAGAAGAAGGATTTTCAACCAGGACCTCTGACTCACAATTGAGCCTTTTCTATTGATCTTCATCTGAGTTGAAGGCTCATTTCACATGCTGACCTGCCACTGGCTACCTCTGTGACCCTGGACAAATCATTTCTCCCTACACCTTGGTTCTTCATATATAAAACAAAGGAGGCTGGAGGATGACTTCTAAAGTCTAAGTTCTGGGTCTAAATGTATGACCTTCTTTCAAAAAAACCCTTGCCTTCAGACAGTTTGCACTCTGCTTTGTCTAGAAAATGGGGATAATACTAGCACCACCCTCACAGGGCTTTGTGAAGGATAAATGAGAAAAAATCTTGCAAACCTTAAATGCTGGCTATTATGACAAGTAGTAGTTTTGTAATCTGACATTTATCTTGTCTCCAGTTGGGTCTTGTCCAAGTTGAGGTCACCCTAGGTAACTCAGATTAAGTTTGGGATCATATATTTAAAGCTGAATGAAACTTTGGGGTGCTCTAGTCAAACCTCTTTGTTTCACAGATAAGAAAACTGAGGCCAACAGAGTTAAGTGACTTGCTCAGCGTCCCACAGCTATATGAAGCATCTGAGGCCATAAGTGGCCTAGCTAGAATTCAAACTGTGGTCCTCAAATTCCAAAGTCAGTACTTTCTGGAATCCTCCATTTATGTGAAACTGTGTCTAATAATGTGTGGTATATCTACTGCCAGAAGCCAAGATTTCAGAGATATTCCCCAAATCCCTTCCTTCTTCTTTCCCCTCATGTTCCACCCCCGCCTCCGCCCTTTTGGCCATTTCCATGGCAATAAGTAATCTAAGCAAGCTCGGGGGAGGAAACCTCCAGCAATTTTACTCCTGGTTGGTAGCTCAGGCAGGAGGTTTGACAGGGAAGGAATTTGAAATTGTTGTATAAAATCCATTTTGAGGATAGTGTCCTAAAATCTTAACACCCTGGTGCTGCCAAGGACCTTAGAGGCCCTCCAACCCAATCCTTGCCTGATGGATCTAATTCACTTCACAACATCCATTACAAGCAGTTCTCTGGACTCCAGATGAAAATGGCCAGTGCCAGGGAATTCATTATGTGCTTTTCATTTTCTCAAGAGTTTCATTGTTCTAGAGTTTTCTATATGAAGGCAGCAAGGTGTAATAGGATAGAAAGGACAGTGCATTTGGGAACAGAAGTCACAAGTTACAATAATAGGTACCTGTTCAACCTTGGACAAATTGCTCACCCTTGGCTTGCTGGTCCTTGGTTTCCTCACTGGTAAAATTAGAGGGTTGGACAAAAGCTGAGATATCTCTTTCCATTCTAAAGCACGGATCCTATTTATTCTCCTATCATTTAAGCTTTCCTAATTCCTCATTAAAATGGAAAAGGACAAAGGAGCTGATGAAAAATAATTGAGGAAAGGGGAATTTTATGCTCTCTGACAGTCTCCTCCAGGCCCTATTATGCCTAGAATAGCAGAGGAATGTGAGTATGTAAAGTCACCACCCACACATCTCCATTATTTTCCATCCAAGCCTTTCATTGAATCATAATATCATGTTACCTGTGTGACCTTGGACAAGTCACACCACTGGACCTCAGTTTATTTCTATGTAGAATGAGGAGGCTCAACTCCATGACCTCTGAGACCCTTTCTCACTCTGAATCTATGATCTTGAGTGTTATGTTCTGTGAGATTAAATCTCACCATAGACTTGCAACTGAATGATCTTGAGAAGGAGGATTTCAGATGACTAGGAGACCAAGAAGCTGGGTGGAGCTTGCTATGACAATGGTGATTGGTACTAGTCTGCCAGAAAGACTTGAGGCAGAAGAAACGGAAGAAGTGGAGAGGGGATAGATTTGCTTGATCCCACTGGAGCAGGTCATTCCTTAAATGAGCCAGATAAGGTACCAATGGCTAATGTATATCTGAGGCTAACAGTACCTGTTCCTTCCAATCTAGTTACTTGCTGCTGGGGGTGGGCAGTGGGGCACATATCTGTACACCTCTAGGCCACTCTTAATGTTTCCCAGGCTTCCCCAGTCCTGCTTGGCTTTCACTTCCCATGCTCCTTCAGTCTTACCTTCCAGCTGAGAAAACAAAGAAAACGCATATCTACGCAATGAGTATAAACAAGGTACTTCAATGGGGAAGATCCAGAAAGGGATTCTGAAAGAGATGGTGGCTCCTGATCTGAACCTGGAAGAAGCTAAAGATTCTTTTGGGAGCCATAAGTGAAAGTGAAGGGCACTGCAGGCATGAGAGGCAATCTGAGGGACTCGCCCCTTATTTTCACCTCTGCACTGGCAGGATTGCCATTGCTCAGCTGGGTATTGTAATCACCACCTCATTGTTCTGCCTATCTCCAGTGTCTCTCCTCACCAATCCATGTCGCCCACAGCTGTCAGGAAGATCTTCCTAGAGCACAGTTCTGACCTATCTTCAATAAGCTTCAGGGCCTCCCTATTGCTTCTGGGACAAACTACAGACTCCTCTCTCATGTGGAGGGAAGTGAGGAGATTAAGAGAGCAAGGGGTTAATTGCTGGAATTGAGTGAACCTCACTGACTTCATCTTGTGACTTAGTTCTGGAGCCAGGTCAGCTCCCTTTCTATTTGGTTATGGATCTAGTCCAATTTCTATCCTATGAGAAAACTTTATTCAAATTTGACAATTGGGAGAAAACCTTATTGCACTGTTTGAACCCAGCATGGGCACAGCTGCGAACCTGGGTCACCTCTGACTGCTGCTTAGTCACCCTTAACTAAGGACCTAGCTTATGCTGAAAAGAAAACTCGGTCAGATCCAAAGATTGATGTAGGGAATTTGATCACAATTGTCCATCTGAAGCAAGCCATGTGTCTTATCTGAAAACTGGCCCCATATTGAGCAATCACTCCTTTCCACGTTCCTTCAATAGTTTATAGACATTTAGGGGAAATGGGATCTCTTTTCCTGAATTCAGGGAGTTGTAGCTGTTTGCTCTCCCACTCCCAACTTTGAAAGTCCCTAATCTTTCATCCAAATTAGAAATCAGACTACTTAGTACTGTTCTGTTTCCTTTTAATTCAATGGCTTTATTTGATAAATTCTTTTCAGTGTATAAGTCTGTCTCCCCCTGTATTTGGATCCAGGCCTAAGTTGATGAGGTCTAGTCTCAGTTTCTTGGGCAATAGCCATGCTTTGCTTAATAAACTGATGTATTCAGAAATCTAACATTTGTTCCTCAATCATTTAATCTTTCACCCACCACAATGTAATGGAGAGTTGTCAAAAACACCACCCAACACAGAGGCCCAAGGGAGACCTAACCACATTAAAATGGAATTAAGGAAAATCCAATAAAATAAATAAAATGCAATACAGCATAGATAACATTACATCTTAAAAAATCAATCAGTATGCACCCTGCAGGTATCCTTGTGTGTGAATTAGTGAGGTTTCACCTTGAATGCCTTCCCTTCTCCCTTTCACCTCCTAAGATCGTGACACTCAACTGTACCACCACCATCTCCTCCAAGGAGTTTTGATTACTTGGAGCTTCCATGCAGTTAGCACTGTCCAGGCCCCTGATTTCCTTGTTTTTATTGTGTATATTCTGGGCATATCCTGAAATTTTATGTAACATCTTACTATATAGAACATCTCTTAAGAGTTGGGGTGGTTTAATTGTAGTCTTTATACTTACCATGCCTAGCATGGTACCTGGCACCTTGGGGGTGAGTTCTAGATACTGATTGACTGATTCATTGAGAAAGCAAAGGAAGGCAATTGGTCTAGGAACTAAATGTGTTGCAAACCTTAAAATACCATATAAGTGCTAGTTGTTATTATGAATATGACTACTGCTGTGGTAGTTGTTAGAAATGTCTTTGAAAACACTGGAGAGTATAGGAATAAATGGAGACTGTTTAAAATGATAAGTAGCCTCTACCTAAAACCATCAGTGAGCATTATATGTAATGGGTATAAGCTAGGTGCATTTCCAATAAGATCAGGGGTGAAATAAAAATCTCCATTATCACCACTACTTTTCAATGTGATACTAGAAATGTTAGCTTTAGCAATAAGAGAAAAAAAGAAATTAAAGGAATTAGAATAGGCAAAAAAGAAACTAAGCTGTCACTCTTTGCCGACAATATGATGATATACTTAGAGAATCCCAGAGAATCAAGTAAAAAAACTACTTGAAATAATAAACAACTTTAGCAAAGTTGCAGGATATAAAATAAACCAACATAAATCATCTGCATTTCTCTATATTACTAACAAAGTCCAACAGCAAGAGATCAAAAGAGGCATTTCATATAAAGTTACTGTAGACATTATAAAATATTTGGGAGTCTACCTGCTAAAACAAACCCAGGGACTATATGAACACAATTACAAAACACTCTTCACACAAATAAAGGCAGATCTAAATAATTGGAAAAACATTAGTTGCTCATGGGTAGGCCAAGCTAATATAATAAAAATGACAATTCTCCCTAAATTAATTTACTTATTCAGTACCATACCAATCAAACTACCAAAATTATTTTATAGAGCCAGAAAAAAATAATATCAAAATTCATCTGGAAGAACAAAATATCCAGAATATGAAGGGAATTAATGAAAAGAAATGCTAGGGAAGGTGGCCTAGCTATAACAGATCTTAAATTGTATCATAAAGCAACTATCATCAAAACCACTTGGTACTGGCTAAGAAATAGAGGGGTAGATAAGTGGAAGAGGGTAGGTACACGAGACAGTAGACAATGATTATACCAATCTACTGTTTGATAAACCCAAAGACCCTAGCTTCTGGGATAAGAATTCACAGTTTGACTAAAACTGCTGGTAAAATTTTAAAATAGTATAGCAGCAACTAGGCATAGACCAACGTCCAACACTGTATACCAGAATACAGCCCAAATGGATACATGATCTAGATATAAAAGCTGATACTATAAACAAATTAAGGAAGTAAGGAATGGTTTATCAGTCAGATTTATGGGGAATGGAGGAATTTATGACCAAGCAAGAGACAGAGAATATTATGAAATGCAAAATGGATAATTTTGATTACATTAAATTGAAAAGATTTTGCACAAACAAAGCCAATGCAACCAAGATTAGGAGGGAAGCAGAAAACTGGGAAAGATTTTTTACAACTAGAATATCTGATAAAGGCCTCATTTCTAAAATACATAGAGAACTGAGTCAAATTTATAAGAATGAAAGTCAATCCCCAATTGATAAATTGTCAAAGGATATGAACAAGCAGTTTTCAGAGGAAGAAATCAAAGCTATCTATAGTTAGATGAAAAAATCTTCTAAATAACTATTGATTAGAGAGATGCAAATTAAAACAACTCACACCTATAAGATTGGTAACATGACAAAACAAGAAAATGATAAATCCTGGAGAAGATGCAGGAAATTTGGAACACTAATTCATCATTGGTGGAGCTATGCATTTATCCAACCATTCTGGAGAGAAATTTGGAACTATGTCCAAAGGGCTATAAAATATGCATACCCTTTGACCCAGAAATACTGCTTCTAGAGATCATAAAAATGGGAAAAGGACCCACATGTACAAAAGTATTTATAGCATCTCTTTTTGTGGTGGCCAAGAACTAGAAATAGATGGGATGCCCATCAATTGAGGAAGTTGTGGTACATGAATATAATGGAATACTATGGTGCTATATGAAATGATGAGCAGGTGGACTTTGGGAAAACCTGGAAAGACTTATATGAACTGATGCTGAGTAAGGGGAGCAGAACCAGGAGAACACTGTACACAGTAACAGCCCCAATGTGCAATAACTAATTTTGGTAGACTTAGCCCTTCTCAGCAATTCAAGGAACTAAAACTTTTCCAAAGGACTCATGATGGAAAATGACATCCACATCCAGAGAAAGAACTACGAAGTCAGAATGCAAGAGTAAAGCAGACTCTTTTCTCTTTTGTTTTGTTTTGTTTTCTTTCCTCATGGTTTCTCCCATTCGTTAAAATTCAATCTATGCAACATGACTAATGTGAAAATGTGTTTAATAGGATTGTATGTGTGGAGCACATATCGGTTTGCATTCTGTCTTGGAGAGGCAGGGTGGAGGGAGGGGGAGAAAATTTAAAACTTATGTAAGTGAATGTTGAAAACTGAAAATAAATAAATTAAATATTAAAAAAAGAATCATCTCCAAAGACATGCTGAGCTAGATGTGAAGAATTTGCAATGCCAAGCATAGCATATGCACATATACATATATGTGTATATATAATTGGTAAATAGTATTTTATTTTTTATGGTTACGTGTAAAGATAGTTTTTATATTAATTTTTATAAGATTTTGAGTTCCAAATTTTTTGCCATCCCTCCTCAAGACAGCAAGCAATCTGACATAGGTTACACATGTATAATCATGTCAAACATATTTCTGCATTAGTCATGTTGTGAAAGAAGAATCATCACAAAAGGAAAAACCACAACAAAACCAAAAACAACCAAAAAGGGAAAATTGTATGCTTTGATATGCATTTAGACTCCATAGGTCTTTCTCTGGGTGTGGAGAGCATTTTCCACTATGAGCCCTTTGTAATTGTCTTAGATCACTGTATTGCTAAGAAGAGCTAAGTCTCTCAAAGTTGATTGTCGCACAATGTTGCTGTTGCTGTGTATAATATTCTGCTGGTTCTGCTCACTTCACTCAGAATCAGTTTGTGTAAGTCTTTCCACGTTTTTTTTTCCTGAAATCTACTGTTTCTTATAGCACAATAGAATTCCATTACATTCATATACCATGACTTGTTCAGCCATTCTCCAATTGATGGGCATCCCCTCAATTTCTAATTCTTTGCCACCACAAAAAGAGCTTCTATAAATATTTTTATATAAGAGTCTTTTTCCATTTTTTATGATTTCTTTGGAATACAGACTTAGTAGTGGTGTTGCTTGATCAAAGGGTATAGACAGTTTGGTTTCCCTTGGGCATAATTCCAAATTGCTCCCCAGAATGGTTAGATCAGTTCACAACTCCAACAACAATGCATTAGTGTCTCAATTTTCTCACATCCTCTCCAAAATTCATCATTTTCTTTTTTGTCATATTAGCCAATCTGATTGTGTAAAGTGGTACCTCAAAGCTGTTTTAATTTTCAGTTCTATAATTAATAGTGATTTAGAGCATTCTTATATGACTGTAGACACATGGCTTAGATTTTGTCTTCTGGGAGATATGAAGCCACAGAAAATTTTTGAGCAGAGAAGCACCTGGTCGCCTGTGTGTTTTAGGAAGATTCCTTTGGATGAAATGGTAGAAGGGAGTGATTGGCAGTGGTGAGATCAATTAGGAGGCCACTATCACGGTCCTGGACAATGACAATGAAGGCTTGGACTAGAGCAGGGCCTAGAGGAGTAGAGAAATAGCAGTGGCTATGAGCAAACTGGTGGGAGGAGAATCTTCATGTTTTGACAACTAATGACCTAGGTCTGAGGGAATCAACCTGAAACACTCCTGGCCTGTCTTATTTTAGAATAATACTGAACTATTGGACTTGGGCACAAGGAAGAGTAATGAAGCTCATTAGCTTGAAAGTTTCTTTGCTTTTATAAAATCAAAGGTTATAACTGGTTAAAGTGGAAAAAAAGAAAATAAAAGCCAAGAACATAATGAATGCTTATCAGTTGAGGAATATTGGAATAAATGGTGATTTACAAATGTAATGTGATATTACTGTGTCATAAAAAATGAGAAATACCAAGAATGGAGCTTAACTTGGCAAGACCCACATGGACTGTCACATAGAGAAGAAAGTAGAACCAAGAGAATATTCAATATAATGAGAATAATATTATAAAGGAAAACAAAGTGAAAAGACCTCAATGGAATGGTCCATCTTGATTCTGGGGGCTGATGAAGACAACATAGAAACACAGGTTGCAAGTTAGACCAATGCTGCAGATGATTCAGCTAAGAAGCAGAAGAGACAATATTCAAATCCCAGACCTCTATCTCCAAATCCATTTTCTTTGTCCTGGCCTGCTTCCCAACAATTCCCTCATCTTGGGAAAGAGGTGGGGGACTGCCGGTGCCAAATGCTGCTTCTGCTCTCAGAGTATCCAGGCATTACTTTATTTCACTTAAATGTTTTCTTCTTTGCTCTAAAGGGAGATTCTACAATCAATTGACTGTTACTGGTAATGGCCATAAAGAAATAACAATCACAAAAGCATCAATAAGGAATAAACATGCAGCAAACTTCCCATTTTTGCCCTAGAATCTTTTCTTTTCTCTTCCTTCCTTTTCCTTCTTCCTTCCTTCTTTCTTTCCTTTTTCTTTCTCTTTCTTTCTCTCTTTCTTTCCTCTTTCTTCTTCCTTCCTTTCTTTCTTTCTTTCTTCTTTCTCTTCCCCCTCCCCCCCCCTCTCTCTCTCTCTCTCTTTTCTTACCATCCTTTCAGAGGTATGTTTAGTACCTTTTACAAACATTTTCCTAAGATATGGTATGTACCCAAAATATTAGCATCTCTTCCTAATTACCATCGCCATTGTAAACTTCTCAATTGAAGCTTCAATTCTATTGTATGAGCATTGCCCTGCATGTGGCGGGGAGGGGTGAAAGGGGATTTCTTTCATGTCTCCTTCTGTATTAAATATTATAACAATACATTTTATCTGGTGACTTTCCTGCCTCCAACATCATCTTGTCCCTAGAAGACACTGGATGGGAAATGAAGAGCCCCTTATCCCATGCAGAGAAGTGTAATGAGTATTAATGATATGCAGAAGGAATTGTCAGGCTTGTTAGTGATGAGCAGGATGCTTAGATCATGCTAATGGTGAGGCCTACCAGATTCCCCCAATGCCTTTCATGTGGATCTGAGAAGCTTGTTTCCATGGCAACTTGCAGCAGAGTTAAGAAGGGTACCGGTTAAACTGTATTCACAATTTCGCTTAGTCTCTCAAAAAGCAAAATGTCAGGAGAAATCATTTCTTCACCCACTGTTGAGATAAGAGGCGTTCCCCACCCCCATTCTCTGTTCCTAACACCCCCACCCTGGCTTCTAATGTCAGCTCTTGAACAAGTTCTCAAGGGCAAATTAACAGAGTTTAGTTGCTGGCCTACTGTGTATACTTTGAAACCTGGGCCCACCCTGAATCTGAGAATAACAGATGGGGGCATATTTGCAGAGATAGAGACAAAGAAAGGATCAAAACAGAGAAAAAATAAACACCAAACACCAAAAAGTAGGAAAAATGAGAAGGGGAAAAGTCACTTCAGCTGAGATTCTTTGAGATGATTCTTAGCTGCTTTTTAAATTTCATTTATTTAATTATTTTGTGCACAACAAGTTCTAGGAGGACCAGATCACTCATTCTTCCAGGTTCAATGATCTGCTGGTCTGGGTTGCTGTGTAGAAATCTAAATATAATTTGTTTCCGCTGTTCTGCAAGGAATCCAATGCACATCACAGAAAAGGTGAATCAAACCACACGTCTATTTCATCTAATTCAGCCATTTTCCAGTGTCAGACAAGAAATTAGAAGGCTACCCTAAAAATCACTTTGGCAGCTCCTTTTGCAACAGGGTACTGCATTTCAGGATTTTTTTTAAAGTATCTTTATCAAATATCTTATTTTTTGGTCCATATAGATTCCATAGATTCCTTGCTTTAGATCCAGGCAGGGCCTTAGAGATAGGCCAGTAGCACTCCCCTGACCCCATTTTATGGTACAGAGATAACTGAGCCCCAGAAGCATGATTTGGTGAGTCCAAAATCACATCTCTATGGGGCAACTGTTGCAACAATTTGGCTAGCAGCTGCTGTGGGGGTGAAAGACCAACACAAGCCCAACAACAAGAATGCTGCCAACGCAGGTTCTTTTGATCTGCTTTACTAAGGAAAGCAACATTAAAGGATTAACAATCTTATTTCAATCCAACATACAAGTGTCATTCACTTAGTTCAGGGGAAAAAGCTAGCACTCTGAACTTCAGAGCAAATACAAACAAATTGCAAACATACATTATAAACAGACCAAATACAATTCATAGTTTCCAAGAAACCATCAACATCTGGGTGAGCCACGAGGCTCTTAAAGCAGCTGCCCAGAGTCTCATGCCTACAAGAGTGAAAGCCTCCTCCTGTGGCTCAGAGCTCCAAGGGAGAGCGCCAACCTCTTATTCAGGGTCAAAGGTGAGCCACACACGCAACTCACCCATGTGACCTAAAAGCATCACAAAAATGTGACTTAAACCCACGTGGTCTAAAAGCCTCTGACATTGCAAACATGTCACTCAAACCCATCTAAACTAGGCTTTCCCTTGAGGTAAGGAGGTCATCAAGGACTCCTAATTTAATCAAGGAAACAAAGGCCAAACTCTTCAAGGGCACTTGATTGAATAAGTGATAAAAGCCCACCTTAATTACCAATATGGTGACAGAGACCAGATTTAAATTCGGGTTTTCTGACTTGATTTCTTTTTAACCTCAGGATAAAGACCGAACCCTTTGGTCATTTTATTTTTGTCTTGGCTTCTTCTAGGCAAGTCTCCGTGACTATGTGGTTCAAAGATGGTACCAACCTGCATGTGCAGATGCTTCCTCCTCTGGGAGCTTCCCATACTAGTGTAACCACCACCATAATAACAATAATAACTAGCATTTACACACCACTCTAGGTCTTGCCAAGCACTTTACATGTGTCATATCATTTGATCCTCGCAACAACTGTTTATAGATGATGAAATCAGGCTAGGAGCAGTGCTCATGAGCACAGAGCTAATCAGTAAGTGTCTGAGGTAGGATCTGAATCCTGGGCTTCCTGATTCCAAATACAGCATTCTATCCACTGAGCCACCTCATCCTTATGCCTTCTCCCTTTGTCATGCTTAAAAGTTAAGATGGCATCATGCAGAATGGAACAACCTTGAAATTGGGAAGCCCTGGATTTAAGTCCTGCTTCTGATACCTACTAGCTGTGTGTTCTTGGGCAAGTCCCTTAATCTCAATTTGTCTCAGTTTTCTCAACTTTAAAATGAGTATAATAATAGCACCTACCTTCCAGGATTGATGGAGGATCGAAAGAGACAATATTTGTAAAGCACTTAGCATAGTGTCTGGCCCATAGTAGGTCCTATATAAACATCATCATCATCATTTATTATTATTATTATTAACCTTTGTATCCATGAGCAGCTCACCCTCTAAGATTCTAAATCTGGACCACAGAATTAGTAGGAGTTTCCACATCAGGAGTTTCCTACAGCCATAGAACCTTTGAACTTAACCCAAAATTACAACCAGCAACAGGAAGACTTTTTCAAAACATTCTTCCATGAAACTGCCTCTTCACATGACTCAAAGAGAAGGAGATCAGAAAAGATTGTTCTGCAATTGAGCAATGTCTTACAGAGTTCAGTGACTTAATTAGGGTCACACCACCAAAGCAGGACAAAGGGAGGTCTTGGCTTGGGTCATTCAGAAATCTGGGGCATCCCTCTAACTACTGCACTAACCTGCCTTTTTGGCTGGATTCCAGCCTTCTCCCAGGCCCAGAGAGGCTTTTACAGAGAGTTTTCTGTGGCAGATCATTTCCTTACAATCCTCCTTCCGCCTGAGAGCTTTACAGAACAGAAAACCCTGCTGGGGCCTCTTGTCCATTGATTTTTCAAAAGCATTTGACTTCAGTAGAACAAAATGCAGCCTCCTTGGCTAAGACGCTTCCCATCCACCCTTTACAATCCTACATGATTCTATGACAGCTGTGACTCCAGAGATAACTCTTCTCAATGATCCTTGAAGGCCCTAGATGCCAGATAATGAGCTCCTCGTCCCATTCCAGGGAGAGACGTGTACGTTCTTGACAACAGGACAATTGGTAGGTTTTTGCCTTGCTCTGAAGCTAGGCTCCCCTTACAGCCCAACTCTCTGCCTGGTGCATAAGAAATGCCTCAGAAGTGCTTGCTGGGTTTTGGTTGATTGATTGGTGACTGACGGCTAATGGAGTCCTTTGCCCTGAATCCCTTCTCTGTTTCTCCCTATGTCCTTGGGGGTCTCAGGCTAGAACTGGCACCTTCTGTTCTCTGAGCTAAAGCTATGCCACAATGCTTTATACATCAGTGGGCTAGCTGATTCTTTTAGCAGTCAGTCAAATAACATTTATTAAGCATTTCCCATGTTCCAGGCATTAAATGCTAGGGATATTGGAAAATCTGCCCAAGTCCCAAGATTGGTGAAATGATGGAGACAGCCTGCTTTCTGGCCACTCATCTCTCTTCCATTACTTGGGCTTATTAAGCAGTCTCATACTGTCTTCTTTTTTTAATCTTGTCTTTATTTTTATACATAGCACTTAGTATAGTGTTTGCAACATAGCAGGCACATAATAAATGCTTATTGACTTGACTTACTGTATATATCATCCATTCTATTAAAATGTTTCTTTACCTCTTCCGCAGTGTGGCTTTCTCATTCCAGTGAAGATTTTGCTGTCATTTGGCAAGTAAGTTCCTACTATATACCGGGGGCTGTGCTGGGCATCAGAGACACAAACACACACACACAAAAATTGTCCCTGCTTGAGGGGAACACATTCTTTTGGGTGAGAAACTACATAATAAACAATAAATAAAGTATATGGATAGGAATGTGACAAAAATGTCAGAGGATTCTTCAATAG